>NC_059129.1:38206539-38521923 GCF_020740605.2 Lemur catta | reverse complement strand
GTTATGGTTAGCATCAGCCCTAGGATAGTGTTAGGGTTAGGGTTAGCATCAGCCCTAGGATAGTGTTAGGGTCAGGGTTAGGGTTAGCATCAGCCCTAGGATAGTGTTAGGGTTAGGGTTATGGGTAGCATCAGCGCTAGGATAGTGTTAGGGTTAGGTTTAGCATCAGCACTAGGACAGTGTTAGGGTTAGTGTCAGCATCAGGCCTAGGTTAGTGTTAGGGTTAGGGTTAGTGTTAGCATCAGACCTAGGATGGTGTTAGGGTTATGGTTAGCATCAGCCCTAGGATAGTGTTTGGGTTAGCGTTATGGTTAGCATCAGCCCTAGGACAGTGTTAGGGTTAGGGTTAGCATCAGACCTTGGATAGTGTTAGGGTTAGGTTTGGGGTTAGCATCAGCCCTAAGATGATGTTAGGGTTAGGGTTAGGGTTATCATCAGGCCTAGGATAGTGTTAGGGTTAGGGTTAGGGTTAGCATCAGCCCTAGGATAGTGTTAGGGTTAGGGTTAGGGTTAGCAACAGCCCTAGGATAGTGTTAGGGTTAGGGTTAGGGTTAGCATAAGCCCTAGGATAGTGTTAGGGTTAGGGTTAGGGTTAGCATCAGCCCTAGGATAGTGTTAGGGTTAGGGTTAGGGTTAGCATCAGCCCTAGGATAGTGTTAGGGTAAGGGTGAGCATCAGCCTTAGGATAGTGTTAGGGTTATGGTTAGCATCAGCCCTAGGATAGTGTTAGGGTTAGAGATAGGGTTAGCATCAGACTTGGATAGTGTTAGGACTAGGGTTAGCCTCAGCCCTAGGGGAGTGTTTGGGTTAGGGTTAGGGTTAGCGTCAGCACTACGATAGTGTTAGGGTTAGGGTTGGCATCAGCCCTAGGATAGTGTTAGTGTTAGGGTTAGGGTTAGTATCAGCCCTAGGATAGTGTTAGGGTTAGGGTTAGGGATAGCAACAGCCCTAGGATAGTGTTAGGGTTAGGGTTAGGGATAGAATCAGCCATAGGATAGTGTTAGGGTTAGGGTTAGGGTTAGCATCAGCCCTAGGATAGTGTTAGGGTTAGGGTTATGGTTAGAATCAGCCCTAGGATAGTGTAAGGGTTAGGGTTAGCATCAGCCTTAGGATACTGTTAGGATTAGGGTTAGGGTCAGCATCAGCCCTAGGATAGTGTTAGGGTTATGATTAGCATCAGCCCTAGGATAGTGTTAGGGTTAGGGTTACGGTTAGCATCAACCTTAGGATAGTGTTAGGGTTAAGGTCAGCATCAGCCCTAGGATAGTGTTAGGGTTAGGGTTAGGGTTATCATCAGCCCTAGGATAGTGTTAGGGTTAGGGTTAGCATCAGTCCTAGGGTAGTTTTAGGGTTAGGGTTAGGGTTAGCATCATCCCTAGGATAGTATTAGGGTTAGGGTTAGGGTTAGCATCAGCCGTAGGATAGTGTTAGGGTTAGGGTTAGGGTTAGCATCAGCCCTAGGATAGTGTTAGGGTTAGGGTTAGCCTCAGCCCTAGGAGAGTGTTAGGGTTAGGGTTAGGGTTAGCATCAGCCTTACGATAGTGTTAGGGTTAGGGTTAGCATCAGCCCTAGGATAGTGTTAGGGCTAGGGTTAGGGTTAGCATCAGCCCTAGGATAGTGTTAGGGTTAGGGTTAGGGGTAGCATCAGCGCTAGAATAGTGTTAGGGTTAGGTTTAGCATTAGCACTAGGATAGTGTTAGGGTTAGTGTCAGCATCAGACCTCGGATAGTGTTAGGGCTAGGTTTGGGGTTAGCATCAGCCCTAAGATGATGTTAGGGTTAGGGTTAGGGTTATCATCAGGCCTAGGATAGTGTTAGGGTTAATGTTAGGGTTAGCATCAGCCCTAGGACAGTGTTAGGGTTAGGGTTAGGGTTAGCAACAGCCCTAGAATAGTGTTAGGGTTAGGGTTAGGGTTAGCATCAGCCCTAGGATAGTGTTAGGGTTAGGGTTAGGGTAAGCATCAGCCCTAGGATAGTGTTAGGGTTAGGGTTTGGGTTAGCATCAGCCCTAGGATAGTGTTAGGGTTAGGGTTAGCATCAGCCTTTGGATAGTGTTAGGGTTAGGGTTAGGGTTAGCATCAGCCCTAGCATAGTGTTAGGGTTAGGGTTAGCATCAGCCTTAGGATAGTGTTAGGGTTAGTGTTACGGTTAGCATCAACCCTAGGATAGTGTTAGTGTTAGGGTTAGCATCAGCCCTAGGATAGTGGTAGGGTTAGGGTTAGGGTGAGCATCAGACCTAGGATAGTGTTAGGGTTAGTGTCAGCATCAGCCCTAGGATAGTGTTAGGGTTAGGGTTAGGGTTATCTTCAGGCCTAGGATAGTGTTAGGGTTAGGGTTAGCATCAGCCCTAGGATAGTGTTAGGGTTAGGGTTAGGGTTAGCATCAGTCCTAGGATGGTGTTAGGGTTAGGGTTAGCATCAGACATAGGATAGTGTTAGGGTTATTGTTAGGGTTAGCATCAGTCCTTGGATAGTGTTAGGGTTACGGTTAGGGTGAGCGTCAGCCCTAGGTTAGTGTTAAGGTTAGGGTTAGGGTTAGCATCAGCCCTAGGATAGTGTTAGGGTTAGGGTTAGGGTTAGCATCAGCCCCAGGATAGTGTTAGGGTTAGGGTTAGCATCAGCCCTAGGATAATGTTATGGTTAGGGTTACGGTTAGCATCACCCTTAGGAGACTGTTAGGGTTAGGGTTAGCATCAGCCCTAGGATAGTGTTATGGTTAGGGTTAGGTTTAGCATGAGGCCTAGGATAGTGTTAGGGTTAGAGTTAGCATCAGTCCTAGGATAGTGTTAGGTTTAGGGTTAGGGTTAGCATCAGCCCTAGGATAGTGTTAGGGTTAGGGTTAACATCAGCCCTAGGATAGTGTTAGGGTTAGGGTTAGGGTTAGCATCAGCCCTAGGATAGTGTTAATGTTAGGATTAGGCTTAGCATCAGCCCTAGGATAGTGTTAGGGTTAGGGTTAGCCTCAGCCCTAGGAGAGTGTTAGGGTTAGGGTTACGGTTAGCATCAACCCTAGGATAGTGTTAGGGTTAGGGTCAGCATCAGCCCTAGGATAGGGTTAGGGTTAGGGTTAGGGTAATCATCAGGCCTAGGGTAGTGTTAGGATTAGGGTTAGCATCAGCTCTAGGATAGTGTTAGGGTTAGGGTTAGTGTTAGCCTCAGCCCTAGGATAGGGTTAGGGTTAGGGTTAGGGTTAGCATCAGCCCTAGGATAGTGTTAGGGTTAGGGTTAGGGTTAGCATCAGCCCCAGGATAGTGTTAGGGTTAGGGTTAGCATCAGCCCTAGGATAATGTTATGGTTAGGGTTATGGTTAGCATCACCCTTAGGAGACTGTTAGGGTTAGGGTTAGCATCAGCCCTAGGATAGTGTTATGGTTAGGGTTAGGTTTAGCATGAGGCCTAGGATAGTGTTAGGGTTAGAGTTAGCATCAGTCCTAGGATAGTGTTAGGTTTAGGGTTAGGGTTAGCATCAGCCCTAGGATAGTGTTAGGGTTAGGGTTAACATCAGCCCTAGGATAGTGTTAGGGTTAGGGTTAGGGTTAGCATCAGCCCTAGGATAGTGTTAGTGTTAGGGTTAGCATCAGCCGTAGGATAGTGTTAATGTTAGGGTTAGGCTTAGCATCAGCCCTAGGATAGTGTTAGGGTTAGGGTTAGCCTCAGCCCTAGGAGAGTGTTAGGGTTAGGGTTACGGTTAGCATCAACCCTAGGATAGTGTTAGGGTTAGGGTCAGCATCAGCCCTAGGATAGGGTTAGGGTTAGGGCTAGGGTAATCATCAGGCCTAGGATAGTGTTAGGGTTAGGGTTAGCATCAGCCCTAGGATAGTTTTAGGGTTAGGGTTAGGGTTAGCATCATCCCTACGATAGTATTAGGGTTAGGGTTAAGGTTAGCATCAGCCGTTGGATAGTGTTAGGATTAGGGTTAGGGTTAGCATCAGCCCTAGGATAGTGATAGGCTTAGGGTTAGCATCAGCCCTTGGATAGTGTTATGGTTATGGTTAGGGTTAGAATCAGCCCTAGGATAGTGTTAGCTTTAGGGTTAGCCTCAGTCCTAGGAGAGTGTTAGGGTTAGGGTTAGGGTTAGCATCAGCCCTAGGATAGTGTTAGGGTTAGGGTTAGCATCAGCCCTAGGATAGTGTTAGGGTCAGGGTTAGGGTTAGCATCAGCCCTAGGATAGTGTTAGGGTTAGGGTTAGGGGTAGCATCAGCGCTAGGATAGTGTTAGGGTTAGGTTTAGCATCAGCACTAGGACAGTGTTAGGGTTAGTGTCAGCATCAGCCCTAGGATAGTGTTAGGGTTAGGGTTAGTGTTAGCATCAGACCTAGGATGGTGTTAGGGTTATGGTTAGCATCAGCCCTAGGATAGTGTTTGGGTTAGCGTTATGGTTAGCATCAGCCCTAGGACAGTGTTAGGGTTAGGGTTAGCATCAGACCTTGGATAGTGTTAGGGTTAGGTTTGGGGTTAGCATCAGCCCTAAGATGATGTTAGGGTTAGGGTTAGGGTTATCATCAGGCCTAGGATAGTGTTAGGGTTAGGGTTAGGGTTAGCATCAGCCCTAGGATAGTGTTAGGGTTAGGGTTAGGGTTAGCAACAGCCCTAGGATAGTGTTAGGGTTAGGGTTAGGGTTAGCATAAGCCCTAGGATAGTGTTAGGGTTAGGGTTAGGGTTAGCATCAGCCCTAGGATAGTGTTAGGGTTAGGTTTAGGGTTAGCATCAGCCCTAGGATAGTGTTAGGGTAAGGGTGAGCATCAGCCTTAGGATAGTGTTAGGGTTATGGTTAGCATCAGCCCTAGGATAGTGTTAGGGTTAGAGATAGGGTTAGCATCAGACTTGGATAGTGTTAGGGCTAGGGTTAGCCTCAGCCCTAGGGGAGTGTTTGGGTTAGTGTTAGGGTTAGCGTCAGCACTACGATAGTGTTAGGGTTAGGGTTGGCATCAGCCCTAGGATAGTGTTAGTGTTAGGGTTAGGGTTAGTATCAGCCCTAGGATAGTGTTAGGGTTAGGGTTAGGGATAGCAACAGCCCTAGGATAGTGTTAGGGTTAGGGTTAGGGATAGAATCAGCCATAGGATAGTGTTAGGGTTAGGGTTAGGGTTAGCATCAGCCCTAGGATAGTGTTAGGGTTAGGGTTATGGTTAGAATCAGCCCTAGGATAGTGTAAGGGTTAGGGTTAGCATCAGCCTTAGGATACTGTTAGGATTAGGGTTAGGGTCAGCATCAGCCCTAGGATAGTGTTAGGGTTATGATTAGCATCAGCCCTAGGATAGTGTTAGGGTTAGGGTTACGGTTAGCATCAACCTTAGGATAGTGTTAGGGTTAAGGTGAGCATCAGCCCTAGGATAGTGTTAGGGTTAGGGTTAGGGTTATCATCAGCCCTAGGATAGTGTTAGGGTTAGGGTTAGCATCAGTCCTAGGGTAGTTTTAGGGTTAGGGTTAGGGTTAGCATCATCCCTAGGATAGTATTAGGGTTAGGGTTAGGGTTAGCATCAGCCGTAGGATAGTGTTAGGGTTAGGGTTAGGGTTAGCATCAGCCCTAGGATAGTGTTAGGGTTAGGGTTAGCCTCAGCCCTAGGAGAGTGTTAGGGTTAGGGTTAGGGTTAGCATCAGCCTTACGATAGTGTTAGGGTTAGGGTTAGCATCAGCCCTAGGATAGTGTTAGGGCTAGGGTTAGGGTTAGCATCAGCCCTAGGATAGTGTTAGGGTTAGGGTTAGGGGTAGCATCAGCGCTAGAATAGTGTTAGGGTTAGGTTTAGCATTAGCACTAGGATAGTGTTAGGGTTAGTGTCAGCATCAGACCTCGGATAGTGTTAGGGCTAGGTTTGGGGTTAGCATCAGCCCTAAGATGATGTTAGAGTTAGGGTTAGGGTTATCATCAGGCCTAGGATAGTGTTAGGGTTAATGTTAGGGTTAGCATCAGCCCTAGGACAGTGTTAGGGTTAGGGTTAGGGTTAGCAACAGCCCTAGAATAGTGTTAGGGTTAGGGTTAGGGTTAGCATCAGCCCTAGGATAGTGTTAGGGTTAGGGTTAGGGTAAGCATCAGCCCTAGGATAGTGTTAGGGTTAGGGTTAGCATCAGCCTTTGGATAGTGTTAGGGTTAGGGTTAGGGTTAGCATCAGCCCTAGTATAGTGTTAGGGTTAGGGTTAGCATCAGCCTTAGGATAGTGTTAGGGTTAGTGTTACGGTTAGCATCAACCCTAGGATAGTGTTAGTGTTAGGGTTAGCATCAGCCCTAGGATAGTGGTAGGGTTAGGGTTAGGGTGAGCATCAGACCTAGGATAGTGTTAGGGTTAGTGTCAGCATCAGCCCTAGGATAGTGTTAGGGTTAGGGTTAGGGTTATCATCAGGCCTAGGATAGTGTTATGGTTAGGGTTAGCATCAGCCCTAGGATACTTTTAGGGTTAGGATTAGGGTTAGCATCAGCCCTAGGATAGTGTTAGGGTTAGGGTTAGGGTTAGCATCAGCCCTAGGATAGTGTTAGGGTTAGAGTTAGGGTTAGCATCAGCCCTAGGATAATGTTAGGGTTAGGGTTAGCATCAGCCTTTGGATAGTGTTAGGGTTAGGGTTAGGGTTAGCATCAGCCCTAGTATAGTGTTAGGGTTAGGGTTAGCATCAGCCTTAGGATAGTGTTAGGGTTAGTGTTACGGTTAGCATCAGCCCTAGGATAGGGTTAGGGTTAGGGTTAGCATCAGCCCTAGGATGGTGTTAGGGTTAGGGTTAGCATCAGACATAGGATAGTGTTAGGGTTATTGTTAGGGTTAGCATCAGTCCTAGGATAGTGTTAGGGTTAGGGTTAGGGTGAGCATCAGCCCTAGGATAGTGTTAAGGTTAGGGTTAAGGTTAGCATCAGCCCTAGGATAGTGTTAGGGTTAGGGTTAGGGTTAGCATCAGCCCTAGGATAGTGTTAGGGTTAGGGTTAGCATCAGCCCTAGGATAATGTTATGGTTAGGGTTATGGTTAGCATCAGCCTTAGGATAGTGTTAGGGTTAGGGTTAGCATCAGCCCTAGGATAGTGTTAGGGTTAGGGTTAGGTTTAGAATCACTCCTAGGATAGTGTTAGGGTTAGGGTTAGCATCAGCCCTAGGACAGTGTTAGGGTTAGGGTTAGGGTTAGCATCAGCCCTAGGATAGTGTTAGGGTTAGGGTTAACATCAGCCCTAGGATAGTGTTAGGGTTAGGGTTAGGGTTATCATCAGCCCTAGGATAGTGTTAGTGTTAGGGTTAGCCTCAGCCCTAGCATAGTGTCAGGGTTAGGGTTAGCATCAGCCCTAGGATAGTGTCAGGGTTAGGGTTAGGGTTAGCAACAGCCCTAGGATAGTGTTAGGGTTAGGGTTAGGGTTAGCATCAGCCCTAGGATAGTGTTAGGGTTAGGGTTAGGGTTAGCATCAGCCCTAGGATAGTGTTAGGGTTAGGGTTAGGGTTAGCATCAGCCCTAGGATAGTGTTAGGGTTAGGGTTAGCGTCAGCCTTAGGATAGTGTTTGGGTTAGGGTTAGGGTTAGCATCAGCCCTAGGATAGTGTTAGTGTTAGGGTTAGGGTTAGCATCAGCCCTAGGATAGTGTTAGGGTTAGGGTTAGCATCGGCCCTAGGGTGGTGATATGGTTAGGGTTAGGGTTATCATCAGGGCTAGGATAGTGTTATGGTTAGGGTTAGCATCAGCCCTAGGATAGTGTCAGGGTTAGAGTTAGGGTTAGCAACAGCCCTAGGATAGTGTTAGGGTTAGGGTTAGGGTTAGCATCACCCCTAGGATAGTGTTAGGGTTAGGGTTAGGGTTAGCATCAGCCCTAGGATAGTGTTAGGGTTAGGGTTAGGGTTAGCATCAGCCCTAGGATAGTGTTAGGGTTAGGGTTAGCATCAGCCTTAGGATGGTGTTTGGGTTAGCGTTAGTGTTAGCATCAGCCCGAGGATAGTGTTAGTTTTAGGGTTAGGGATAGCATCAGGCCTAGGATAGTGTTAGGGTTAGGGTTAGCATCGGCCCTAGGGTGGTGTTAGGGTTAGGGTTATTGTTAGCATCAGGCCTGGGATAGTGTTAGGGTTAGGGTTAGCATCAGCCCTAGGAAAGTGTTAGGGATAGGGTTAGCATCAGCCCTAGGATAGTGTTAGTGTTAGGTTTAGGGTTATCATCAGGCCTAGGATAGTGTTAGGGTTAGGGTTAGCATCAGCTCTAGGATAGTGTTAGGGTTAGGGTTAGGGTAAGCATCAGCCCTAGGATAGTGTTAGGGTTAGGGTTAGCATCAGCCCTAGGATAGTGTTATTGTTAGGGTTAGGGTTAGCATCAGCCCTAGGATGGTGTTAGGGTTAGGGTTAGCATCAGACATAGGATAGTGTTAGGGTTATTTTTAGGGTAAGCATCAGTCCTAGGATAGTGTTAGGGTTAGGGTTAGGGTGAGCATCAGCCCTAGGATAGTGTTAAGGTTAGGGTTAGGGTTAGCATCAGCCCTAGGATAGTGTTAGGGTTAGGGTTAGGGTTAGCATCAGCCCTAGGATAGTGTTAGGGTTAGGGTTAGCATCAGCCCTAGGATAATGTTATGGTTAGGGTTATGGTTAGCATCAGCCTTAGGATAGTGTTAGGGTTAGGGTTAGCATCAGCCCTAGGATAGTGTTAGGGTTAGGGTTAGGTTTAGCATCACGCCTAGGATAGTGTTAGGGTTAGGGTTAGCATCAGCCCTAGGACAGTGTTAGGGTTAGGGTTAGGGTTAGCATCAGCCCTAGAATAGTGTTAGGGTTAGGGTTAACATCAGCCCTAGGATAGTGTTAGGGTTAGGGTTAGGGTTAGCATCAGCCCTAGGATAGTGTTAGGGTTAGGGTTAGGGTTAGCATCAGCCCTAGGATAGTGTCAGGGTTTGGGTTAGGGTTAGCAACAGCCCTAGGATAGTGTTAGTGTTATGGTTAGGGTTAGCATCAGCCCTAGGATAGTGTTAGGGTTAGGGTTAGGGTTAACATCAGCCCTAGGATAGTGTTAGGGTTAGGGTTAGGGTTAGCATCAACCCTAGGATAGTGTTAGGCTTAGGGTTAGCGTCAGCCTTAGGATAGTGTTTGGGTTAGGGTTAGGGTTAGCATCAGCCCGAGGATAGTGTTAGGGTTAGCGTTAGGGTTAGCATCAGCCCTAGGATAGTGTTAGGGTTAGGGTTAGCATGAGCCCTAGGATAGTGTTAGGGTAGGGTTAGGGTTAGGGTTAGCATCAGCCCTAGGATAGTGTCAGGGTTAGGGTTAGGGTTAGCAACAGCCCTAGGATAGTGTTAGGGTTAGGGTTAGGGTTAGCATCAGCCCTAGGATAGTGTTAGGGTTAGGGTTAGGGTTAGCATCAGCCCTACGATAGTGTTAGGGTTAGGGTTAGGGTTAGCATCAGCCCTAGGATAGTGTTAGGGTTAGGGTTAGCATCAGCCTTAGGATAGTGTTTCGGTTAGGTTTAGGGTTAGCATCAGCCCGAGGATAGTGTTAGGGTTAGGGTTAGGGTTAGCATCAGCCCTAGGATAGTGTTAGGGTTAGGGTTAGCATCGGCCCTAGGGTGGTGTTAGGGTTAGGGTTAGGGTTGTCATCATGCCTAGGATAGTGTTATGGTTGGGGTTAGCATCAGCTCTAGGATAGAGTTATTGTTAGGGTTAGTGTTAGCATCAGCCCTAGGATAGTGTTATGGTTAGGGTTAGCATCAGCCCTAGGATAGTGTTAGGGTTAGGATTATCATCAGCCCTAGGATAGTGTTAGGGTTAGGGTTATTGTTAGCATCAGGCCTAGGATAGTGTTAGGGTTAGGGTTAGCATCAGCTCTAGGATAGTGTTAGGGTTAGGGTTAGGGTAAGCATCAGCCCTAGGATAGTGTTAGGGTTAGGGTTAGCATCAGCCCTAGGATAGTGTTAGGGTTAGGGTTAGGGTTAGCATCAGTCCTAGGATGGTGTTAGGGTTAGGGTTAGCATCAGACATAGGATAGTGTTAGGGTTATTGTTAGGGTTAGCATCAGTCCTAGGATAGTGTTAAGGTTACGGTTAGGGTGAGCGTCAGCCCTAGGTTAGTGTTAAGGTTAGGGTTAGGGTTAGCATCAGCCCTAGTATAGTGTTAGGGTTAGGGTTAGGGTTAGCATCAGCCCTAGGATCGTGTTAGGGTTAGGGTTAGCATCAGCCCTAGGATCGTGTTAGGGTTAGGGTTAGGGTTATCATCAGGCCTAGGATAGTGTTATGGTTAGGGTTAGCATCAACTCTAGGATAGTGTTAGGGTTAGGGTTAGTGTTAGCATCAGCCCTAGGATAGTGTCATGGTTAGGGTTAGCATCAGCCCTAGGATACTGTTAGGGATAGGGTTAGGGTTAGAATCAGCCCTAGGATAGTGTTAGGGGTAGGGTTAGTGTTAGCATCAGCCCTAGGATAATGTTAGGGTTAGGTTTAGGGTTAGCATTAGCCCTAGGATAGTGTTAGGGTTAGGGTTAGGGTTAGCATCAGCCCTAGGATAGTGTTAGGGATAGGGTTATCATCAGCCCTAGGATAGTGTTAGTGTTAGGGTTAGGGTTATCATCAGGCCTAGGATACTGTTAGGGTTAGGGTTAGCATCAGCTCTAGGATAGTGTTAGGGTTAGGGTTAGTGTTAGCCTCAGCCCTAGGATAGTGTTAGGGTTAGGGTTAGGGTTAGCATCAGCCCTAGGATAGTGTTAGGGTTAGGGTTAGGGTTAGCATCAGCCCCAGGATAGTGTTAAGGTTAGGGTTAGCATCAGCCCTAGGATAATGTTATGGTTAGGGTTATGGTTAGCATCACCCTTAGGAGACTGTTAGGGTTAGGGTTAGCATCAGCCCTAGGATAGTGTTATGGTTAGGGTTAGGTTTAGCATGAGGCCTAGGATAGTGTTAGGGTTAGAGTTAGCATCAGTCCTAGGATAGTGTTAGGTTTAGGGTTAGGGTTAGCATCAGCCCTAGGATAGTGTTAGGGTTAGGGTTAACATCAGCCCTAGGATAGTGTTAGGGTTAGGGTTAGGGTTAGCATCAGCCCTAGTATAGTGTTAGGGTTAGGGTTAGCATCAGCCTTAGGATAGTGTTAGGGTTAGTGTTACGGTTAGCATCAACCCTAGGATAGTGTTAGTGTTAGGGTTAGCATCAGCCCTAGGATAGCGGTAGGGTTAGGGTTAGGGTGAGCATCAGACCTAGGATAGTGTTAGGGTTAGTGTCAGCATCAGCCCTAGGATAGTGTTAGGGTTAGGGTTAGGGTTATCATCAGGCCTAGGATAGTGTTATGGTTAGGGTTAGCATCAGCCCTAGGATACTTTTAGGGTTAGGATTAGGGTTAGAATCAGCCCTAGGATAGTGTTAGGGTTAGGGTTGGGGTTAGCATCAGCCCTAGGATAGTGTTAGGGTTAGAGTTAGGGTTAGCATCAGCCCTAGGATAGTGTTAGGGTTAGGGTTAGCATCAGCCTTAGGATAGTGTTAGGGTTAGTGTTACGGTTAGCATCAGCCCTAGGATAGGGTTAGGGTTAGGGTTAGCATCAGCCCTAGGATGGTGTTAGGGTTAGGGTTAGCATCAGACATAGGATAGTGTTAGGGTTATTGTTAGGGTTAGCATCAGTCCTAGGATAGTGTTAGGGTTAGGGTTAGGGTGAGCATCAGCCCTAGGATAGTGTTAAGGTTAGGGTTAAGGTTAGCATCAGCCCTAGGATAGTGTTAGGGTTAGGGTTAGGGTTAGCATCAGCCCTAGGATAGTGTTAGGGTTAGGGTTAGCATCAGCCCTAGGATAATGTTATGGTTAGGGTTATGGTTAGCATCAGCCTTAGGATAGTGTTAGGTTTAGGGTTAGCATCAGCCCTAGGATAGTGTTAGGGTTAGGGTTAGGTTTAGAATCACTCCTAGGATAGTGTTAGGGTTAGGGTTAGCATCAGCCCTAGGACAGTGTTAGGGTTAGGGTTAGGGTTAGCATCAGCCCTAGGATAGTGTTAGGGTTAGGGTTAACATCAGCCCTAGGATAGTGTTAGGGTTAGGGTTAGGGTTAGCATCAGCCCTAGGATAGTGTTAGTGTTAGGGTTAGCCTCAGCCCTAGGATAGTGTTAGGGTTATGATTAGCATCAGCCCTAGGATAGTGTTAGGGTTAGGGTTACGGTTAGCATCAACCTTAGGATAGTGTTAGGGTTAAGGTGAGCATCAGCCCTAGGATAGTGTTAGGGTTAGGGTTAGGGTTATCATCAGCCCTAGGATAGTGTTAGGGTTAGGGTTAGCATCAGTCCTAGGGTAGTTTTAGGGTTAGGGTTAGGGTTAGCATCATCCCTAGGATAGTATTAGGGTTAGGGTTAGGGTTAGCATCAGCCGTAGGATAGTGTTAGGGTTAGGGTTAGGGTTAGCATCAGCCCTAGGATAGTGTTAGGGTTAGGGTTAGCCTCAGCCCTAGGAGAGTGTTAGGGTTAGGGTTAGGGTTAGCATCAGCCTTACGATAGTGTTAGGGTTAGGGTTAGCATCAGCCCTAGGATAGTGTTAGGGCTAGGGTTAGGGTTAGCATCAGCCCTAGGATAGTGTTAGGGTTAGGGTTAGGGGTAGCATCAGCGCTAGAATAGTGTTAGGGTTAGGTTTAGCATTAGCACTAGGATAGTGTTAGGGTTAGTGTCAGCATCAGACCTCGGATAGTGTTAGGGCTAGGTTTGGGGTTAGCATCAGCCCTAAGATGATGTTAGAGTTAGGGTTAGGGTTATCATCAGGCCTAGGATAGTGTTAGGGTTAATGTTAGGGTTAGCATCAGCCCTAGGACAGTGTTAGGGTTAGGGTTAGGGTTAGCAACAGCCCTAGAATAGTGTTAGGGTTAGGGTTAGGGTTAGCATCAGCCCTAGGATAGTGTTAGGGTTAGGGTTAGGGTAAGCATCAGCCCTAGGATAGTGTTAGGGTTAGGGTTTGGGTTAGCATCAGCCCTAGGATAGTGTTAGGGTTAGGGTTAGCATCAGCCTTTGGATAGTGTTAGGGTTAGGGTTAGGGTTAGCATCAGCCCTAGTATAGTGTTAGGGTTAGGGTTAGCATCAGCCTTAGGATAGTGTTAGGGTTAGTGTTACGGTTAGCATCAACCCTAGGATAGTGTTAGTGTTAGGGTTAGCATCAGCCCTAGGATAGTGGTAGGGTTAGGGTTAGGGTGAGCATCAGACCTAGGATAGTGTTAGGGTTAGTGTCAGCATCAGCCCTAGGATAGTGTTAGGGTTAGGGTTAGGGTTATCATCAGGCCTAGGATAGTGTTATGGTTAGGGTTAGCATCAGCCCTAGGATACTTTTAGGGTTAGGATTAGGGTTAGCATCAGCCCTAGGATAGTGTTAGGGTTAGGGTTAGGGTTAGCATCAGCCCTAGGATAGTGTTAGGGTTAGAGTTAGGGTTAGCATCAGCCCTAGGATAATGTTAGGGTTAGGGTTAGCATCAGCCTTTGGATAGTGTTAGGGTTAGGGTTAGGGTTAGCATCAGCCCTAGTATAGTGTTAGGGTTAGGGTTAGCATCAGCCTTAGGATAGTGTTAGGGTTAGTGTTACGGTTAGCATCAGCCCTAGGATAGGGTTAGGGTTAGGGTTAGCATCAGCCCTAGGATGGTGTTAGGGTTAGGGTTAGCATCAGACATAGGATAGTGTTAGGGTTATTGTTAGGGTTAGCATCAGTCCTAGGATAGTGTTAGGGTTAGGGTTAGGGTGAGCATCAGCCCTAGGATAGTGTTAAGGTTAGGGTTAAGGTTAGCATCAGCCCTAGGATAGTGTTAGTGTTAGGTTTAGGGTTATCATCAGGCCTAGGATAGTGTTAGGGTTAGGGTTAGCATCAGCTCTAGGATAGTGTTAGGGTTAGGGTTAGGGTAAGCATCAGCCCTAGGATAGTGTTAGGGTTAGGGTTAGCATCAGCCCTAGGATAGTGTTATTGTTAGGGTTAGGGTTAGCATCAGCCCTAGGATGGTGTTAGGGTTAGGGTTAGCATCAGACATAGGATAGTGTTAGGGTTATTTTTAGGGTAAGCATCAGTCCTAGGATAGTGTTAGGGTTAGGGTTAGGGTGAGCATCAGCCCTAGGATAGTGTTAAGGTTAGGGTTAGGGTTAGCATCAGCCCTAGGATAGTGTTAGGGTTAGGGTTAGGGTTAGCATCAGCCCTAGGATAGTGTTAGGGTTAGGGTTAGCATCAGCCCTAGGATAATGTTATGGTTAGGGTTATGGTTAGCATCAGCCTTAGGATAGTGTTAGGGTTAGGGTTAGCATCAGCCCTAGGATAGTGTTAGGGTTAGGGTTAGGTTTAGCATCACGCCTAGGATAGTGTTAGGGTTAGGGTTAGCATCAGCCCTAGGACAGTGTTAGGGTTAGGGTTAGGGTTAGCATCAGCCCTAGAATAGTGTTAGGGTTAGGGTTAACATCAGCCCTAGGATAGTGTTAGGGTTAGGGTTAGGGTTAGCATCAGCCCTAGGATAGTGTTAGGGTTAGGGTTAGGGTTAGCATCAGCCCTAGGATAGTGTCAGGGTTTGGGTTAGGGTTAGCAACAGCCCTAGGATAGTGTTAGTGTTATGGTTAGGGTTAGCATCAGCCCTAGGATAGTGTTAGGGTTAGGGTTAGGGTTAACATCAGCCCTAGGATAGTGTTAGGGTTAGGGTTAGGGTTAGCATCAACCCTAGGATAGTGTTAGGCTTAGGGTTAGCGTCAGCCTTAGGATAGTGTTTGGGTTAGGGTTAGGGTTAGCATCAGCCCGAGGATAGTGTTAGGGTTAGCGTTAGGGTTAGCATCAGCCCTAGGATAGTGTTAGGGTTAGGGTTAGCATGAGCCCTAGGATAGTGTTAGGGTAGGGTTAGGGTTAGGGTTAGCATCAGCCCTAGGATAGTGTCAGGGTTAGGGTTAGGGTTAGCAACAGCCCTAGGATAGTGTTAGGGTTATGGTTAGGGTTAGCATCAGCCCTAGGATAGTGTTAGGGTTAGGGTTAGGGTTAGCATCAGCCCTACGATAGTGTTAGGGTTAGGGTTAGGGTTAGCATCAGCCCTAGGATAGTGTTAGGGTTAGGGTTAGCATCAGCCTTAGGATAGTGTTTCGGTTAGGTTTAGGGTTAGCATCAGCCCGAGGATAGTGTTAGGGTTAGGGTTAGGGTTAGCATCAGCCCTAGGATAGTGTTAGGGTTAGGGTTAGCATCGGCCCTAGGGTGGTGTTAGGGTTAGGGTTAGGGTTGTCATCATGCCTAGGATAGTGTTATGGTTGGGGTTAGCATCAGCTCTAGGATAGAGTTATTGTTAGGGTTAGTGTTAGCATCAGCCCTAGGATAGTGTTATGGTTAGGGTTAGCATCAGCCCTAGGATAGTGTTAGGGTTAGGATTATCATCAGCCCTAGGATAGTGTTAGGGTTAGGGTTATTGTTAGCATCAGGCCTAGGATAGTGTTAGGGTTAGGGTTAGCATCAGCTCTAGGATAGTGTTAGGGTTAGGGTTAGGGTAAGCATCAGCCCTAGGATAGTGTTAGGGTTAGGGTTAGCATCAGCCCTAGGATAGTGTTAGGGTTAGGGTTAGGGTTAGCATCAGTCCTAGGATGGTGTTAGGGTTAGGGTTAGCATCAGACATAGGATAGTGTTAGGGTTATTGTTAGGGTTAGCATCAGTCCTAGGATAGTGTTAAGGTTACGGTTAGGGTGAGCGTCAGCCCTAGGTTAGTGTTAAGGTTAGGGTTAGGGTTAGCATCAGCCCTAGTATAGTGTTAGGGTTAGGGTTAGGGTTAGCATCAGCCCTAGGATCGTGTTAGGGTTAGGGTTAGCATCAGCCCTAGGATCGTGTTAGGGTTAGGGTTAGGGTTATCATCAGGCCTAGGATAGTGTTATGGTTAGGGTTAGCATCAGCTCTAGGATAGTGTTAGGGTTAGGGTTAGTGTTAGCATCAGCCCTAGGATAGTGTCATGGTTAGGGTTAGCATCAGCCCTAGGATACTGTTAGGGATAGGGTTAGGGTTAGAATCAGCCCTAGGATAGTGTTAGGGGTAGGGTTAGTGTTAGCATCAGCCCTAGGATAATGTTAGGGTTAGGTTTAGGGTTAGCATTAGCCCTAGGATAGTGTTAGGGTTAGGGTTAGGGTTAGCATCAGCCCTAGGATAGTGTTAGGGATAGGGTTATCATCAGCCCTAGGATAGTGTTAGTGTTAGGGTTAGGGTTATCATCAGGCCTAGGATACTGTTAGGGTTAGGGTTAGCTTCAGCTCTAGGATAGTGTTAGGGTTAGGGTTAGTGTTAGCCTCAGCCCTAGGATAGTGTTAGGGTTAGGGTTAGGGTTAGCATCAGCCCTAGGATAGTGTTAGGGTTAGGGTTAGGGTTAGCATCAGCCCCAGGATAGTGTTAAGGTTAGGGTTAGCATCAGCCCTAGGATAATGTTATGGTTAGGGTTATGGTTAGCATCACCCTTAGGAGACTGTTAGGGTTAGGGTTAGCATCAGCCCTAGGATAGTGTTATGGTTAGGGTTAGGTTTAGCATGAGGCCTAGGATAGTGTTAGGGTTAGAGTTAGCATCAGTCCTAGGATAGTGTTAGGTTTAGGGTTAGGGTTAGCATCAGCCCTAGGATAGTGTTAGGGTTAGGGTTAACATCAGCCCTAGGATAGTGTTAGGGTTAGGGTTAGGGTTAGCATCAGCCCTAGTATAGTGTTAGGGTTAGGGTTAGCATCAGCCTTAGGATAGTGTTAGGGTTAGTGTTACGGTTAGCATCAACCCTAGGATAGTGTTAGTGTTAGGGTTAGCATCAGCCCTAGGATAGCGGTAGGGTTAGGGTTAGGGTGAGCATCAGACCTAGGATAGTGTTAGGGTTAGTGTCAGCATCAGCCCTAGGATAGTGTTAGGGTTAGGGTTAGGGTTATCATCAGGCCTAGGATAGTGTTATGGTTAGGGTTAGCATCAGCCCTAGGATACTTTTAGGGTTAGGATTAGGGTTAGAATCAGCCCTAGGATAGTGTTAGGGTTAGGGTTGGGGTTAGCATCAGCCCTAGGATAGTGTTAGGGTTAGAGTTAGGGTTAGCATCAGCCCTAGGATAGTGTTAGGGTTAGGGTTAGCATCAGCCTTAGGATAGTGTTAGGGTTAGTGTTACGGTTAGCATCAGCCCTAGGATAGGGTTAGGGTTAGGGTTAGCATCAGCCCTAGGATGGTGTTAGGGTTAGGGTTAGCATCAGACATAGGATAGTGTTAGGGTTATTGTTAGGGTTAGCATCAGTCCTAGGATAGTGTTAGGGTTAGGGTTAGGGTGAGCATCAGCCCTAGGATAGTGTTAAGGTTAGGGTTAAGGTTAGCATCAGCCCTAGGATAGTGTTAGGGTTAGGGTTAGGGTTAGCATCAGCCCTAGGATAGTGTTAGGGTTAGGGTTAGCATCAGCCCTAGGATAATGTTATGGTTAGGGTTATGGTTAGCATCAGCCTTAGGATAGTGTTAGGTTTAGGGTTAGCATCAGCCCTAGGATAGTGTTAGGGTTAGGGTTAGGTTTAGAATCACTCCTAGGATAGTGTTAGGGTTAGGGTTAGCATCAGCCCTAGGACAGTGTTAGGGTTAGGGTTAGGGTTAGCATCAGCCCTAGGATAGTGTTAGGGTTAGGGTTAACATCAGCCCTAGGATAGTGTTAGGGTTAGGGTTAGGGTTAGCATCAGCCCTAGGATAGTGTTAGTGTTAGGGTTAGCCTCAGCCCTAGGATAGTGTCAGGGTTAGGGTTAGCATCAGCCCTAGGATAGTGTCAGGGTTAGGGTTAGGGTTAGCAACAGCCCTAGGATAGTGTTAGGGTTAGGGTTAGGGTTAGCATCAGCCCTAGGATAGTGTTAGGGTTAGGGTTAGGGTTAGCATCAGCCCTAGGATAGTGTTAGGGTTAGGGTTAGGGTTAGCATCAGCCCTAGGATAGTGTTAGGGTTAGGGTTAGCATCAGCCTTAGGATAGTGTTTGGGTTAGGGTTAGGGTTAGCATCAGCCCTAGGATAGTGTTAGTGTTAGGTTTAGGGTTAGCATCAGCCCTAGGATAGTGTTAGGGTTAGGTTTGGGGTTAGCATCAGCCCTAAGATGATGTTAGGGTTAGGGTTAGGGTTATCATCAGGCCTAGGATACTGTTAGGGTTAGGGTTAGGGTTAGCATCAGCCCTAGGATAGTGTTAGGGTTAGGGTTAGGGTTAGCAACAGCCCTAGGATAGTGTTAGGGTTAGGGTTAGGGTTAGCATAAGCCCTAGGATAGTGTTAGGGTTAGGGTTAGGGTTAGCATCAGCCCTAGGATAGTGTTAGGGTTAGGGTTAGGGTTAGCATCAGCCCTAGGATAGTGTTAGGGTAAGGGTGAGCATCAGCCTTAGGATAGTGTTAGAGTTATGGTTAGCATCAGCCCTAGGATAGTGTTAGGGTTAGGGTTAGCATCAGCCCTAGGATAGTGTTAGGGTCAGGGTTAGGGTTAGCATCAGCCCTAGGATAGTGTTAGGGTTAGGGTTATGGGTAGCATCAGCGCTAGGATAGTGTTAGGGTTAGGTTTAGCATCAGCACTAGGACAGTGTTAGGGTTAGTGTCAGCATCAGGCCTAGGTTAGTGTTAGGGTTAGGGTTAGTGTTAGCATCAGACCTAGGATGGTGTTAGGGTTATGGTTAGCATCAGCCCTAGGATAGTGTTTGGGTTAGCGTTATGGTTAGCATCAGCCCTAGGACAGTGTTAGGGTTAGGGTTAGCATCAGACCTTGGATAGTGTTAGGGTTAGGTTTGGGGTTAGCATCAGCCCTAAGATGATGTTAGGGTTAGGGTTAGGGTTATCATCAGGCCTAGGATAGTGTTAGGGTTAGGGTTAGGGTTAGCATCAGCCCTAGGATAGTGTTAGGGTTAGGGTTAGGGTTAGCAACAGCCCTAGGATAGTGTTAGGGTTAGGGTTAGGGTTAGCATAAGCCCTAGGATAGTGTTAGGGTTAGGGTTAGGGTTAGCATCAGCCCTAGGATAGTGTTAGGGTTAGGGTTAGGGTTAGCATCAGCCCTAGGATAGTGTTAGGGTAAGGGTGAGCATCAGCCTTAGGATAGTGTTAGGGTTATGGTTAGCATCAGCCCTAGGATAGTGTTAGGGTTAGAGATAGGGTTAGCATCAGACTTGGATAGTGTTAGGACTAGGGTTAGCCTCAGCCCTAGGGGAGTGTTTGGGTTAGGGTTAGGGTTAGCGTCAGCACTACGATAGTGTTAGGGTTAGGGTTGGCATCAGCCCTAGGATAGTGTTAGTGTTAGGGTTAGGGTTAGTATCAGCCCTAGGATAGTGTTAGGGTTAGGGTTAGGGATAGCAACAGCCCTAGGATAGTGTTAGGGTTAGGGTTAGGGATAGAATCAGCCATAGGATAGTGTTAGGGTTAGGGTTAGGGTTAGCATCAGCCCTAGGATAGTGTTAGGGTTAGGGTTATGGTTAGAATCAGCCCTAGGATAGTGTAAGGGTTAGGGTTAGCATCAGCCTTAGGATACTGTTAGGATTAGGGTTAGGGTCAGCATCAGCCCTAGGATAGTGTTAGGGTTATGATTAGCATCAGCCCTAGGATAGTGTTAGGGTTAGGGTTACGGTTAGCATCAACCTTAGGATAGTGTTAGGGTTAAGGTCAGCATCAGCCCTAGGATAGTGTTAGGGTTAGGGTTAGGGTTATCATCAGCCCTAGGATAGTGTTAGGGTTAGGGTTAGCATCAGTCCTAGGGTAGTTTTAGGGTTAGGGTTAGGGTTAGCATCATCCCTAGGATAGTATTAGGGTTAGGGTTAGGGTTAGCATCAGCCGTAGGATAGTGTTAGGGTTAGGGTTAGGGTTAGCATCAGCCCTAGGATAGTGTTAGGGTTAGGGTTAGCCTCAGCCCTAGGAGAGTGTTAGGGTTAGGGTTAGGGTTAGCATCAGCCTTACGATAGTGTTAGGGTTAGGGTTAGCATCAGCCCTAGGATAGTGTTAGGGCTAGGGTTAGGGTTAGCATCAGCCCTAGGATAGTGTTAGGGTTAGGGTTAGGGGTAGCATCAGCGCTAGAATAGTGTTAGGGTTAGGTTTAGCATTAGCACTAGGATAGTGTTAGGGTTAGTGTCAGCATCAGACCTCGGATAGTGTTAGGGCTAGGTTTGGGGTTAGCATCAGCCCTAAGATGATGTTAGGGTTAGGGTTAGGGTTATCATCAGGCCTAGGATAGTGTTAGGGTTAATGTTAGGGTTAGCATCAGCCCTAGGACAGTGTTAGGGTTAGGGTTAGGGTTAGCAACAGCCCTAGAATAGTGTTAGGGTTAGGGTTAGGGTTAGCATCAGCCCTAGGATAGTGTTAGGGTTAGGGTGAGGGTAAGCATCAGCCCTAGGATAGTGTTAGGGTTAGGGTTTGGGTTAGCATCAGCCCTAGGATAGTGTTAGGGTTAGGGTTAGCATCAGCCTTTGGATAGTGTTAGGGTTAGGGTTAGGGTTAGCATCAGCCCTAGCATAGTGTTAGGGTTAGGGTTAGCATCAGCCTTAGGATAGTGTTAGGGTTAGTGTTACGGTTAGCATCAACCCTAGGATAGTGTTAGTGTTAGGGTTAGCATCAGCCCTAGGATAGTGGTAGGGTTAGGGTTAGGGTGAGCATCAGACCTAGGATAGTGTTAGGGTTAGTGTCAGCATCAGCCCTAGGATAGTGTTAGGGTTAGGGTTAGGGTTATCTTCAGGCCTAGGATAGTGTTAGGGTTAGGGTTAGCATCAGCCCTAGGATAGTGTTAGGGTTAGGGTTAGGGTTAGCATCAGTCCTAGGATGGTGTTAGGGTTAGGGTTAGCATCAGACATAGGATAGTGTTAGGGTTATTGTTAGGGTTAGCATCAGTCCTTGGATAGTGTTAGGGTTACGGTTAGGGTGAGCGTCAGCCCTAGGTTAGTGTTAAGGTTAGGGTTAGGGTTAGCATCAGCCCTAGGATAGTGTTAGGTTTAGGGTTAGGGTTAGCATCAGCCCCAGGATAGTGTTAGGGTTAGGGTTAGCATCAGCCCTAGGATAATGTTATGGTTAGGGTTACGGTTAGCATCACCCTTAGGAGACTGTTAGGGTTAGGGTTAGCATCAGCCCTAGGATAGTGTTATGGTTAGGGTTAGGTTTAGCATGAGGCCTAGGATAGTGTTAGGGTTAGAGTTAGCATCAGTCCTAGGATAGTGTTAGGTTTAGGGTTAGGGTTAGCATCAGCCCTAGGATAGTGTTAGGGTTAGGGTTAACATCAGCCCTAGGATAGTGTTAGGGTTAGGGTTAGGGTTAGCATCAGCCCTAGGATAGTGTTAATGTTAGGATTAGGCTTAGCATCAGCCCTAGGATAGTGTTAGGGTTAGGGTTAGCCTCAGCCCTAGGAGAGTGTTAGGGTTAGGGTTACGGTTAGCATCAACCCTAGGATAGTGTTAGGGTTAGGGTCAGCATCAGCCCTAGGATAGGGTTAGGGTTAGGGTTAGGGTAATCATCAGGCCTAGGGTAGTGTTAGGATTAGGGTTAGCATCAGCTCTAGGATAGTGTTAGGGTTAGGGTTAGTGTTAGCCTCAGCCCTAGGATAGGGTTAGGGTTAGGGTTAGGGTTAGCATCAGCCCTAGGATAGTGTTAGGGTTAGGGTTAGGGTTAGCATCAGCCCCAGGATAGTGTTAGGGTTAGGGTTAGCATCAGCCCTAGGATAATGTTATGGTTAGGGTTATGGTTAGCATCACCCTTAGGAGACTGTTAGGGTTAGGGTTAGCATCAGCCCTAGGATAGTGTTATGGTTAGGGTTAGGTTTAGCATGAGGCCTAGGATAGTGTTAGGGTTAGAGTTAGCATCAGTCCTAGGATAGTGTTAGGTTTAGGGTTAGGGTTAGCATCAGCCCTAGGATAGTGTTAGGGTTAGGGTTAACATCAGCCCTAGGATAGTGTTAGGGTTAGGGTTAGGGTTAGCATCAGCCCTAGGATAGTGTTAGTGTTAGGGTTAGCATCAGCCCTAGGATAGTGTTAATGTTAGGGTTAGGCTTAGCATCAGCCCTAGGATAGTGTTAGGGTTAGGGTTAGCCTCAGCCCTAGGAGAGTGTTAGGGTTAGGGTTACGGTTAGCATCAACCCTAGGATAG
Source organism: Lemur catta (assembly GCF_020740605.2). Classification (NCBI taxonomy): domain Eukaryota; kingdom Metazoa; phylum Chordata; class Mammalia; order Primates; family Lemuridae; genus Lemur; species Lemur catta. The sequence goes on along the minus strand of NC_059129.1, from coordinate 38,499,989 downwards.
TGTTAGGGTTAGGGTCAGCATCAGCCCTAGGATAGGGTTAGGGTTAGGGCTAGGGTAATCATCAGGCCTAGGATAGTGTTAGGGTTAGGGTTAGCATCAGCCCTAGGATAGTTTTAGGGTTAGGGTTAGGGTTAGCATCATCCCTACGATAGTATTAGGGTTAGGGTTAAGGTTAGCATCAGCCGTTGGATAGTGTTAGGATTAGGGTTAGGGTTAGCATCAGCCCTAGGATAGTGATAGGCTTAGGGTTAGCATCAGCCCTTGGATAGTGTTATGGTTATGGTTAGGGTTAGAATCAGCCCTAGGATAGTGTTAGCTTTAGGGTTAGCCTCAGTCCTAGGAGAGTGTTAGGGTTAGGGTTAGGGTTAGCATCAGCCCTAGGATAGTGTTAGGGTTAGGGTTAGCATCAGCCCTAGGATAGTGTTAGGGTCAGGGTTAGGGTTAGCATCAGCCCTAGGATAGTGTTAGGGTTAGGGTTAGGGGTAGCATCAGCGCTAGGATAGTGTTAGGGTTAGGTTTAGCATCAGCACTAGGACAGTGTTAGGGTTAGTGTCAGCATCAGCCCTAGGATAGTGTTAGGGTTAGGGTTAGTGTTAGCATCAGACCTAGGATGGTGTTAGGGTTATGGTTAGCATCAGCCCTAGGATAGTGTTTGGGTTAGCGTTATGGTTAGCATCAGCCCTAGGACAGTGTTAGGGTTAGGGTTAGCATCAGACCTTGGATAGTGTTAGGGTTAGGTTTGGGGTTAGCATCAGCCCTAAGATGATGTTAGGGTTAGGGTTAGGGTTATCATCAGGCCTAGGATAGTGTTAGGGTTAGGGTTAGGGTTAGCATCAGCCCTAGGATAGTGTTAGGGTTAGGGTTAGGGTTAGCAACAGCCCTAGGATAGTGTTAGGGTTAGGGTTAGGGTTAGCATAAGCCCCAGGATAGTGTTAGGGTTAGGGTTAGGGTTAGCATCAGCCCTAGGATAGTGTTAGGGTTAGGTTTAGGGTTAGCATCAGCCCTAGGATAGTGTTAGGGTAAGGGTGAGCATCAGCCTTAGGATAGTGTTAGGGTTATGGTTAGCATCAGCCCTAGGATAGTGTTAGGGTTAGAGATAGGGTTAGCATCAGACTTGGATAGTGTTAGGGCTAGGGTTAGCCTCAGCCCTAGGGGAGTGTTTGGGTTAGTGTTAGGGTTAGCGTCAGCACTACGATAGTGTTAGGGTTAGGGTTGGCATCAGCCCTAGGATAGTGTTAGTGTTAGGGTTAGGGTTAGTATCAGCCCTAGGATAGTGTTAGGGTTAGGGTTAGGGATAGCAACAGCCCTAGGATAGTGTTAGGGTTAGGGTTAGGGATAGAATCAGCCATAGGATAGTGTTAGGGTTAGGGTTAGGGTTAGCATCAGCCCTAGGATAGTGTTAGGGTTAGGGTTATGGTTAGAATCAGCCCTAGGATAGTGTAAGGGTTAGGGTTAGCATCAGCCTTAGGATACTGTTAGGATTAGGGTTAGGGTCAGCATCAGCCCTAGGATAGTGTTAGGGTTATGATTAGCATCAGCCCTAGGATAGTGTTAGGGTTAGGGTTACGGTTAGCATCAACCTTAGGATAGTGTTAGGGTTAAGGTGAGCATCAGCCCTAGGATAGTGTTAGGGTTAGGGTTAGGGTTATCATCAGCCCTAGGATAGTGTTAGGGTTAGGGTTAGCATCAGTCCTAGGGTAGTTTTAGGGTTAGGGTTAGGGTTAGCATCATCCCTAGGATAGTATTAGGGTTAGGGTTAGGGTTAGCATCAGCCGTAGGATAGTGTTAGGGTTAGGGTTAGGGTTAGCATCAGCCCTAGGATAGTGTTAGGGTTAGGGTTAGCCTCAGCCCTAGGAGAGTGTTAGGGTTAGGGTTAGGGTTAGCATCAGCCTTACGATAGTGTTAGGGTTAGGGTTAGCATCAGCCCTAGGATAGTGTTAGGGCTAGGGTTAGGGTTAGCATCAGCCCTAGGATAGTGTTAGGGTTAGGGTTAGGGGTAGCATCAGCGCTAGAATAGTGTTAGGGTTAGGTTTAGCATTAGCACTAGGATAGTGTTAGGGTTAGTGTCAGCATCAGACCTCGGATAGTGTTAGGGCTAGGTTTGGGGTTAGCATCAGCCCTAAGATGATGTTAGAGTTAGGGTTAGGGTTATCATCAGGCCTAGGATAGTGTTAGGGTTAATGTTAGGGTTAGCATCAGCCCTAGGACAGTGTTAGGGTTAGGGTTAGGGTTAGCAACAGCCCTAGAATAGTGTTAGGGTTAGGGTTAGGGTTAGCATCAGCCCTAGGATAGTGTTAGGGTTAGGGTTAGGGTAAGCATCAGCCCTAGGATAGTGTTAGGGTTAGGGTTTGGGTTAGCATCAGCCCTAGGATAGTGTTAGGGTTAGGGTTAGCATCAGCCTTTGGATAGTGTTAGGGTTAGGGTTAGGGTTAGCATCAGCCCTAGTATAGTGTTAGGGTTAGGGTTAGCATCAGCCTTAGGATAGTGTTAGGGTTAGTGTTACGGTTAGCATCAACCCTAGGATAGTGTTAGTGTTAGGGTTAGCATCAGCCCTAGGATAGTGGTAGGGTTAGGGTTAGGGTGAGCATCAGACCTAGGATAGTGTTAGGGTTAGTGTCAGCATCAGCCCTAGGATAGTGTTAGGGTTAGGGTTAGGGTTATCATCAGGCCTAGGATAGTGTTATGGTTAGGGTTAGCATCAGCCCTAGGATACTTTTAGGGTTAGGATTAGGGTTAGCATCAGCCCTAGGATAGTGTTAGGGTTAGGGTTAGGGTTAGCATCAGCCCTAGGATAGTGTTAGGGTTAGAGTTAGGGTTAGCATCAGCCCTAGGATAATGTTAGGGTTAGGGTTAGCATCAGCCTTTGGATAGTGTTAGGGTTAGGGTTACGGTTAGCATCAGCCCTAGGATAGGGTTAGGGTTAGGGTTAGCATCAGCCCTAGGATGGTGTTAGGGTTAGGGTTAGCATCAGACATAGGATAGTGTTAGGGTTATTGTTAGGGTTAGCATCAGTCCTAGGATAGTGTTAGGGTTAGGGTTAGGGTGAGCATCAGCCCTAGGATAGTGTTAAGGTTAGGGTTAAGGTTAGCATCAGCCCTAGGATAGTGTTAGGGTTAGGGTTAGGGTTAGCATCAGCCCTAGGATAGTGTTAGGGTTAGGGTTAGCATCAGCCCTAGGATAATGTTATGGTTAGGGTTATGGTTAGCATCAGCCTTAGGATAGTGTTAGGGTTAGGGTTAGCATCAGCCCTAGGATAGTGTTATGGTTAGGGTTAGGTTTAGAATCACTCCTAGGATAGTGTTAGGGTTAGGGTTAGCATCAGCCCTAGGACAGTGTTAGGGTTAGGGTTAGGGTTAGCATCAGCCCTAGGATAGTGTTAGGGTTAGGGTTAACATCAGCCCTAGGATAGTGTTAGGGTTAGGGTTAGGGTTATCATCAGCCCTAGGATAGTGTTAGTGTTAGGGTTAGCCTCAGCCCTAGCATAGTGTCAGGGTTAGGGTTAGCATCAGCCCTAGGATAGTGTCAGGGTTAGGGTTAGGGTTAGCAACAGCCCTAGGATAGTGTTAGGGTTAGGGTTAGGGTTAGCATCAGCCCTAGGATAGTGTTAGGGTTAGGGTTAGGGTTAGCATCAGCCCTAGGATAGTGTTAGGGTTAGGGTTAGGGTTAGCATCAGCCCTAGGATAGTGTTAGGGTTAGGGTTAGCATCAGCCTTAGGATAGTGTTTGGGTTAGGGTTAGGGTTAGCATCAGCCCTAGGATAGTGTTAGTGTTAGGGTTAGGGTTAGCATCAGCCCTAGGATAGTGTTAGGGTTAGGGCTAGCATCGGCCCTAGGGTGGTGATATGGTTAGGGTTAGGGTTATCATCAGGGCTAGGATAGTGTTATGGTTAGGGTTAGCATCAGCCCTAGGATAGTGTCAGGGTTAGAGTTAGGGTTAGCAACAGCCCTAGGATAGTGTTAGGGTTAGGGTTAGGGTTAGCATCAGCCCTAGGATAGTGTTAGGGTTAGGGTTAGGGTTAGCATCAGCCCTAGGATAGTGTTAGGGTTAGGGTTAGGGTTAGCATCAGCCCTAGGATAGTGTTAGGGTTAGGGTTAGCATCAGCCTTAGGATGGTGTTTGGGTTAGCGTTAGTGTTAGCATCAGCCCGAGGATAGTGTTAGTTTTAGGGTTAGGGATAGCATCAGGCCTAGGATAGTGTTAGGGTTAGGGTTAGCATCGGCCCTAGGGTGGTGTTAGGGTTAGGGTTATTGTTAGCATCAGGCCTGGGATAGTGTTAGGGTTAGGGTTAGCATCAGCCCTAGGAAAGTGTTAGGGATAGGGTTAGCATCAGCCCTAGGATAGTGTTAGTGTTAGGTTTAGGGTTATCATCAGGCCTAGGATAGTGTTAGGGTTAGGGTTAGCATCAGCTCTAGGATAGTGTTAGGGTTAGGGTTAGGGTAAGAATCAGCCCTAGGATAGTGTTAGGGTTAGGGTTAGCATCAGCCCTAGGATAGTGTTATTGTTAGGGTTAGGGTTAGCATCAGCCCTAGGATGGTGTTAGGGTTAGGGTTAGCATCAGACATAGGATAGTGTTAGGGTTATTTTTAGGGTAAGCATCAGTCCTAGGATAGTGTTAGGGTTAGGGTTAGGGTGAGCATCAGCCCTAGGATAGTGTTAAGGTTAGGGTTAGGGTTAGCATCAGCCCTAGGATAGTGTTAGGGTTAGGGTTAGGGTTAGCATCAGCCCTAGGATAGTGTTAGGGTTAGGGTTAGCATCAGCCCTAGGATAATGTTATGGTTAGGGTTATGGTTAGCATCAGCCTTAGGATAGTGTTAGGGTTAGGGTTAGCATCAGCCCTAGGATAGTGTTAGGGTTAGGGTTAGGTTTAGCATCACGCCTAGGATAGTGTTAGGGTTAGGGTTAGCATCAGCCCTAGGACAGTGTTAGGGTTAGGGTTAGGGTTAGCATCAGCCCTAGAATAGTGTTAGGGTTAGGGTTAACATCAGCCCTAGGATAGTGTTAGGGTTAGGGTTAGGGTTAGCATCAGCCCTAGGATAGTGTTAGGGTTAGGGTTAGGGTTAGCATCAGCCCTAGGATAGTGTCAGGGTTTGGGTTAGGGTTAGCAACAGCCCTAGGATAGTGTTAGTGTTATGGTTAGGGTTAGCATCAGCCCTAGGATAGTGTTAGGGTTAGGGTTAGGGTTAACATCAGCCCTAGGATAGTGTTAGGGTTAGGGTTAGGGTTAGCATCAACCCTAGGATAGTGTTAGGCTTAGGGTTAGCGTCAGCCTTAGGATAGTGTTTGGGTTAGGGTTAGGGTTAGCATCAGCCCGAGGATAGTGTTAGGGTTAGCGTTAGGGTTAGCATCAGCCCTAGGATAGTGTTAGGGTTAGGGTTAGCATGAGCCCTAGGATAGTGTTAGGGTTAGGGTTAGGGTTAGGGTTAGCATCAGCCCTAGGATAGTGTCAGGGTTAGGGTTAGGGTTAGCAACAGCCCTAGGATAGTGTTAGGGTTAGGGTTAGGGTTAGCATCAGCCCTAGGATAGTGTTAGGGTTAGGGTTAGGGTTAGCATCAGCCCTACGATAGTGTTAGGGTTAGGGTTAGGGTTAGCATCAGCCCTAGGATAGTGTTAGGGTTAGGGTTAGCATCAGCCTTAGGATAGTGTTTCGGTTAGGTTTAGGGTTAGCATCAGCCCGAGGATAGTGTTAGGGTTAGGGTTAGGGTTAGCATCAGCCCTAGGATAGTGTTAGGGTTAGGGTTAGCATCGGCCCTAGGGTGGTGTTAGGGTTAGGGTTAGGGTTGTCATCATGCCTAGGATAGTGTTATGGTTGGGGTTAGCATCAGCTCTAGGATAGAGTTATTGTTAGGGTTAGTGTTAGCATCAGCCCTAGGATAGTGTTATGGTTAGGGTTAGCATCAGCCCTAGGATAGTGTTAGGGTTAGGATTATCATCAGCCCTAGGATAGTGTTAGGGTTAGGGTTATTGTTAGCATCAGGCCTAGGATAGTGTTAGGGTTAGGGTTAGCATCAGCTCTAGGATAGTGTTAGGGTTAGGGTTAGGGTAAGCATCAGCCCTAGGATAGTGTTAGGGTTAGGGTTAGCATCAGCCCTAGGATAGTGTTAGGGTTAGGTTTAGGGTTAGCATCAGTCCTAGGATGGTGTTAGGGTTAGGGTTAGCATCAGACATAGGATAGTGTTAGGGTTATTGTTAGGGTTAGCATCAGTCCTAGGATAGTGTTAAGGTTACGGTTAGGGTGAGCGTCAGCCCTAGGTTAGTGTTAAGGTTAGGGTTAGGGTTAGCATCAGCCCTAGTATAGTGTTAGGGTTAGGGTTAGGGTTAGCATCAGCCCTAGGATCGTGTTAGGGTTAGGGTTAGCATCAGCCCTAGGATCGTGTTAGGGTTAGGGTTAGGGTTATCATCAGGCCTAGGATAGTGTTATGGTTAGGGTTAGCATCAGCTCTAGGATAGTGTTAGGGTTAGGGTTAGTGTTAGCATCAGCCCTAGGATAGTGTCATGGTTATGGTTAGCATCAGCCCTAGGATACTGTTAGGGATAGGGTTAGGGTTAGAATCAGCCCTAGGATAGTGTTAGGGGTAGGGTTAGTGTTAGCATCAGCCCTAGGATAATGTTAGGGTTAGGTTTAGGGTTAGCATTAGCCCTAGGATAGTGTTAGGGTTAGGGTTAGGGTTAGCATCAGCCCTAGGATAGTGTTAGGGATAGGGTTATCATCAGCCCTAGGATAGTGTTAGTGTTAGGGTTAGGGTTATCATCAGGCCTAGGATACTGTTAGGGTTAGGGTTAGCATCAGCTCTAGGATAGTGTTAGGGTTAGGGTTAGTGTTAGCCTCAGCCCTAGGATAGTGTTAGGGTTAGGGTTAGGGTTAGCATCAGCCCTAGGATAGTGTTAGGGTTAGGGTTAGGGTTAGCATCAGCCCCAGGATAGTGTTAAGGTTAGGGTTAGCATCAGCCCTAGGATAATGTTATGGTTAGGGTTATGGTTAGCATCACCCTTAGGAGACTGTTAGGGTTAGGGTTAGCATCAGCCCTAGGATAGTGTTATGGTTAGGGTTAGGTTTAGCATGAGGCCTAGGATAGTGTTAGGGTTAGAGTTAGCATCAGTCCTAGGATAGTGTTAGGTTTAGGGTTAGGGTTAGCATCAGCCCTAGGATAGTGTTAGGGTTAGGGTTAACATCAGCCCTAGGATAGTGTTAGGGTTAGGGTTAGGGTTAGCATCAGCCCTAGTATAGTGTTAGGGTTAGGGTTAGCATCAGCCTTAGGATAGTGTTAGGGTTAGTGTTACGGTTAGCATCAACCCTAGGATAGTGTTAGTGTTAGGGTTAGCATCAGCCCTAGGATAGCGGTAGGGTTAGGGTTAGGGTGAGCATCAGACCTAGGATAGTGTTAGGGTTAGTGTCAGCATCAGCCCTAGGATAGTGTTAGGGTTAGGGTTAGGGTTATCATCAGGCCTAGGATAGTGTTATGGTTAGGGTTAGCATCAGCCCTAGGATACTTTTAGGGTTAGGATTAGGGTTAGAATCAGCCCTAGGATAGTGTTAGGGTTAGGGTTGGGGTTAGCATCAGCCCTAGGATAGTGTTAGGGTTAGAGTTAGGGTTAGCATCAGCCCTAGGATAGTGTTAGGGTTAGGGTTAGCATCAGCCTTTGGATAGTGTTAGGGTTAGGGTTAGGGTTAGCATCAGCAATAGTATAGTGTTAGGGTTAGGGTTAGCATCAGCCTTAGGATAGTGTTAGGGTTAGTGTTACGGTTAGCATCAGCCCTAGGATAGGGTTAGGGTTAGGGTTAGCATCAGCCCTAGGATGGTGTTAGGGTTAGGGTTAGCATCAGACATAGGATAGTGTTAGGGTTATTGTTAGGGTTAGCATCAGTCCTAGGATAGTGTTAGGGTTAGGGTTAGGGTGAGCATCAGCCCTAGGATAGTGTTAAGGTTAGGGTTAAGGTTAGCATCAGCCCTAGGATAGTGTTAGGGTTAGGGTTAGGGTTAGCATCAGCCCTAGGATAGTGTTAGGGTTAGGGTTAGCATCAGCCCTAGGATAATGTTATGGTTAGGGTTATGGTTAGCATCAGCCTTAGGATAGTGTTAGGTTTAGGGTTAGCATCAGCCCTAGGATAGTGTTAGGGTTAGGGTTAGGTTTAGAATCACTCCTAGGATAGTGTTAGGGTTAGGGTTAGCATCAGCCCTAGGACAGTGTTAGGGTTAGGGTTAGGGTTAGCATCAGCCCTAGGATAGTGTTAGGGTTAGGGTTAACATCAGCCCTAGGATAGTGTTAGGGTTAGGGTTAGGGTTAGCATCAGCCCTAGGATAGTGTTAGTGTTAGGGTTAGCCTCAGCCCTAGGATAGTGTCAGGGTTAGGGTTAGCATCAGCCCTAGGATAGTGTCAGGGTTAGGGTTAGGGTTAGCAACAGCCCTAGGATAGTGTTAGGGTTAGGGTTAGGGTTAGCATCAGCCCTAGGATAGTGTTAGGGTTAGGGTTAGGGTTAGCATCAGCCCTAGGATAGTGTTAGGGTTAGGGTTAGGGTTAGCATCAGCCCTAGGATAGTGTTAGGGTTAGGGTTAGCATCAGCCTTAGGATAGTGTTTGGGTTAGGGTTAGGGTTAGCATCAGCCCTAGGATAGTGTTAGTGTTAGGGTTAGGGTTAGCATCAGCCCTAGGATAGTGTTAGGGTTAGGGTTAGCATCGGCCCTAGGGTGGTGATATGGTTAGGGTTAGGGTTATCATCAGGCCTAGGATAGTGTTATGGTTAGGGTTAGCATCAGCCCTAGGATAGTGTCAGGGTTAGAGTTAGGGTTAGCAACAGCCCTAGGATAGTGTTAGGGTTAGGGTTAGGGTTAGTGTTAGCATCAGCCCTAGGATAGTGTTAGGGTTAGGGTTAGGGTTAGCATCAGCCCTAGGATAGTGTTAGGGTTAGGGTTAGCATCAGCCTTAGGATGGTGTTTGGGTTAGCGTTAGTGTTAGCATCAGCCCGAGGATAGTGTTAGTTTTAGGGTTAGGGATAGCATCAGGCCTAGGATAGTGTTAGGGTTAGGGTTAGCATCGGCCCTAGGGTGGTGTTAGGGTTAGGGTTATTGTTAGCATCAGGCCTAGGATAGTGTTAGGGTTAGGGTTAGCATCAGCCCTAGGATAGTGTTAGGGATAGGGTTAGCATCAGCCCTAGGATAGTGTTAGTGTTAGGTTTAGGGTTATCATCAGGCCTAGGATAGTGTTAGGGTTAGGGTTAGCATCAGCTCTAGGATAGTGTTAGGGTTAGGGTTAGGGTAAGCATCAGCCCTAGGATAGTGTTAGGGTTAGGGTTAGCATCAGCCCTATGATAGTGTTATTGTTAGGGTTAGGGTTAGCATCAGCCGAAGGATAGTGTTAGAGTTAGGGTTAGGGTTAGCATCAGCCCTAGGATAGTGTTAGGGATAGGGTTAGGGTTAGAATCAGCCCTAGGATAGTGTTAGGGGTAGGGTTAGTGTTAGCATCAGCCCTAGGATAATGTTAGGGTTAGGTTTAGGGTTAGCATTAGCCCTAGGATAGTGTTAGGGTTAGGGTTAGGGTTAGCATCAGCCCTAGGATAGTGTTAGGGATAGGGTTATCATCAGCCCTAGGATAGTGTTAGTGTTAGGGTTAGGGTTATCATCAGGCCTAGGATACTGTTAGGGTTAGGGTTAGCATCAGCTCTAGGATAGTGTTAGGGTTAGTGTTAGTGTTAGCCTCAGCCCTAGGATAGTGTTAGGGTTAGGGTTAGGGTTAGCATCAGCCCTAGGATAGTGTTAGGGTTAGGGTTAGGGTTAGCATCAGCCCCAGGATAGTGTTAAGGTTAGGGTTAGCATCAGCCCTAGGATAATGTTATGGTTAGGGTTATGGTTAGCATCACCCTTAGGAGACTGTTAGGGTTAGGGTTAGCATCAGCCCTAGGATAGTGTTATGGTTAGGGTTAGGTTTAGCATGAGGCCTAGGATAGTGTTAGGGTTAGAGTTAGCATCAGTCCTAGGATAGTGTTAGGTTTAGGGTTAGGGTTAGCATCAGCCCTAGGATAGTGTTAGGGTTAGGGTTAACATCAGCCCTAGGATAGTGTTAGGGTTAGGGTTAGGGTTAGCATCAGCCCTAGTATAGTGTTAGGGTTAGGGTTAGCATCAGCCTTAGGATAGTGTTAGGGTTAGTGTTACGGTTAGCATCAACCCTAGGATAGTGTTAGTGTTAGGGTTAGCATCAGCCCTAGGATAGCGGTAGGGTTAGGGTTAGGGTGAGCATCAGACCTAGGATAGTGTTAGGGTTAGTGTCAGCATCAGCCCTAGGATAGTGTTAGGGTTAGGGTTAGGGTTATCATCAGGCCTAGGATAGTGTTATGGTTAGGGTTAGCATCAGCCCTAGGATACTTTTAGGGTTAGGATTAGGGTTAGAATCAGCCCTAAGATAGTGTTAGGGTTAGGGTTGGGGTTAGCATCAGCCCTAGGATAGTGTTAGGGTTAGAGTTAGGGTTAGCATCAGCCCTAGGATAGTGTTAGGGTTAGGGTTAGCATCAGCCTTTGGATAGTGTTAGGGTTAGGGTTAGGGTTAGCATCAGCCCTAGTATAGTGTTAGGGTTAGGGTTAGCATCAGCCTTAGGATAGTGTTAGGGTTAGTGTTACGGTTAGCATCAGCCCTAGGATAGGGTTAGGGTTAGGGTTAGCATCAGCCCTAGGATGGTGTTAGGGTTAGGGTTAGCATCAGACATAGGATAGTGTTAGGGTTATTGTTAGGGTTAGCATCAGTCCTAGGATAGTGTTAGGGTTAGGGTTAGGGTGAGCATCAGCCCTAGGATAGTGTTAAGGTTAGGGTTAAGGTTAGCATCAGCCCTAGGATAGTGTTAGGGTTAGGGTTAGGGTTAGCATCAGCCCTAGGATAGTGTTAGGGTTAGGGTTAGCATCAGCCCTAGGATAATGTTATGGTTAGGGTTATGGTTAGCATCAGCCTTAGGATAGTGTTAGGTTTAGGGTTAGCATCAGCCCTAGGATAGTGTTAGGGTTAGGGTTAGGTTTAGAATCACTCCTAGGATAGTGTTAGGGTTAGGGTTAGCATCAGCCCTAGGACAGTGTTAGGGTTAGGGTTAGGGTTAGCATCAGCCCTAGGATAGTGTTAGGGTTAGGGTTAACATCAGCCCTAGGATAGTGTTAGGGTTAGGGTTAGGGTTAGCATCAGCCCTAGGATAGTGTTAGTGTTAGGGTTAGCCTCAGCCCTAGGATAGTGTCAGGGTTAGGGTTAGCATCAGCCCTAGGATAGTGTCAGGGTTAGGGTTAGGGTTAGCAACAGCCCTAGGATAGTGTTAGGGTTAGGGTTAGGGTTAGCATCAGCCCTAGGATAGTGTTAGGGTTAGGGTTAGGGTTAGCATCAGCCCTAGGATAGTGTTAGGGTTAGGGTTAGGGTTAGCATCAGCCCTAGGATAGTGTTAGGGTTAGGGTTAGCATCAGCCTTAGGATAGTGTTTGGGTTAGGGTTAGGGTTAGCATCAGCCCTAGGATAGTGTTAGGGTTAGGGTTAGCATCGGCCCTAGGGTGGTGATATGGTTAGGGTTAGGGTTATCATCAGGCCTAGGATAGTGTTATGGTTAGGGTTAGCATCAGCCCTAGGATAGTGTCAGGGTTAGAGTTAGGGTTAGCATCAGCCCTAGGATAATGTTATGGTTAGGGTTATGGTTAGCATCAGCCTTAGGATAGTGTTAGGTTTAGGGTTAGCATCAGCCCTAGGATAGTGTTAGGGTTAGGGTTAGGTTTAGAATCACTCCTAGGATAGTGTTAGGGTTAGGGTTAGCATCAGCCCTAGGATAGTGTTAGGGTTAGGGTTAGGGTTAGCATCAGCCCTAGGATAGTGTTAGGGTTAGGGTTAGGGTTAGCATCAGCCCTAGGATAGTGTTAGGGTTAGGGTTAGCATCGGCCCTAGGGTGGTGATATGGTTAGGGTTAGGGTTATCATCAGGCCTAGGATAGTGTTATGGTTAGGGTTAGCATCAGCCCTAGGATAGTGTCAGGGTTAGAGTTAGGGTTAGCATCAGCCCTAGGATAATGTTATGGTTAGGGTTATGGTTAGCATCAGCCTTAGGATAGTGTTAGGTTTAGGGTTAGCATCAGCCCTAGGATAGTGTTAGGGTTAGGGTTAGGTTTAGAATCACTCCTAGGATAGTGTTAGGGTTAGGGTTAGCATCAGCCCTAGGACAGTGTTAGGGTTAGGGTTAGGGTTAGCATCAGCCCTAGGATAGTGTTAGGGTTAGGGTTAACATCAGCCCTAGGATAGTGTTAGGGTTAGGGTTAGGGTTAGCATCAGCCCTAGGATAGTGTTAGTGTTAGGGTTAGCCTCAGCCCTAGGATAGTGTCAGGGTTAGGGTTAGCATCAGCCCTAGGATAGTGTCAGGGTTAGGGTTAGGGTTAGCAACAGCCCTAGGATAGTGTTAGGGTTAGGGTTAGGGTTAGCATCAGCCCTAGGATAATGTTAGGGTTAGGGTTAGGGTTAGCATCAGCCCTAGGATAGTGTTAGGGTTAGGGTTAGGGTTAGCATCAGCCCTAGGATAGTGTTAGGGTTAGGGTTAGCATCAGCCTTAGGATAGTGTTTGGGTTAGGGTTAGGGTTAGCATCAGCCCTAGGATAGTGTTAGTGTTAGGGTTAGGGTTAGCATCAGCCCTAGGATAGTGTTAGGGTTAGGGTTAGGGTTAGCATCAGCCCTAGGATAGTGTTAGGGTTAGGGTTAGCATCAGCCTTAGGATGGTGTTTGGGTTAGCGTTAGTGTTAGCATCAGCCCGAGGATAGTGTTAGTTTTAGGGTTAGGGATAGCATCAGGCCTAGGATAGTGTTAGGGTTAGGGTTAGCATCGGCCCTAGGGTGGTGTTAGGGTTAGGGTTATTGTTAGCATCAGGCCTAGGATAGTGTTAGGGTTAGGGTTAGCATCAGACCTAGGATAGTGTTAGGGATAGGGTTAGCATCAGCCCTAGGATAGTGTTAGTGTTAGGTTTAGGGTTATCATCAGGCCTAGGATAGTGTTAGGGTTAGGGTTAGCATCAGCTCTAGGATAGTGTTAGGGTTAGGGTTAGGGTAAGCATCAGCCCTAGGATAGTGTTAGGGTTAGGGTTAGCATCAGCCCTATGATAGTGTTATTGTTAGGGTTAGGGTTAGCATCAGCCCTAGGATGGTGTTAGGGTTAGGGTTAGCATCAGACATAGGATAGTGTTAGGGTTATTGTTAGGGTTAGCATCAGTCCTAGGATAGTGTTAGGGTTAGGGTTAGGGTGAGCATCAGCCCTAGGATAGTGTTAAGGTTAGGGTTAGGGTTAGCATCAGCCGAAGGATAGTGTTAGAGTTAGGGTTAGGGTTAGCATCAGCCCTAGGATAGTGTTAGGGTTAGGGTTAGCATCAGCCCTAGGATAATGTTATGATTAGGGTTATGGTTAGCATCAGCCTTAGGATAGTGTTAGGGTTAGCGTTAGCATCAGCCCTAGGATAGTGTTAGGGTTAGGGTTAGGTTTAGCATCACGCCTAGGATAGTGTTAGGGTTAGGGTTAGCATCAGCCCTAGGACAGTGTTAGGGTTAGGGTTAGGGTTAGCATCAGCCCTAGGATAGTGTTAGGGTTAGGGTTAACATCAGCCCTAGGATAGTGTTAGGGTTAGGGTTAGGGTTAGCATCAGCCCTTGGATAGTGTTAGGGTTAGGGTTAGGGTTAGCATCAGCCCTAGGATAGTGTCAGGGTTTGGGTTAGGGTTAGCAACAGCCCTAGGATAGTGTTAGTGTTAGGGTTAGGGTTAGCATCAGCCCTTGGATAGTGTTAGGGTTAGGGTTAGGGTTAGCATCAGCCCTAGGATAGTGTTAGGGTTAGGGTTAGCATCAGCCCTAGGATAGTGTTAGGGTTAGGGTTAGGGTTAGCATCAGCCCTAGGATAGTGTTAGGCTTAGGGTTAGCATCAGACTTAGGATAGTGTTTGGGTTAGGGTTAGGGTTAGCATCCGCCCGAGGATAGTGTTAGGGTTAGGGTTAGGGTTAGCATCAGCCCTAGGATAGTGTTAGGGTTAGCGTTAGGGTTAGCATCAGCCCTAGGATAGTGTTAGGGTTAGGGTTAGCATGAGCCCTAGGATAGTGTTAGGGTTAGGGTTAGGGTTAGGGTTAGCATCAGCCCTAGGATAGTGTCAGGGTTAGGGTTAGGGTTAGCAACAGCCCTAGGATAGTGTTAAGGTTAGGGTTAGGGTTAGCATCAGCCCTAGGATAGTGTTAGGGTTAGGGTTAGGGTTAGCATCAGCCCTACGATAGTGTTAGGGTTAGGGTTAGGGTTAGCATCAGCCCTAGGATAGTGTTAGGGTTAGGGTTAGCATCAGCCTTAGGATAGTGTTTCGGTTAGGTTTAGGGTTAGCATCAGCCCGAAGATAGTGTTAGGGTTAGGGTTAGGGTTAGCATCAGCCCTAGGATAGTGTTAGGGTTAGGGTTAGCATCGGCCCTAGGGTGGTGTTAGGGTTAGGATTAGCATCAGTCCTAGGATAGTGTTAGGGTTAGGGTTAGCATCAGCCCTAGGATAGTGTTAGGGTTAGGATTAGCATCAGCCCTAGGATAGTGTTAGGGTTAGGGTTAGCATCAGCCCTAGGATAGTGTTAGGGTTAGGATTAGCATCAGCCCTAGGATAGTGTTAGGGTTAGGGTTATTGTTAGCATCAGGCCTAGGATAGTGTTAGGGTTAGGGTTAGCATCAGCTCTAGGAGAGTGTTAGGGTTAGTGTTAGGGTAAGCATCAGCCCTAGGATACTGTTAGGGTTAGGGTTAGCATCAGCCCTAGGATAGTGTTAGGGTTAGGGTTAGGGTTAGCATCAGTCCTAGGATGGTGTTAGGGTTAGGGTTAGCATCAGACATAGGATAGTGTTAGGGTTATTGTTAGGGTTAGCATCAGTCCTAGGATAGTGTTAGGGTTACGGTTAGGGTGAGCGTCAGCCCTAGGTTAGTGTTAAGGTTAGGGTTAGGGTTAGCATCAGCCCTAGTATAGTGTTAGGGTTAGGGTTAGGGTTAGCATCAGCCCTAGGATCGTGTTAGGGTTAGGGTTAGCATCAGCCCTAGGATCGTGTTAGGGTTAGGGTTAGGGTTATCATGAGGCCTAGGATAGTGTTATGGTTAGGGTTAGCATCAGCTCTAGGATAGTGTTAGGGTTAGGGTTAGTGTTAGCATCAGCCCTAGGATAGTGTCATGGTTAGGGTTAGCATCAGCCCTAGGATAGTGTTAGGGATAGGGTTAGGGTTAGCATCAGCCCTAGGATAGTGTTAGGGGTAGGGTTAGTGTTAGCATCAGCCCTAGGATAGTGTTAGGGTTAGGTTTAGGGTTAGCATTAGCCCTAGGATAGTGTTAGGGTTAGGGTTAGGGTTAGCATCAGCCCTAGGATAGTGTTAGGGATAGGGTTATCATCAGCCCTAGGATAGAGTTAGTGTTAGGGTTAGGGTTATCATCAGGCCTAGGATAGTGTTAGCGTTAGGGTTAGCATCAGCTCTAGGATAGTGTTAGGGTTAGGGTTAGTGTTAGCCTCAGCCCTAGGATAGTGTTAGGGTTAGGGTTAGGGTTAGCATCAGCCCTAGGATAGTGTTAGGGTTAGGGTTAGGGTTAGCATCAGCCCCAGGATAGTGTTAGGGTTAGGGTTAGCATCAGCCCTAGGATAATGTTATGGTTAGGGTTATGGTTAGCATCACCCTTAGGAGACTGTTAGGGTTAGGGTTAGCATCAGCCCTAGGATAGTGTTATGGTTAGGGTTAGGTTTAGCATGAGGCCTAGGATAGTGTTAGGGTTAGAGTTAGCATCAGTCCTAGGATAGTGTTAGGTTTAGGGTTAGGGTTAGCATCAGCCCTAGGATAGTGTTAGGGTTAGGGTTAACATCAGCCCTAGGATAGTGTTAGGGTTAGGGTTAGGGTTAGCATCAGCCCTAGGATAGTGTTAGTGTTAGGGTTAGAATCAGCCCTAGGATAGTGTTAATGTTAGGGTTAGGCTTAGCATCAGCCCTAGGATAGTGTTAGGGTTAGGGTTAGCCTCAGCCCTAGGAGAGTGTTAGGGTTAGGGTTACGGTTAGCATCAACCCTAGGATAGTGTTAGGGTTAGGGTCAGCATCAGCCCTAGGATAGGGTTAGGGTTAGGGTTAGGGTAATCATCAGGCCTAGGATAGTGTTAGGGTTAGGGTTAGCATCAGCCCTAGGATAGTTTTAGGGTTAGGGTTAGGGTTAGCATCATCCCTACGATAGTATTAGGGTTAGGGTTAAGGTTAGCATCAGCCGTTGGATAGTGTTAGGATTAGGGTTAGGGTTAGCATCAGCCCTAGGATAGTGATAGGCTTAGGGTTAGCATCAGCCCTTGGATAGTGTTATGGTTATGGTTAGGGTTAGAATCAGCCCTAGGATAGTGTTAGCTTTAGGGTTAGCCTCAGTCCTAGGAGAGTGTTAGGGTTAGGGTTAGGGTTAGCATCAGCCCTAGGATAGTGTTAGGGTTAGGGTTAGCATCAGCCCTAGGATAGTGTTAGGGTCAGGGTTAGGGTTAGCATCAGCCCTAGGATAGTGTTAGGGTTAGGGTTAGGGGTAGCATCAGCGCTAGGATAGTGTTAGGGTTAGGTTTAGCATCAGCACTAGGACAGTGTTAGGTTTAGTGTCAGCATCAGCCCTAGGATAGTGTTAGGGTTAGGGTTAGTGTTAGCATCAGACCTAGGATGGTGTTAGGGTTATGGTTAGCATCAGCCCTAGGATAGTGTTTGGGTTAGCGTTATGGTTAGCATCAGCCCTAGGACAGTGTTAGGGTTAGGGTTAGCATCAGACCTTGGATAGTGTTAGGGTTAGGTTTGGGGTTAGCATCAGCCCTAATATGATGTTAGGGTTAGGGTTAGGGTTATCATCAGGCCTAGGATAGTGTTAGGGTTAGGGTTAGGGTTAGCATCAGCCCTAGGATAGTGTTAGGGTTAGGGTTAGGGTTAGCAACAGCCCTAGGATAGTGTTAGGGTTAGGGTTAGGGTTAGCATAAGCCCTAGGATAGTGTTAGGGTGAGGGTTAGGGTTAGCATCAGCCCTAGGATAGTGTTAGGGTTAGGGTTAGGGTTAGCATCAGCCCTAGGATAGTGTTAGGGTAAGGGTGAGCATCAGCCTTAGGATAGTGTTAGGGTTCTGGTTAGCATCAGCCCTAGGATAGTGTTAGGGTTAGAGATAGGGTTAGCATCAGACTTGGATAGTGTTAGGGCTAGGGTTAGCCTCAGCCCTAGGGGAGTGTTTGGGTTAGGGTTAGGGTTAGCGTCAGCACTACGATAGTGTTAGGGTTAGGGTTGGCATCAGCCCTAGGATAGTGTTAGTGTTAGGGTTAGGGTTAGTATCAGCCCTAGGATAGTGTTAGGGTTAGGGTTAGGGATAGCAACAGCCCTAGGATAGTGTTAGGGTTAGGGTTAGGGATAGAATCAGCCCTAGGATAGTGTTAGGGTTAGGGTTAGGGTTAGCATCAGCCCTAGGATAGTGTTAGGGTTAGGGTTATGGTTAGAATCAGCCCTAGGATAGTGTAAGGGTTAGGGTTAGCATCAGCCTTAGGATACTGTTAGGATTAGGGTAGGGTCAGCATCAGCCCTAGGATAGTGTTAGGGTTAGGATTTGCATCAGCCCTAGGATAGTGTTAGGGTTAGGGTTACGGTTAGCATCAACCTTAGGATAGTGTTAGGGTTAAGGTCAGCATCAGCCCTAGGATAGTGTTAGGGTTAGGGTTAGGGTTATCATCAGCCCTAGGATAGTGTTAGGGTTAGGGTTAGCATCAGTCCTAGGGTAGTTTTAGGGTTAGGGTTAGGGTTAGCATCATCCCTAGGATAGTATTAGGGTTAGGGTTAGGGTTAGCATCAGCCGTAGGATAGTGTTAGGGTTAGGGTTAGGGTTAGCATCAGCCCTAGGATAGTGTTAGGGTTAGGGTTAGCCTCAGCCCTAGGAGACTGTTAGGGTTAGGGTTAGGGTTAGCATCAGCCTTACGATAGTGTTAGGGTTAGGATTAGCATCAGCCCTAGGATAGTGTTAGGGTTAGGGTTAAGGGTAGCATCAGCGCTAGAATAGTGTTAGGGTTAGGTTTAGCATCAGCACTAGGATAGTGTTAGGGTTAGTGTCAGCATCAGACCTAGGATAGTGTTAGGGTTAGGTTTCGGGTTAGCATCAGCCCTAAGATGATGTCAGGGTTAGGGTTAGGGTTATCATCAGGCCTAGGATAGTGTTAGGGTTAATGTTAGGGTTAGCATCAGCCCTAGGATAGTGTTAGGGTTAGGGTTAGGGTTAGCAACAGCCCTAGAATAGTGTTAGGGTTAGGGTTAGGGTTAGCATCAGCCTAGGATAGTGTTAGGGTTAGGGTTAGGGTTAGCATCAGCCCTAGGATAGTGTTAGGGTTATGGTTAGGGTTAGCATCAGCCCTAGGATAGTGTTAGGGTTAGGGTTAGCATCAGCCTTTGGATAGTGTTAGGGTTAGGGTTAGGGTTAGCATCAGCCCTAGTATAGTGTTAGGGTTAGGGTTAGCATCAGCCTTAGGATAGTGTTAGGGTTAGTGTTACGGTTAGCATCAACCCTAGGATAGTGTTAGTGTTAGGGTTAGCATCAGCCCTAGGATAGTGGTAGGGTTAGGGTTAGGGTGAGCATCAGACCTAGGATAGAGTTAGGGTTAGTGTCAGCATCAGCCCTAGGATAGTGTTAGGGTAAGGGTTAGGGTTATCATCAGGCCTAGGATAGTGTTATGGTTAGGGTTAGCATCAGCCCTAGTATACTTTTAGGGTTAGGATTAGGGTTAGCATCAGCCCTAGGATAGTGTTAGGGTTAGGATTAGGGTTAGCATCAGCCCTAGGATAGTGTTAGGGTTAGAGTTAGGGTTAGCATCAGCCCTAGGATAGTGTTAGGGTTAGGGTTAGCATCAGCCTTTGGATAGTGTTAGGGTTAGGGTTAGCGTTAGCATCAGCCCTAGTATAGTGTTAGGGTTAGGGTTAGCATCAGCCTTAGGATAGTGTTAGGGTTAGTGTTACGGTTAGCATCAGCCCTAGGATAGGGTTAGGGTTAGGGTTAGCATCAGCCCTAGGATGGTGTTAGGGTTAGGGTTAGCATCAGACATAGGATAGTGTTAGGGTTATTGTTAGGGTTAGCATCAGTGCTAGGATAGTGTTAGGGTTAGGGTTAGGGTGAGCATCAGCCCTAGGATAGTGTTAAGTTTAGGGTTAAGGTTAGAATCAGCCCTAGGATAGTGTTAGGGTTAGGGTTAGGGTTAGCATCAGCCCTAGGATAGTGTTAGGGTTAGGGTTAGCATCAGCCCTAGGATAATGTTATGGTTAGGGTTATGGTTAGCATCTGCCTTAGGATAGTGTTAGGGTTAGGGTTAGCATCAGCCCTAGGATAGTGTTAGGGTTAGGGTTAGGTTTAGAATCACTCCTAGGATAGTGTTAGGGTTAGGGTTAGCATCAGCCCTAGGACAGTGTTAGGGTTTGGGTTAGGGTTAGCATCAGCCCTAGGATAGTGTTAGGGTTAGGGTTAGGATTAGCATCAGCCCTAGGATAGTGTTAGTGTTAGGGTTAGCCTCAGCCCTAGGATAGTGTCAGGGTTAGGGTTAGCATCAGCCCTAGGATAGTGTCAGGGTTAGGGTTAGGGTTAGCATCAGCCCTAGGATAGTGTTAGGGTTAGGGTTAGGGTTAGCATCAGCCCTAGGATAGTGTTAGGGTTAGGGTTAGGGTTAGCATCAGCCCTAGGATAGTGTTAGGGTTAGGGTTAGGGTTAGCATCAGCCCTAGGATAGTGTTAGGGTAGGGTAAGCATCAGCCTTAGGATAGTGTTTGGGTTAGGGTTAGGGTTAGCATCAGCCCTAGGATAGTGTTAGTGTTAGGGTTAGGGTTAGCATCAGCCCTAGGATAGTGTTAGGGTTAGGGTTAGCATCGGCCCTAGGGTGGTGATATGGTTAAGGTTAGGGTTATCATCAAGCCTAGGATAGTGTTATGGTTAGGGTTAGCATCAGCCCTAGGATAGTGTCAGGGTTAGAGTTAGGGTTAGCAACAGCCCTAGGATAGTGTTAGGGTTAGGGTTAGGGTTAGCATCAGCCCTAGGATAGTGTTAGGGTTAGGGTTAGCATCAGCCCTAGGATAGTGTTAGGGTTAGGGTTAGGGTTAGCATCAGCCCTAGGATAGTGTTAGGGTTAGGGTTAGCATCAGCCTTAGGATGGTGTTTGGGTTAGCGTTAGTGTTAGCATCAGCCCGAGGATAGTGTTAGTGTTAGGGTTAGGGATAGCATCAGGCCTAGGATAGTGTTAGGGTTAGGGTTAGCATCAGCCCTAGGATAGTGTTAGGGATAGGGTTAGCATCAGCCCTAGGATAGTGTTAGTGTTAGGGTTAGGGTTATCATCAGGCCTAGGATAGTGTTAGGGTTAGGGTTGGCATCATCTCTAGGATAGTTTTAGGGTTAGGGTTAGGGTAAGCATCAGCCCTAGGATAGTGTTAGGGTTAGGGTTAGCATCAGCCCTAGGATAGTGTTATTGTTAGGGTTAGGGTTAGCATCAGCCCTAGGATGGTGTTAGGGTTAGGGTTAGCATCAGACATAGGATAGTGTTAGGGTTATTGTTAGGGTTAGCATCAGTCCTAGGATAGTGTTAGGGTTAGGGTTAGGGTGAGCATCAGCCCTAGGATAGTGTTAAGGTTAGGGTTAGGGTTAGCATCAGCCCTAGGATAGTGTTAGGGTTAGGGTTAGGGTTAGCATCAGCCCTAGGATAGTGTTAGGATTAGGGTTAGCATCAGCCCTAGGATAATGTTATGGTTAGGGTTATGGTTAGCATCAGCCTTAGGATAGTGTTAGGGTTAGGGTTAGCATCAGCCCTAGGATAGTGTTAGGGTTAGGGTTAGGGTTAGCATCACGCCTAGGATAGTGTTAGGGTTAGGGTTAGCATCAGCCCTAGGACAGTGTTAGGGTTAGTGTTAGGGTTAGCATCAGCCCTAGGATAGTGTTATGGTTAGGGTTAACATCAGCCCTGGGATAGTGTTAGGGTTAGGGTTAGGGTTAGCATCAGCCCTAGGATAGTGTTAATGTTAGGGTTAGGGTTAGCATCAGCCCTAGGATAGTGTTAGGGTTAGGGTTAGCCTCAGCCCTAGGAGAGTGTTAGGGTTAGGGTTAGGGTTAGCATTAGCACTACGATAGTGTTAGGGTTAGGGTTAGCATCAGCCCTAGGATAGTGTTAGGGTTAGGGTTAGGGTTAGGGTTAGCATCAGCCCTAGGATAATGTCAGGGTTTGGGTTAGGGTTAGCAACAGCCCTAGGATAGTGTTAGTGTTAGGGTTAGGGTTAGCATCAGCCCTAGGATAGTGTTAGGGTTAGGGTTAGGGTTAGCATCAGCCCTAGGATAGTGTTAGGGTTAGGGTTAGGGTTAGCATCAGCCCTAGGATAGTGTTAGGCTTAGGGTTAGCATCAGCCTTAGCATAGTGTTTGGGTTAGGGTTAGGGTTAGCATCAACCCGAGGATAGTGTTAGGGTTAGGGTTAGGGTTAGCATCAGCCCTAGGATAGTGTTAGGGTTACCGTTAGGGTTAGCATCAGCCCTAGGATAGTGTTAGGGTTAGGGTTAGCATCAGCCCTAGGATAGTGTTAGGGTTAGGGTTAACGGGTTAGGGTTAGCATCAGCCCTAGGATAGTGTCAGGGTTAGGGTTAGGGTTAGCAACAGCCCTAGGATAGTGTTAGGGTTAGGGTTAGGGTTAGCATCAACCCTAGGATAGCGTTAGGGTTAGGGTTAGGGTTAGCATCAGCCCTACGATAGTGTTAGGGTTAGGGTTAGGGTTAGCATCAGCCCTAGGATAGTGTTTGGGTTAGGTTTAGGGTTAGCATCAGCCCGAGGATAGTGTTAGGGTTAGGGTTAGGGTTAGCATCAGCCCTAGGATAGTGTTAGGGTTAGGGTTAGCATCGGCCCTAGGGTGGTGTTAGGGTTAGGTTTAGGGTTGTCATCAGGCCTAGGATAGTGTTATGGTTAGGGTTAGCATCAGCTCTAGGATAGAGTTATTGTTAGGGTTAGTGTTAGCATCAGCCCTAGGATAGTGTTATGGTTAGGGTTAGCATCAGCCCTAGGATAGTGTTAGGGTTAGGATTAGCATCAGCCCTAGGATAGTGTTAGGGTTAGGGTTATTGTTAGCATCAGGCCTAGGATAGTGTTAGGGTTAGGGTTAGCATCAGCCCTAGGATAGTGTTAGGGATAGGGTTAGCATCAGCCCTAGGATAGTGTTAGTGTTAGGGTTAGGGTTATTATCAGGCCTAGGATAGTGTTAGGGTTAGGGTTAGCATCAGCTCTAGGATAGTGTTAGGGTTAGGGTTAGGGTAAGCATCAGCCCTAGGATAGTGTTAGGGTTAGGGTTAGCATCAGCCCTAGGATAGTGTTAGGGTTAGGATTAGGGTTAGCATCAGTCCTAGGATGGTGTTAGGGTTAGGGTTAGCATCAGACATAGGATAGTGTTAGGGTTATTGTTAGGGTTAGCATCAGTCCTAGGATAGTGTTAGGGTTAGGGTAAGGGTGAGCGTCAGCCCTAGGATAGTGTTAAGGTTAGGGTTAGGGTTAGCATCAGCCCTAGTATAGTGTTAGGGTTAGGGTTAGGGTTAGCATCAGCCCTAGGATCGTGTTAGGGTTAGGGTTAGCATCAGCCCTAGGATCGTGTTAGGGTTAGGGTTAGGGTTATCATCAGGCCTAGGATAGTGTTATGGTTAGGGTTAGCATCAGCTCTAGGATAGTGTTAGGGTTAGGGTTAGTGTTAGCATCAGCCCTAGGATAGTGTCATGGTTAGGGTTAGCTCGGCCCTAGGATAGTGTTAGGGTTAGGGTTAGGGTTAGCATCAGCCCTAGGATAGTGTTAGGGGTAGGGTTAGTGTTAGCATCAGCCCTAGGATAGTGTTAGGGTTAGGTTTAGGGTTAGCATTAGCCCTAGGATAGTGTTTGGGTTAGGGTTAGGGTTAGCATCAGCCCTAGGATAGTGTTAGGGATAGGGTTATCATCAGCCCTAGGATAGTGTTAGTGTTAGGGTTAGGGTTATCATCAGGCCTAGTATAGTGTTAGGGTTAGGGTTAGCATCAGCTCTAGGATAGTGTTAGGGTTAGGGTTAGTGTTAGCCTCAGCCCTAGGATAGTGTTAGGGTTAGGGTTAGGGTTAGCATCAGCCCTAGGATAGTGTTAGGGTTAGGGTTAGAGTTAGCATCAGCCCCAGGATAGTGTTAGGGTTAGGGTTAGCATCAGCCCTAGGATAATGTTATGGTTAGGGTTATGGTTAGCATCACCCTTAGGAGACTGTTAGGGTTAGGGTTAGCATCAGCCCTAGGATAGTGTTATGGTTAGGGTTAGGTTTAGCATGAGGCCTAGGATAGTGTTAGGGTTAGAGTTAGCATCAGTCCTAGGATAGTGTTAGGTTTAGGGTTAGGGTTAGCATCAGCCCTAGGATAGTGTTAGGGTTAGGGTTAACATCAGCCCTAGGATAGTGTTAGGGTTAGGGTTAGGGTTAGCATCAGCCCTAGGATAGTGTTAGTGTTAGGGTTAGCATCAGCGCTAGGATAGTGTTAATGTTAGGGTTAGGCTTAGCATCAGCCCTAGGATAGTGTTAGGGTTAGGGTTAGCCTCAGCCCTAGGAGAGTGTTAGGGTTAGGGTTAGGGTTAGCATCAGAACTACGATAGTGTTAGGGTTAGGGTTAGCATCAGCCCTCGGATAGTGTGAGGGCTATGGTTAGCATCAGACCTAGGATAGTGTTAGGGTTAGTGTTAGATTTAGCATTAGCCATAGGATAGTGTTAGGGTTAGGGTTAGGGTTAGCATCAGCCCTAGGATAGTGTTAGGGTTATGGTTAGCATTAGCCCTAGGATAGTGTTAGTGTTTGAGATAGGGTTAGCATCAGCCCTAGGATAGTGTTAGGGTTAGGGTTAGCCTCAGCCCTAGGGGAGTGATAGGTTTAGGGTTAGGGTTAGCATCAGTAGTACGATAGTGTTAGGGTTAGGGTTGGCATCAGCCCTAGGATAGTGCTAGTGTTAGGGTTAGGGTTAGGGTTAGCATCAGCCCTAGGATAGTGTTAAGGTTAGGGTTAGGTTTAGCAACCGCCCTAGGATAGTGTTAGGGTTAGTGTTAGGGTTAGCATCAGCCCTAGGATAGTGTTAGGGTTAGGGTTAGGGTTAGAATCACCCCTAGGATAGTGTAAGGGTTAGGGTTAGCATAAGCCTTAGGATAGTGTTAGATTTATGGTTAGTGTTAGCATCAGCCCTAGGATAGTGTTAGGGTTAGGGTTACGGTTAGCATCAACCCTAGGATAGTGTTAGGGTTAGGGTCAGCATCAGCCCTAGGATTCGGTTAGGGTTAGGGTTAGGGTAATCATCAGGCCTAGGATAGTGTTAGGGTTAGGGTTAGCATCAGCCCTAGGATAGTTTTATGGTTAGGGTTAGGGTTAGCATCATCCCTACGATAGTATTAGGGTTAGGGTTAAGGTTAGCATCAGCCGTTGGATAGTGTTAGGATTAGGGTTAGGGTTAGCATCAGCCCTAGGATAGTGATAGGGTTAGGGTTAGCATCAGCCCTTGGATAGTGTTATGGTTATGGTTAGGGTTAGAATCAGCCCTAGGATAGTGTTAGCTTTAGGGTTAGCCTCAGTCCTAGGAGAGTGTTAGGGTCAGGGTTAGGGTTAGCATCAGCCCTAGGATAGTGTTAGGGTTAGGGTTAGGGTTAGCATCAGACCTTGGATAGTGTTAGGGTTAGGTTTGGGGTTAGCATCAGCCCTAAGATGATGTTAGGGTTAGGGTTAGGGTTATCATCAGGCCTAGGATAGTGTTAGGGTTAGGGTTAGCATCAGCCCTAGGATAGTTTTAGGGTTAGGGTTAGGGTTAGCATCATCCCTACGATAGTATTAGGGTTAGGGTTAAGGTTAGAATCAGCCGTTGGATAGTGTTAGGATTAGGGTTAGGGTTAGCATCAGCCCTAGGATAGTGATAGGCTTAGGGTTAGCATCAGCCCTTGGATAGTGTTATGGTTATGGTTAGGGTTAGAATCAGCCCTAGGATAGTGTTAGCTTTAGGGTTAGCCTCAGTCCTAGGAGAGTGTTAGGGTTAGGGTTAGGGTTAGCATCAGCCCTAGGATAGTGTTAGGGTTAGGGTTAGCATCAGTCCTAGGGTAGTTTTAGGGTTAGGGTTAGGGTTAGCATCATCCCTAGGATAGTATTAGGGTTAGGGTTAGGGTTAGCATCAGCCGTAGGATAGTGTTAGGGTTAGGGTTAGGGTTAGCATCAGCCCTAGGATAGTGTTAGGGTTAGGGTTAGCCTCAGCCCTAGGAGACTGTTAGGGTTAGGGTTAGGGTTAGCATCAGCCTTACGATAGTGTTAGGGTTAGGATTAGCATCAGCCCTAGGATAGTGTTAGGGTTAGGGTTAAGGGTAGCATCAGCGCTAGAATAGTGTTAGGGTTAGGTTTAGCATCAGCACTAGGATAGTGTTAGGGTTAGTGTCAGCATCAGACCTAGGATAGTGTTAGGGTTAGGTTTCGGGTTAGCATCAGCCCTAAGATGATGTCAGGGTTAGGGTTAGGGTTATCATCAGGCCTAGGATAGTGTTAGGGTTAATGTTAGGGTTAGCATCAGCCCTAGGATAGTGTTAGGGTTAGGGTTAGGGTTAGCAACAGCCCTAGAATAGTGTTAGGGTTAGGGTTAGGGTTAGCATCAGCCTAGGATAGTGTTAGGGTTAGGGTTAGGGTTAGCATCAGCCCTAGGATAGTGTTAGGGTTATGGTTAGGGTTAGCATCAGCCCTAGGATAGTGTTAGGGTTAGGGTTAGCATCAGCCTTTGGATAGTGTTAGGGTTAGGGTTAGGGTTAGCATCAGCCCTAGTATAGTGTTAGGGTTAGGGTTAGCATCAGCCTTAGGATAGTGTTAGGGTTAGTGTTACGGTTAGCATCAACCCTAGGATAGTGTTAGTGTTAGGGTTAGCATCAGCCCTAGGATAGTGGTAGGGTTAGGGTTAGGGTGAGCATCAGACCTAGGATAGAGTTAGGGTTAGTGTCAGCATCAGCCCTAGGATAGTGTTAGGGTAAGGGTTAGGGTTATCATCAGGCCTAGGATAGTGTTATGGTTAGGGTTAGCATCAGCCCTAGTATACTTTTAGGGTTAGGATTAGGGTTAGCATCAGCCCTAGGATAGTGTTAGGGTTAGGATTAGGGTTAGCATCAGCCCTAGGATAGTGTTAGGGTTAGAGTTAGGGTTAGCATCAGCCCTAGGATAGTGTTAGCGTTAGGGTTAGCATCAGCCTTTGGATAGTGTTAGGGTTAGGGTTAGCGTTAGCATCAGCCCTAGTATAGTGTTAGGGTTAGGGTTAGCATCAGCCTTAGGATAGTGTTAGGGTTAGTGTTACGGTTAGCATCAGCCCTAGGATAGGGTTAGGGTTAGGGTTAGCATCAGCCCTAGGATGGTGTTAGGGTTAGGGTTAGCATCAGACATAGGATAGTGTTAGGGTTATTGTTAGGGTTAGCATCAGTGCTAGGATAGTGTTAGGGTTAGGGTTAGGGTGAGCATCAGCCCTAGGATAGTGTTAAGGTTAGGGTTAAGGTTAGAATCAGCCCTAGGATAGTGTTAGGGTTAGGGTTAGGGTTAGCATCAGCCCTAGGATAGTGTTAGGGTTAGGGTTAGCATCAGCCCTAGGATAATGTTATGGTTAGGGTTATGGTTAGCATCTGCCTTAGGATAGTGTTAGGGTTAGGGTTAGCATCAGCCCTAGGATAGTGTTAGGGTTAGGGTTAGGTTTAGAATCACTCCTAGGATAGTGTTAGGGTTAGGGTTAGCATCAGCCCTAGGACAGTGTTAGGGTTTGGGTTAGGGTTAGCATCAGCCCTAGGATAGTGTTAGGGTTAGGGTTAGGATTAGCATCAGCCCTAGGATAGTGTTAGTGTTAGGGTTAGCCTCAGCCCTAGGATAGTGTCAGGGTTAGGGTTAGCATCAGCCCTAGGATAGTGTCAGGGTTAGGGTTAGGGTTAGCATCAGCCCTAGGATAGTGTTAGGGTTAGGGTTAGGGTTAGCATCAGCCCTAGGATAGTGTTAGGGTTAGGGTTAGGGTTAGCATCAGCCCTAGGATAGTGTTAGGGTTAGGGTTAGGGTTAGCATCAGCCCTAGGATAGTGTTAGGGTAGGGTAAGCATCAGCCTTAGGATAGTGTTTGGGTTAGGGTTAGGGTTAGCATCAGCCCTAGGATAGTGTTAGTGTTAGGGTTAGGGTTAGCATCAGCCCTAGGATAGTGTTAGGGTTAGGGTTAGCATCGGCCCTAGGGTGGTGATATGGTTAAGGTTAGGGTTATCATCAAGCCTAGGATAGTGTTATGGTTAGGGTTAGCATCAGCCCTAGGATAGTGTCAGGGTTAGAGTTAGGGTTAGCAACAGCCCTAGGATAGTGTTAGGGTTAGGGTTAGGGTTAGCATCAGCCCTAGGATAGTGTTAGGGTTAGGGTTAGCATCAGCCCTAGGATAGTGTTAGGGTTAGGGTTAGGGTTAGCATCAGCCCTAGGATAGTGTTAGGGTTAGGGTTAGCATCAGCCTTAGGATGGTGTTTGGGTTAGCGTTAGTGTTAGCATCAGCCCGAGGATAGTGTTAGTGTTAGGGTTAGGGATAGCATCAGGCCTAGGATAGTGTTAGGGTTAGGGTTAGCATCAGCCCTAGGATAGTGTTAGGGATAGGGTTAGCATCAGCCCTAGGATAGTGTTAGTGTTAGGGTTAGGGTTATCATCAGGCCTAGGATAGTGTTAGGGTTAGGGTTGGCATCATCTCTAGGATAGTTTTAGGGTTAGGGTTAGGGTAAGCATCAGCCCTAGGATAGTGTTAGGGTTAGGGTTAGCATCAGCCCTAGGATAGTGTTATTGTTAGGGTTAGGGTTAGCATCAGCCCTAGGATGGTGTTAGGGTTAGGGTTAGCATCAGACATAGGATAGTGTTAGGGTTATTGTTAGGGTTAGCATCAGTCCTAGGATAGTGTTAGGGTTAGGGTTAGGGTAAGCATCAGCCCTAGGATAGTGTTAAGGTTAGGGTTAGGGTTAGCATCAGCCCTAGGATAGTGTTAGGGTTAGGGTTAGGGTTAGCATCAGCCCTAGGATAGTGTTAGGATTAGGGTTAGCATCAGCCCTAGGATAATGTTATGGTTAGGGTTATGGTTAGCATCAGCCTTAGGATAGTGTTAGGGTTAGGGTTAGCATCAGCCCTAGGATAGTGTTAGGGTTAGGGTTAGGGTTAGCATCACGCCTAGGATAGTGTTAGGGTTAGGGTTAGCATCAGCCCTAGGACAGTGTTAGGGTTAGTGTTAGGGTTAGCATCAGCCCTAGGATAGTGTTATGGTTAGGGTTAACATCAGCCCTGGGATAGTGTTAGGGTTAGGGTTAGGGTTAGCATCAGCCCTAGGATAGTGTTAATGTTAGGGTTAGGGTTAGCATCAGCCCTAGGATAGTGTTAGGGTTAGGGTTAGCCTCAGCCCTAGGAGAGTGTTAGGGTTAGGGTTAGGGTTAGCATTAGCACTACGATAGTGTTAGGGTTAGGGTTAGCATCAGCCCTAGGATAGTGTTAGGGTTAGGGTTAGGGTTAGGGTTAGCATCAGCCCTAGGATAATGTCAGGGTTTGGGTTAGGGTTAGCAACAGCCCTAGGATAGTGTTAGTGTTAGGGTTAGGGTTAGCATCAGCCCTAGGATAGTGTTAGGGTTAGGGTTAGGGTTAGCATCAGCCCTAGGATAGTGTTAGGGTTAGGGTTAGGGTTAGCATCAGCCCTAGGATAGTGTTAGGCTTAGGGTTAGCATCAGCCTTAGCATAGTGTTTGGGTTAGGGTTAGGGTTAGCATCAACCCGAGGATAGTGTTAGGGTTAGGGTTAGGGTTAGCATCAGCCCTAGGATAGTGTTAGGGTTACCGTTAGGGTTAGCATCAGCCCTAGGATAGTGTTAGTGTTAGGGTTAGCATCAGCCCTAGGATAGTGTTAGGGTTAGGGTTAACGGGTTAGGGTTAGCATCAGCCCTAGGATAGTGTCAGGGTTAGGGTTAGGGTTAGCAACAGCCCTAGGATAGTGTTAGGGTTAGGGTTAGGGTTAGCATCAACCCTAGGATAGCGTTAGGGTTAGGGTTAGGGTTAGCATCAGCCCTACGATAGTGTTAGGGTTAGGGTTAGGGTTAGCATCAGCCCTAGGATAGTGTTTGGGTTAGGTTTAGGGTTAGCATCAGCCCGAGGATAGTGTTAGGGTTAGGGTTAGGGTTAGCATCAGCCCTAGGATAGTGTTAGGGTTAGGGTTAGCATCGGCCCTAGGGTGGTGTTAGGGTTAGGTTTAGGGTTGTCATCAGGCCTAGGATAGTGTTATGGTTAGGGTTAGCATCAGCTCTAGGATAGAGTTATTGTTAGGGTTAGTGTTAGCATCAGCCCTAGGATAGTGTTATGGTTAGGGTTAGCATCAGCCCTAGGATAGTGTTAGGGTTAGGATTAGCATCAGCCCTAGGATAGTGTTAGGGTTAGGGTTATTGTTAGCATCAGGCCTAGGATAGTGTTAGGGTTAGGGTTAGCATCAGCCCTAGGATAGTGTTAGGGATAGGGTTAGCATCAGCCCTAGGATAGTGTTAGTGTTAGGGTTAGGGTTATTATCAGGCCTAGGATAGTGTTAGGGTTAGGGTTAGCATCAGCTCTAGGATAGTGTTAGGGTTAGGGTTAGGGTAAGCATCAGCCCTAGGATAGTGTTAGGGTTAGGGTTAGCATCAGCCCTAGGATAGTGTTAGGGTTAGGATTAGGGTTAGCATCAGTCCTAGGATGGTGTTAGGGTTAGGGTTAGCATCAGACATAGGATAGTGTTAGGGTTATTGTTAGGGTTAGCATCAGTCCTAGGATAGTGTTAGGGTTAGGGTAAGGGTGAGCGTCAGCCCTAGGATAGTGTTAAGGTTAGGGTTAGGGTTAGCATCAGCCCTAGTATAGTGTTAGGGTTAGGGTTAGGGTTAGCATCAGCCCTAGGATCGTGTTAGGGTTAGGGTTAGCATCAGCCCTAGGATCGTGTTAGGGTTAGGGTTAGGGTTATCATCAGGCCTAGGGTAGTGTTATGGTTAGGGTTAGCATCAGCTCTAGGATAGTGTTAGGGTTAGGGTTAGTGTTAGCATCAGCCCTAGGATAGTGTCATGGTTAGGGTTAGCTCGGCCCTAGGATAGTGTTAGGGTTAGGGTTAGGGTTAGCATCAGCCCTAGGATAGTGTTAGGGGTAGGGTTAGTGTTAGCATCAGCCCTAGGATAGTGTTAGGGTTAGGTTTAGGGTTAGCATTAGCCCTAGGATAGTGTTTGGGTTAGGGTTAGGGTTAGCATCAGCCCTAGGATAGTGTTAGGGATAGGGTTATCATCAGCCCTAGGATAGTGTTAGTGTTAGGGTTAGGGTTATCATCAGGCCTAGTATAGTGTTAGGGTTAGGGTTAGCATCAGCTCTAGGATAGTGTTAGGGTTAGGGTTAGTGTTAGCCTCAGCCCTAGGATAGTGTTAGGGTTAGGGTTAGGGTTAGCATCAGCCCTAGGATAGTGTTAGGGTTAGGGTTAGAGTTAGCATCAGCCCCAGGATAGTGTTAGGGTTAGGGTTAGCATCAGCCCTAGGATAATGTTATGGTTAGGGTTATGGTTAGCATCACCCTTAGGAGACTGTTAGGGTTAGGGTTAGCATCAGCCCTAGGATAGTGTTATGGTTAGGGTTAGGTTTAGCATGAGGCCTAGGATAGTGTTAGGGTTAGAGTTAGCATCAGTCCTAGGATAGTGTTAGGTTTAGGGTTAGGGTTAGCATCAGCCCTAGGATAGTGTTAGGGTTAGGGTTAACATCAGCCCTAGGATAGTGTTAGGGTTAGGGTTAGGGTTAGCATCAGCCCTAGGATAGTGTTAGTGTTAGGGTTAGCATCAGCCCTAGGATAGTGTTAATGTTAGGGTTAGGCTTAGCATCAGCCCTAGGATAGTGTTAGGGTTAGGGTTAGCCTCAGCCCTAGGAGAGTGTTAGGGTTAGGGTTAGGGTTAGCATCAGAACTACGATAGTGTTAGGGTTAGGGTTAGCATCAGCCCTCGGATAGTGTGAGGGCTATGGTTAGCATCAGACCTAGGATAGTGTTAGGGTTAGTGTTAGATTTAGCATTAGCCATAGGATAGTGTTAGGGTTAGGGTTAGGGTTAGCATCAGCCCTAGGATAGTGTTAGGGTTATGGTTAGCATTAGCCCTAGGATAGTGTTAGTGTTTGAGATAGGGTTAGCATCAGCCCTAGGATAGTGTTAGGGTTAGGGTTAGCCTCAGCCCTAGGGGAGTGATAGGTTTAGGGTTAGGGTTAGCATCAGTAGTACGATAGTGTTAGGGTTAGGGTTGGCATCAGCCCTAGGATAGTGCTAGTGTTAGGGTTAGGGTTAGGGTTAGCATCAGCCCTAGGATAGTGTTAAGGTTAGGGTTAGGTTTAGCAACCGCCCTAGGATAGTGTTAGGGTTAGTGTTAGGGTTAGCATCAGCCCTAGGATAGTGTTAGGGTTAGGGTTAGGGTTAGAATCACCCCTAGGATAGTGTAAGGGTTAGGGTTAGCATAAGCCTTAGGATAGTGTTAGATTTATGGTTAGTGTTAGCATCAGCCCTAGGATAGTGTTAGGGTTAGGGTTACGGTTAGCATCAACCCTAGGATAGTGTTAGGGTTAGGGTCAGCATCAGCCCTAGGATTCGGTTAGGGTTAGGGTTAGGGTAATCATCAGGCCTAGGATAGTGTTAGGGTTAGGGTTAGCATCAGCCCTAGGATAGTTTTATGGTTAGGGTTAGGGTTAGCATCATCCCTACGATAGTATTAGGGTTAGGGTTAAGGTTAGCATCAGCCGTTGGATAGTGTTAGGATTAGGGTTAGGGTTAGCATCAGCCCTAGGATAGTGATAGGGTTAGGGTTAGCATCAGCCCTTGGATAGTGTTATGGTTATGGTTAGGGTTAGAATCAGCCCTAGGATAGTGTTAGCTTTAGGGTTAGCCTCAGTCCTAGGAGAGTGTTAGGGTCAGGGTTAGGGTTAGCATCAGCCCTAGGATAGTGTTAGGGTTAGGGTTAGGGTTAGCATCAGACCTTGGATAGTGTTAGGGTTAGGTTTGGGGTTAGCATCAGCCCTAAGATGATGTTAGGGTTAGGGTTAGGGTTATCATCAGGCCTAGGATAGTGTTAGGGTTAGGGTTAGCATCAGCCCTAGGATAGTTTTAGGGTTAGGGTTAGGGTTAGCATCATCCCTACGATAGTATTAGGGTTAGGGTTAAGGTTAGCATCAGCCGTTGGATAGTGTTAGGATTAGGGTTAGGGTTAGCATCAGCCCTAGGATAGTGATAGGCTTAGGGTTAGCATCAGCCCTTGGATAGTGTTATGGTTATGGTTAGGGTTAGAATCAGCCCTAGGATAGTGTTAGCTTTAGGGTTAGCCTCAGTCCTAGGAGAGTGTTAGGGTTAGGGTTAGGGTTAGCATCAGCCCTAGGATAGTGTTAGGGTTAGGGTTAGCATCAGCCCTAGGATAGTGTTAGGGTCAGGGTTAGGGTTAGCATCAGCCCTAGGATAGTGTTAGGGTTAGGGTTAGGGGTAGCATCAGCGCTAGGATAGTGTTAGGGTTAGGTTTAGCATCAGCACTAGGACAGTGTTAGGGTTAGTGTCAGCATCAGGCCTAGGATAGTGTTAGGGTTAGGGTTAGTGTTAGCATCAGACCTAGGATGGTGTTAGGGTTATGGTTAGCATCAGCCCTAGGATAGTGTTTGGGTTAGCGTTATGGTTAGCATCAGCCCTAGGACAGTGTTAGGGTTAGGGTTAGCATCAGACCTTGGATAGTGCTAGGGTTAGGTTTGGGGTTAGCATCAGCCCTAATATGATGTTAGGGTTAGGGTTAAGGTTATCATCAGGCCTAGGATAGTGTTAGGGTTAGGGTTAGGGTTAGCATCAGCCCTAGGATAGTGTTAGGGTTAGGGTTAGGGTTAGCAACAGCCCTAGGATAGTGTTAGGGTTAGGGTTAGGGTTAGCATAAGCCCTAGGATAGTGTTAGGGTAAGCGTGAGCATCAGCCTTAGGATAGTGTTAGGGTTCTGGTTAGCATCAGCCCTAGGATAGTGTTAGGGTTAGAGATAGGGTTAGCATCAGACTTGGATAGTGTTAGGGCTAGGGTTAGCCTCAGCCCTAGGGGAGTGTTTGGGTTAGGGTTAGGGTTAGCGTCAGCACTACGATAGTGTTAGGGTTAGGGTTGGCATCAGCCCTAGGATAGTGTTAGTGTTAGGGTTAGGGTTAGTATCAGCCCTAGGATAGTGTTAGGGTTAGGGTTAGGGATAGCAACAGCCCTAGGATAGTGTTAGGGTTAGGGTTAGGGATAGAATCAGCCCTAGGATAGTGTTAGGGTTAGGGTTAGGGTTAGCATCAGCCCTAGGATAGTGTTAGGGTTAGGGTTATGGTTAGAATCAGCCCTAGGATAGTGTAAGGGTTAGGGTTAGCATCAGCCTTAGGATACTGTTAGGATTAGGGTTAGGGTCAGCATCAGCCCTAGGATAGTGTTAGGGTTAGGATTAGCATCAGCCCTAGGATAGTGTTAGGGTTAGGGTTACGGTTAGCATCAACCTTAGGATAGTGTTAGGGTTAAGGTCAGCATCAGCCCTAGGATAGTGTTAGGGTTAGGGTTAGGGTTATCATCAGCCCTAGGATAGTGTTAGGGTTAGGGTTAGCATCAGTCCTAGGGTAGTTTTAGGGTTAGGGTTAGGGTTAGCATCATCCCTAGGATAGTATTAGGGTTAGGGTTAGGGTTAGCATCAGCCGTAGGATAGTGTTAGGGTTAGGGTTAGGGTTAGCATCAGCCCTAGGATAGTGTTAGGGTTAGGGTTAGCCTCAGCCCTAGGAGACTGTTAGGGTTAGGGTTAGGGTTAGCATCAGCCTTACGATAGTGTTAGGGTTAGGATTAGCATCAGCCCTAGGATAGTGTTTGGGTTAGGGTTAAGGGTAGCATCAGCGCTAGAATAGTGTTAGGGTTAGGTTTAGCATCAGCACTAGGATAGTGTTAGGGTTAGTGTCAGCATCAGACCTAGGAGAGTGTTAGGGTTAGGTTTGGGGTTAGCATCAGCCCTAGGATAGTGTTAGGGTTAGAGTTAGGGTTAGCATCAGCCCTAGGATAGTGTTAGGGTTAGGGTTAGCATCAGCCTTTGGATAGTGTTAGGGTTAGGGTTATAGTTAGCATCAGCCCTAGTATAGTGTTAGGGTTAGGGTTAGCATCAGCCTTAGGATAGTGTTAGGGTTAGTGTTACGGTTAGCATCAGCCCTAGGATAGGGTTAGGGTTAGGGTTAGCATCAGCCCTAGGATGGTGTTAGGGTTAGGGTTAGCATCAGACATAGGATAGTGTTAGGGTTATTGTTAGGGTTAGCATCAGTGCTAGGATAGTGTTAGGGTTAGGGTTGGGGTGAGCATCAGCCCTAGGATAGTGTTAAGGTTAGGGTTAAGGTTAGCATCAGCCCTAGGATAGTGTTAGGGTTAGGGTTAGGGTTACCATCAGCCCTAGGATAGTGTTAGGGTTAGGGTTAGCATCAGCCCTAGGATAATGTTATGGTTAGGGTTATGGTTAGCATCAGCCTTAGGATAGTGTTAGGGTTAGGGTTAGCATCAGCCCTAGGATACTGTTAGGGTTAGGGTTAGGTTTAGAATCACTCCTAGGATAGTGTTAGGGTTAGGGTTAGCATCAGCCCTAGGACAGTGTTAGGGTTTGGGTTAGGGTTAGCATCAGCCCTAGGATAGTGTTAGGGTTAGGGTTAGGGTTAGCATCAGCCCTAGGATAGTGTTAGTGTTAGGGTTAGCCTCAGCCCTAGGATAGTGTCAGGGTTAGGGTTAGCATCAGCCCTAGGATAGTGTCAGGGTTAGGGTTAGGGTTAGCATCAGCCCTAGGATAGCGTTAGGGTTAGGGTTAGGGTTAGCATCAGCCCTAGGATAGTGTTAGGGTTAGGGTTAGGGTTAGCATCAGCCCTAGGATAGTGTTAGGGTTAGGGTTAGGGTTAGCATCAGCCCTAGGATAGTGTTAGGGTTAGGGTTAAGGTTAGCATCAGCCCTAGGATAGTGTTAGGGTTAGGGTTAGGGTTACCATCAGCCCTAGGATAGTGTTAGGGTTAGGGTTAGCATCAGCCCTAGGATAATGTTATGGTTAGGGTTATGGTTAGCATCAGCCTTAGGATAGTGTTAGGGTTAGGGTTAGCATCAGCCCTAGGATACTGTTAGGGTTAGGGTTAGGTTTAGAATCACTCCTAGGATAGTGTTAGGGTTAGGGTTAGCATCAGCCCTAGGACAGTGTTAGGGTTTGGGTTAGGGTTAGCATCAGCCCTAGGATAGTGTTAGGGTTAGGGTTAGGGTTAGCATCAGCCCTAGGATAGTGTTAGTGTTAGGGTTAGCCTCAGCCCTAGGATAGTGTCAGGGTTAGGGTTAGCATCAGCCCTAGGATAGTGTCAGGGTTAGGGTTAGGGTTAGCATCAGCCCTAGGATAGCGTTAGGGTTAGGGTTAGGGTTAGCATCAGCCCTAGGATAGTGTTAGGGTTAGGGTTAGGGTTAGCATCAGCCCTAGGATAGTGTTAGGGTTAGGGTTAGGGTTAGCATCAGCCCTAGGATAGTGTTAGGGTTAGGGTAAGCATCAGCCTTAGGATAGTGTTTGGGTTAGGGTTAGGGTTAGCATCAGCCCTAGGATAGTGTTAGTGTTAGGGTTAGGGTTAGCATCAGCCCTAGGATAGTGTTAGGGTTAGGGTTAGCATCGGCCCTAGGGTGGTGATATGGTTAAGGTTAGGGTTATCATCAAGCCTAGGATAGTGTTATGGTTAGGGTTAGCATCAGCCCTAGGATAGTGTCAGGGTTAGAGTTAGGGTTAGAAACAGCCCTAGGATAGTGTTAGGGTTAGGGTTAGGGTTAGCATCAGCCCTAGGATAGTGTTAGGGTTAGGGTTAGGGTTAGCATCAGCCCTAGGATAGTGTTAGGGTTAGGGTTAGGGTTAGCATCAGCCCTAGGATAGTGTTAGGGTTAGGGTTAGCATCAGCCTTAGGATGGTGTTTGGGTTAGCGTTAGTGTTAGCATCAGCCCGAGGATAGTGTTAGTGTTAGGGTTAGGGATAGCATCAGGCCTAGGATAGTGTTAGGGTTAGGGTTAGCATCAGCCCTAGGATAGTGTTAGGGATAGGGTTAGCATCAGCCCTAGGATAGTGTTAGTGTTAGGGTTAGGGTTATCATCAGGCCTAGGATAGTGTTAGGGTTAGGGTTGGCATCAGCTCTAGGATAGTTTTAGGGTTAGGGTTAGGGTAAGCATCAGCCCTAGGATAGTGTTAGGGTTAGGGTTAGCATCAGCCCTAGGATAGTGTTATTGTTAGGGTTAGGGTTAGCATCAGCCCTAGGATGGTGTTAGGGTTAGGGTTAGCATCAGACATAGGATAGTGTTAGGGTTATTGTTAGGGTTAGCATCAGTCCTAGGATAGTGTTAGGGTTAGGGTTAGGGTGAGCATCAGCCCTAGGATAGTGTTAAGGTTAGGGTTAGGGTTAGCATCAGCCCTAGGATAGTGTTAGGGTTAGGGTTAGGGTTAGCATCAGCCCTAGGATAGTGTTAGGATTAGGGTTAGCATCAGCCCTAGGATAGTGTTAGGGTTAGGGTTAGGTTTAGCATCACGCCTAGGATAGTGTTAGGGTTAGGGTTAGCATCAGCCCTAGGACAGTGTTAGGGTTAGTGTTAGGGTTAGCATCAGCCCTAGGATAGTGTTAGGGTTAGGGTTAACATCAGCCCTGGGATAGTGTTAGGGTTAGGGTTAGGGTTAGCATCAGCCCTAGGATAGTGTTAATGTTAGGGTTAGGGTTAGCATCAGCCCTAGGATAGTGTTAGGGTTAGGGTTAGCCTAAGCCCTAGGAGAGTGTTAGGGTTAGGGTTAGGGTTAGCATTAGCACTACGATAGTGTTAGGGTTAGGGTTAGCATCAGCCCTAGGATAGTGTTAGGGTTAGGGTTAGGGTTAGGGTTAGCATCAGCCCTAGGATAATGTCAGGGTTTGGGTTAGGGTTAGCAACAGCCCTAGGATAGTGTTAGTGTTAGGGTTAGGGTTAGCATCAGCCCTAGGATAGTGTTAGGGTTAGGGTTAGGGTTAGCATCAGCCCTAGGATAGTGTTAGGGTTAGGGTTAGGGTTAGCATCAGCCCTAGGATAGTGTTAGGCTTAGGGTTAGCATCAGCCTTAGGATAGTGTTTGGGTTAGGGTTAGGGTTAGCATCAACGCGAGGATAGTGTTAGGGTTAGGGTTAGGGTTAGCATCAGCCCTAGGATAGTGTTAGGGTTACCGTTAGGGTTAGCATCAGCCCTAGGATAGTGTTAGGGTTAGGGTTAGCATCAGCCCTAGGATAGTGTTAGGGTTAGGGTTAACGGGTTAGGGTTAGCATCAGCCCTAGGATAGTGTCAGGGTTAGGGTTAGGGTTAGCAACAGCCCTAGGATAGTGTTAGGGTTAGGGTTAGGGTTAGCATCAACCCTAGGATAGTGTTAGGGTTAGGGTTAGGGTTAGCATCAGCCCTACGATAGTGTTAGGGTTAGGGTTAGGGTTAGCATCAGCCCTAGGATAGTGTTTGGGTTAGGTTTAGGGTTAGCATCAGCCCGAGGATCGTGTTAGGGTTAGGGTTAGGGTTAGCATCAGCCCTAGGATAGTGTTAGGGTTAGGGTTAGCATCGGCCCTAGGGTGGTGTTAGGGTTAGGTTTAGGGTTGTCATCAGGCGTAGGATAGTGTTATGGTTAGGGTTAGCATCAGCTCTAGGATAGAGTTATTGTTAGGGTTAGTGTTAGCATCAGCCCTAGGATAGTGTTATGGTTAGGGTTAGCATCAGCCCTAGGATAGTGTTAGGGTTAGGATTAGCATCAGCCCTAGGATAGTGTTAGGGTTAGGGTTATTGTTAGCATCAGGCCTAGGATAGTGTTAGGGTTAGGGTTAGCATCAGCCCTAGGATAGTGTTAGGGATAGGGTTAGCATCAGCCCTAGGATAGTGTTAGTGTTAGGGTTAGGGTTATTATCAGGCCTAGGATAGTGTTAGGGTTAGGGTTAGCATCAGCTCTAGGATAGTGTTAGGGTTAGGGTTAGGGTAAGCATCAGCACTAGGATAGTGTTAGGGTTAGGGTTAGCATCAGCCCTAGGATAGTGTTAGGGTTAGGGTTAGGGTTAGCATCAGTCCTAGGATGGTGTTAGGGTTAGGGTTAGCATCAGACATAGGATAGTGTTAGGGTTATTGTTAGGGTTAGCATCAGTCCTAGGATAGTGTTAGGGTTAGGGTAAGGGTGAGCGTCAGCCCTAGGATAGTGTTAAGGTTAGGGTTAGGGTTAGCATCAGCCCTAGTATAGTGTTAGGGTTAGGGTTAGGGTTAGCATCAGCCCTAGGATCGTGTTAGGGTTAGGGTTAGCATCAGCCCTAGGATCGTGTTAGGGTTAGGGTTAGGGTTATCATCAGGCCTAGGATAGTGTTAGGGTTAGGGTTAGCATCAGCTCTAGGATAGTGTTAGGGTTAGGGTTAGGGTTAGCATCAGCCCTAGGATAGTGTTAGGGATAGGGTTATCATCAGCCCTAGGATAGTGTTAGTGTTAGGGTTAGGGTTATCATCAGGCCTAGGATAGTGTTAGGGTTAGGGTTAGCATCAGCTCTAGGATAGTGTTAGGGTTAGGGTTAGTGTTAGCCTCAGCCCTAGGATAGTGTTAGGGTTAGGGTTAGGGTTAGCATCAGCCCCAGGATAGTGTTAGGGTTAGAGTTAGCATCAGCCCTATAATAATGTTATGGTTAGGGTTATGGTTAGCATCACCCTTAGGAGACTGTTAGGGTTAGGGTTAGCATCAGCCCTAGGATAGTGTTATGGTTAGGGTTAGGTTTAGCATGAGGCCTAGGATAGTGTTAGGGTTACAGTTAGCATCAGTCCTAGGATAGTGTTAGGTTTAGGGTTAGGGTTAGCATCAGCCCTAGGATAGTGTTAGGGTTAGGGTTAACATCAGCCGTAGGATAGTGTTAGGGTTAGGGTTAGGGTTAGCATCAGCCCTAGGATAGTGTTAGTGTTAGGGTTAGCATCAGCCCTAGGATAGTGTTAATGTTAGGGTTAGGCTTAGCATCAGCCCTAGGATAGTGTTAGGGTTAGGGTTAGCCTCAGCCCTAGGAGAGTGTTAGGGTTAGGGTTAGGGTTAGCATCAGAACTACGATAGTGTTAGGGTTAGGGTTAGCATCAGCCCTCGGATAGTGTGAGGGCTATGGTTAGCATCAGACCTAGGATAGTGTTAGGGTTAGTGTTAGATTTAGCATTAGCCATAGGATAGTGTTAGGGTTAGGGTTAGGGTTAGCATCAGCCCTAGGATAGTGTTAGGGTTATGGTTAGCATTAGCCCTAGGATAGTGTTAGTGTTTGAGATAGGGTTAGCATCAGCCCTAGGATAGTGTTAGGGTTAGGGTTAGCCTCAGACCTAGGGGAGTGATAGGTTTAGGGTTAGGGTTAGCATCAGTAGTACGATAGTGTTAGGGTTAGGGTTGGCATCAGCCCTAGGATAGTGCTAGTGTTAGGGTTAGGGTTAGGGTTAGCATCAGCCCTAGGATAGTGTTAAGGTTAGGGTTAGGTTTAGCAACCGCCCTAGGATAGTGTTAGGGTTAGTGTTAGGGTTAGCATCAGCCCTAGGATAGTGTTAGGGTTAGGGTTAGGGTTAGAATCACCCCTAGGATAGTGTAAGGGTTAGGGTTAGCATAAGCCTTAGAATAGTGTTAGATTTATGGTTAGTGTTAGCATCAGCCCTAGGATAGTGTTAGGGTTAGGGTTACGGTTAGCATCAACCCTAGGATAGTGTTAGGGTTAGGGTCAGCATCAGCCCTAGGATTCGGTTAGGGTTAGGGTTAGGGTAATCATCAGGCCTAGGATAGTGTTAGGGTTAGGGTTAGCATCAGCCCTAGGATAGTTTTAGGGTTAGGGTTAGGGTTAGCATCATCCCTACGATAGTATTAGGGTTAGGGTTAAGGTTAGCATCAGCCGTTGGATAGTGTTAGGATTAGGGTTAGGGTTAGCATCAGCCCTAGGATAGTGATAGGGTTAGGGTTAGCATCAGCCCTTGGATAGTGTTATGGTTATGGTTAGGGTTAGAATCAGCCCTAGGATAGTGTTAGCTTTAGGGTTAGCCTCAGCCCTAGGAGAGTGTTAGGGTCAGGGTTAGGGTTAGCATCAGCCCTAGGATAGTGTTAGGGTTAGGGTTAGGGTTAGCATCAGACCTTGGATAGTGTTAGGGTTAGGTTTGGGGTTAGCATCAGCCCTAAGATGATGTTAGGGTTAGGGTTAGGGTTATCATCAGGCCTAGGATAGTGTTAGGGTTAGGGTTAGGGTTAGCATCAGCCCTAGGATAGTGTTAGGGTTAGGGTTAGGGTTAGCAACAGCCCGAGGATAGGGTTAGGGTTAGGGTTAGGGTTAGCATAAGCCCTAGGATAGTGTTAGGGTTAGGGTTAGGGTTAGCATCAGCCCTAGGATAGTGTTAGGGTTAGGGTTAGGGTTAGCATCAGCCCTAGGATAGTGTTAGGGTAAGGGTGAGCATCAGCCTTAGGATAGTGTTAGGGTTATGGTTAGCATCAGCCCTAGGATAGTGTTAGGGTTAGAGATAGGGTTAGCATCAGACTTGGATAGTGTTAGGGCTAGGGTTAGCCTCAGCCCTAGGGGAGTGTTTCGGTTAGTGTTAGGGTTAGCGTCAGCACTACGATAGTGTTAGGGTTAGGGTTGGCATCACCCCTAGGATAGTGTTAGTGTTAGGGTTAGGGTTAGAATCAGCCCTAGGATAGTGTTAGGGTTAGGGTTAGGGATAGCAACAGCCCTAGGATAGTGTTAGGGTTAGGGTTAGGGTTAGAATCAGCCCTAGGATAGTGTTAGGTTAGGGTTAGGGTTAGCATCAGCCTTAGGATAGTGTTAGGGTTAGGGTTATGGTTAGAATCAGCCCTAGGATAGTGTAAGGGTTAGGGTTAGCATCAGCCTTAGGATACTGTTAGGATTAGGGTTAGGGTCAGCATCAGCCCTAGGATAGTGTTAGGGTTAGGATTAGCATCAGAACTAGGATAGTGTTAGGGTTAGGGTTACGGTTAGCATCAACCTTAGGATAGTGTTAGGGCTAAGGTCAGCATCAGCCCTAGGATAGTGTTAGGGTTAGGGTTAGGGTTATCATCAGCCCTAGGATAGTGTTAGGGTTAGGGTTAGCATCAGTCCTAGGGTAGTTTTAGGGTTAGGGTTAGGGTTAGCATCATCCCTAGGATAGTATTAGGGTTAGGGTTAGGGTTAGCATCAGCCGTAGGATAGTGTTAGGGTTAGGGTTAGGGTTAGCATCAACCCTAGGATAGTGTTAGGGTTAGGGTTAGCCTCAGCCCTAGGAGAGTGTTAGGGTTAGGGTTAGGGTTAGCATCAGCCTTACGATAGTGTTAGGGTTAGGGTTAGCATCAGCCCTAGGATAGTGTTAGGGCTAGGGTTAGGGTTAGCATCAGCCCTAGGATAGTGTTAGGGTTAGGGTTAGGGGTAGCATCAGCGCTAGAATAGTGTTAGGGTTAGGTTTAGCATCAGCGCTAGGATAGTGTTAGGGTTAGTGTCAGCATCAGACCTAGGATAGTGTTAGGGTTAGGTTTGGGGTTAGCATCAGCCCTAAGATGATGTTAGGGTTAGGGTTAGGGTTATCATCAGGCCTAGGATAGTGTTAGGGTTAAGGTTAGGGTTAGCATCAGCCCTAGGATAGTGTTAGGGTTAGGGTTAGGGTTAGCAACAGCCCTAGAATAGTGTTAGGGTTAGGGTTAGGGTTAGCATCAGCCCTAGGATAGTGTTAGGGTTAGGGTTAGGGTTAGCATCAGCCCTAGGATAGTGTTAGGGTTAGGGTTAGGGTTAGCATCAGCCCTAGGATAGTGTTAGGGTTAGGGTTAGCATCAGCCTTAGGATAGTGTTAGGGTTAGGGTTAGGGTTAGCATCAGCCCTAGTATACTGTTAGGGTTAGGGTTAGCATCAGCCTTAGGATAGTGTTAGTGTTAGTGTTACGGTTAGCATCAACCCTAGGATAGTGTTAGTGTTAGGGTTAGCATCAGCCCTAGGATAGTGGTAGGGTTAGGGTTAGGGTGAGCATCAGACCTAGGATAGTGTTAGGGTTAGTGTCAGCATCAGCCCTAGGATAGTGTTAGGGTTAGGGTTAGGGTTATCTTCAGGCCTAGGATAGTGTTATGGTTAGGGTTAGCATCAGCCCTAGGATACTTTTAGGGTTAGGATTAGGGTTAGCATCAGCCCTAGGATAGGGTTAGGGTTATCGTTAGGGTTAGCATCAGCCCTAGGATAGTGTTAGGGTTAGAGTTAGGGTTATGGTTAGCATCAGCCCTAGGATAGTGTTAGGGTTAGGGTTAGGGTTAGCATCAGCCCTAGGATAGGGTTAGGGTTAGGGTTAGCATCAGCCCTAGGATAGTGTTAGGGTTAGGGTTAGGGTTACCATCAGGCCTAGGATAGTGTTAGGGTTAGGGATAGCATCAGCCCTAGGATAGTTTTAGGGTTAGGATTAGGGTTAGCATCATCCCTAGGATAGTATTAGGGTTAGGATTAGGGTTAGCATCAGCCGTAGGATAGTGTTAGGTTTAGGGTTACCATCAGCCCTAGGATAGTGTTAGGGTTAGGGTTAGTGTTAGAATCAGACCTAGGATGGTGTTAGGGTTATGGTTAGCATCAGCCCTAGGATAGTGTTTGGGTTAGCGTTATGGTTAGCATCAGCCCTA
This sequence comes from Lemur catta, assembly GCF_020740605.2. Classification (NCBI taxonomy): domain Eukaryota; kingdom Metazoa; phylum Chordata; class Mammalia; order Primates; family Lemuridae; genus Lemur; species Lemur catta. The sequence goes on along the minus strand of NC_059129.1, from coordinate 38,457,336 downwards.
GGATAGTGTTAAGGTTAGGGTTAGCATCAGACCTAGGATAGTGTTAGGGTTAGGTTTGGGGTTAGCATCAGCCCTAAGATGATGTTAGGGTTAGGGTTAGGGTTATCATCAGGCCTAGGATAGTGTTAGGGTTAGGGTTAGGGTTACCATCAGCCCTAGGATAGTGTTAGGGTTAGGGTTAGGGTTAGCAACAGCCCTACGATAGCGTTAGGGTTAGGGTTAGGGTTAGCACCAGTGCTAGGATAGTGTTAGGGTTAGGGTTAGGGTTAGCATCAGCCCTAGGATCGTGTTAGGGTTAGGGTTAGCATCAGCCCTTGGATAGTGTTAGGGTTAGGGTTAGCATCAGCCTTACGATAGTGTTAGAGTTATGGTTAGGGTTAGCATCAGCCCTAGTATAGTGTTAGGGTTAGGGTTACCATCAGCCTTAGGATAGTGTTAGGGTTAGGGTTACGGTTAGCATCAACCCTAGGATAGTGTTAGAGTTAGGGTTAGCATCAGCCCTAGGATAGTGTTAGGGTTAGGGTTAGTGTGAGCATCAGCCCTAGGATAGTGTTAGGTGTTAGTGTCAGCATCAGCCCTAGGATAGTGTTAGGGTTACGGTTAGGGTTATCATCAGGCCTAGGATAGTGTTATGGTTAGGGTTAGCATCAGCCCTAGGATACTTTTAGGGTTAAGATTAGGGTTAGCATCAGCCCTAGGATAGTATTATGGTTAGGGTTAGGGTTAGCATCAGCCCTAGGATTGTGTTAGGGTTAGGGTTAGGGTTATGATTAGCATCAGCCCTAGGATTGTGTTAGGGTTAGGATTAGGGTTAGGGTTAGCATATGCCCTAGGATAGTGTTAGGGTTAGGGTTAGCATCAGCCCTAGGATAATGTTAGGGTTAAGGTTAGGTTTAGCAACAGCCCTAGGATAGTGTTAGGGTTAGGGTTAGGGTTAGCATCAGCCCTAGGATAGTGTTAGGGTTAGGGTTAGGTTTAGCACCAGCCCTAGGATAGTGTTAGGGTTAGGGTTAGGGTTAGAATAAGCCCTAGGATAGTGTAAGGGTTAGGGTTAGCATCAGCCTTAGGATAGTGTTAGGGTTAGGGTTAGGGTTAGCATCAGCCCTAGGATAGTGTTAGGGTTACGGTTAGCATCAGCCCTAGGATAGTGTTAGGGTTAGGGTTACGGTTAGCATCAACCCTAGGATAGTGTTAGTGTTAGGGTCAGCATCATCAATAGGATAGTGTTAGGGTTAGGGTTAGGGTTATCATCAGGCCTAGGATAGTGTTAGGGTTAGGGTTAGCATCAGCCCTAGGATAGTTTTAGGGTTAGGGTTAGGGTTAGCATCATCCCTACGATAGTATTAGGGTTAGTGTTAGGGTTAGCATCAGCCGTTGGATAGTGTTAGGGTTAGGGTTAGGGTTAGCATCAGCCCTAGGATAGTGTTACGGTTAGGGTTAGCATCAGCCCTAGGATAGTGTTAGGGTTATTGTGAGTGTTAGCATCAGCCCTAGGATAGTGATAGGGTTAGGGTTAGCATCAGCCCTTGGATAGTGTTATGGTTATGGTTAGGGTTAGAATCAGCCCTAGGATAGTGTTAGCTTTAGGGTTAGCCTCAGCCCTAGGAGAGTGTTAGGGTTAGGGTTAGGGTTAGCATCAGCCCTAGGATAGTGTTAGGGTTAGGGTTAGCATCAGCCCTAGGATAGTGTTAGGGTTAGGGTTAGGGTTAGCATCAGCCCTAGGATAGTGTTAGTGTTAGGGTTAGGGGTAGCATCAGCGCTAGGATAGTGTTAGAGTTATGTTTAGCATCAGCACTAGGATAGTGTTAGGGTTAGTGTCAGCATCGGCCCTAGGAGAGTGTTAGGGTTAGGGTTAGTGTTAGCAACAGACCTAGGATGGTGTTAGGGTTATGGTTAGCATCAGCCCTAGGATAGTGTTTGGGTTAGCGTTATGGTTAGCATCAGCCCTAGTACAGTGTTAGGGTTAGGGTTAGCATCAGACCTAGGATAGTGTTAGGGTTAGGTTTGGGGTTAGCATCAGCCCTAAGATGATGTTAGGGTTAGGGTTAGGGTTAGCGTCAGCACTACGATAGTGTTAGGGTTAGGATTGGCATCAGCCCTAGGATAGTGTTAGGGTTAGGGTTAGGGTTAGGGTTAGCATCAGCCCTAGGATAGTGTTAGGGTTAGGGTTAGGGTTAGCAACAGCCCTAGGATAGTGTTAGGGTTAGGGTTAGGGTTAGCATCAGCCCTAGGATAGTGTTAGGTTTAGGGTTAGGTTTAGCATCAGCCCTAGGATAGTGTTAGGATTAGGGTAATTGTTAGAATCAGCCCTAGGATAGTGTAAGGGTTAGGGTTAGCATCAGCGTTAGGATAGTGTTAGGGTTAGGGGTAGGGTTAGCATCAGCCCTAGGATAGTGTTAGGGTTAGGGTTAGCATCATCCCTAGGATAGTGTTAGGGTTAGGGTTACGGTTAGCATCAACCCTAGGATAGTGTTAGCGTTAGTGTCAGCATCAGCCCTAGGATAGTGTTAGGGCTACGGTTAGCGTTATCATCAGGCCTAGGATAGTGTTAGGGTTAGGTTTAGCATCAGCCCTAGGATAGTTTTAGGGTTAGTTTTAAGGTTAGCATCATCCCTAGGATAGTATTAGGGTTAGGATTAGGGTTAGCATAAGCCGTAGGATAGTGTTAGGGTTATGGTTAGCATCAGCCCTAGGATAGTGTTTGGGTTAGCGTTATGGTTAGCATCAGCCCTAGGATAGTGTTAGGGTTAGGGTTAGCATCAGACCTAGGATAGTGTTAGGGTTAGGTTTGGGGTTAGCATCAGCCCTAAGATGATGTTAGGGTTAGGGTTAGGGTTATCATCAGGCCTAGGATAGTGTTAGGGTTAGGGTTAGGGTTACCATCAGCCCTAGGATAGTGTTAGGGTTAGGGTTAGGGTTAGCATCAGCCCTAGGATGGTGTTAGGGTTAGGGTTAGCATCAGCCCTAGGATAGTGTTAGGGTTAGGGTTAGGGTTAGCATCAGTCCTAGGATTGTGTTAGGGTTAGGGTTAGCATCAGCCCTATGATCGTGTTAGGATTAGGGTTAGGGTTATCATCAGGCCTAGAATAGTCTTAGGGTTAGGGTTAGCATAAGCTCTAGGATAGTGTTAGGGTTAGGGTTAGTGTTAGCATCAGCCCTAGGATAGTGTTATGGTTAGGGTTAGCATCAGCCCTAGGATAGTGTTAGGGACAGGGTTATCATCAGCCCTAGGATAGTGTTAGTGTTAGGGTTAGGGTTATCAACAGGCCTAGGATAGTGTTAGGGTTAGGGTTAGCATCAGCTCTAGGATAGTGTTAGGGTTAGGGTTAATGTTAGCCTCAGCCCTAGGATAGTGTTAGGGTTAGGGTTGGGGTTAGCATCAGCACTAGGATAGTGTTAGGGTTAGGGTTAGGGTTAGCATCAGCCCTATGATAGTGTTAGGGTTAGGGTTACGGTTAGCATCAGCCCTGGGATAGTATTAGGGTTAGGGTTAGGGTTAGGGTTAGCATCAGCCCTAGGATAGTGTTAGGGTTAGGGTTAGCATCAGCCCTAGGATAGTGTTAATGTTAGGGTTAGGGTTAGCATCAGCCCGAGGATAGTGTTAGGGTTAGGGTTAGCCTCAGCCCTAGGAGAGTGTTAGGGTTAGGTTTAGGGTTAGCATCAGCACTACGATAGAGTTAATGTTAGGGTTAGCATCAGCCCTAGGATAGTGTTAGGGTTACGGTTAGGGTTAGGGTTAGCATCAGCCCTAGGATAGTGTTAGGGTTAGGGTTAGGGTTAGCAACAGCCCTAGGATAGTGTTAGGGTTAGGGTTAGGGTTAGGGTTAGCATCAGCTCTAGGATAGTGTTAGGGTTAGGTTAGCGTTAGCATCAGCCCTAGGATAGGGTTAGGGTTAGGGTTAGGGTTAGCATAAGCCCTAAGATAGTGTTTGGGTTAGGGTTAGCATCAGCCTTAGGATAGTGTTAGGGTTAGGGTTAGGGTTAGCATCAGCCCTAGAATAGTGATAGCGTTAGGGTTAGGGTTAGCATCAGCCCTAGGATAGTGTTAGTGTTAGGGTTAGCATTAGCCCTAGGGTCGTGTTAGGGTTAGGGTTAGGGTTATCATCAGGCCTAGGATAGTGTTATGGTTAGGGTTAGCATCAGCTCTAGGATAGTGTTAGGGTTAGGGTTAGTGTTAGCATCAGCCGTAGGATAGTGTTATGGTTAGGGTTAGCATCAGCCCTAGGATAGTTTTAGGGTTAGGGTTAGGGTTAGCATCAGCCCTAGGATAGTGTTAGGGTTAGGGTTATTGTTAGCATCAGGCCTAGGATAGTGTTAGGGTTAGGGGTAGCATCAGCCCTAGGATAGTGTTAGCGATAGGGTTAGCATCAGCCCTAGGATAGTGTTAGTGTTAGGGTTAGGGTTATCATCAGGCCTAGGATAGTGTTAGGGTTAGGGTTAGCATCAGCTCTAGGATAGTGTTAGGGTTAGGGTTAGTGTTAGCCTCAGCCCTAGGATAGTGTTAGGGTTAGGGTTAGGGTTAGCATCAGCACTAGGATAGTGTTAGGGTTAGGGTTAGGGTTAGCATCAGCCCTAGGATAGTGTTAGGGTTAGGGTTACGGTTAGCATCAGCCCTGGGATAGTATTAGGGTTAGGGTTAGGGTTAGGGTTAGCATCAGCCCTAGGATAGTGTTAGGTTTAGCGTTAGGGTTAGCATCAGCCCCAGGATAGTGTTAGGGTTAGGGTTAGCATCAGCCCTAGGATAATGTTATGGTTAGGGTTATGGTTAACATCAGCCTTAGGATAGTGTTAGGGTTAGGGTTAGCATCAGCCCTAGGATAGTGTTAGGGTTAGGGTTAGCCTCAGCCCTACGAGAGTGTTAGGGTTAGGGTTAGGGTTAGCATCAGCACTACGATAGTGTTAGGGTTGGGGTTAGCATCAGCCCTAGGATAGTGTTAGGGTTAGGGTTAGGGTTAGGGTTAGCATCAGCCCTAGGATAGTGTTACGGTTAGGGTTAGGGTTAGCAACAGCCCTAGGATAGTGTTAGGGTTAGGGTTAGGGTTAGGGTTAGCATCAGCCCTAGGATAGTGTTAGGGTTAGGTTAGGGTTAGCATCAGCCCTAGGATAGTGTTAGGGTTAGGGTTAGGGTTAGCATCAGCTCTAGGATAGTGTTAGGGTTAGGGTTAGGGTTAGGGTTACCATCAGCCCTAGAATAGTGTTAGTGTTAGGGTTAGCATCAACCCTAGGGTCGTGTTAGGGTTAGGGTTAGGGTTATCATCAGGCCTAGGATAGTGTTATGGTTACGGTTAGCATCAGCTCTAGGATAGTGTTAGGGTTAGGGTTAGGGTTACCATCAGCCCTAGGATAGTGTTAGGGTTAGGGTTAGGGTTAGCATCAGCCCTAGGATGGTGTTAGGGTTAGGGTTAGCATCAGCCCTAGGATAGTGTTAGGGTTAGGGTTAGGGTTAGCATCAGTCCTAGGATTGTGTTAGGGTTAGGGTTAGCATCAGCCCTATGATCGTGTTAGGATTAGGGTTAGGGTTATCATCAGGCCTAGAATAGTCTTAGGGTTAGGGTTAGCATAAGCTCTAGGATAGTGTTAGGGTTAGGGTTAGTGTTAGCATCAGCCCTAGGATAGTGTTATGGTTAGGGTTAGCATCAGCCCTAGGATAGTATTAGGGACAGGGTTATCATCAGCCCTAGGATAGTGTTAGTGTTAGGGTTAGGGTTATCAACAGGCCTAGGATAGTGTTAGGGTTAGGGTTAGCATCAGCTCTAGGATAGTGTTAGGGTTAGGGTTAATGTTAGCCTCAGCCCTAGGATAGTGTTAGGGTTAGGGTTGGGGTTAGCATCAGCACTAGGATAGTGTTAGGGTTAGGGTTAGGGTTAGCATCAGCCCTATGATAGTGTTAGGGTTAGGGTTACGGTTAGCATCAGCCCTGGGATAGTATTAGGGTTAGGGTTAGGGTTAGGGTTAGCATCAGCCCTAGGATAGTGTTAGGGTTAGGGTTAGCATCAGCCCTAGGATAGTGTTAATGTTAGGGTTAGGGTTAGCATCAGCCCGAGGATAGTGTTAGGGTTAGGGTTAGCCTCAGCCCTAGGAGAGTGTTAGGGTTAGGTTTAGGGTTAGCATCAGCACTACGATAGAGTTAATGTTAGGGTTAGCATCAGCCCTAGGATAGTGTTAGGGTTACGGTTAGGGTTAGGGTTAGCATCAGCCCTAGGATAGTGTTAGGGTTAGGGTTAGGGTTAGCAACAGCCCTAGGATAGTGTTAGGGTTAGGGTTAGGGTTAGGGTTAGCATCAGCTCTAGGATAGTGTTAGGGTTAGGTTAGCGTTAGCATCAGCCCTAGGATAGGGTTAGGGTTAGGGTTAGGGTTAGCATAAGCCCTAAGATAGTGTTTGGGTTAGGGTTAGCATCAGCCTTAGGATAGTGTTAGGGTTAGGGTTAGGGTTAGCATCAGCCCTAGAATAGTGATAGCGTTAGGGTTAGGGTTAGCATCAGCCCTAGGATAGTGTTAGTGTTAGGGTTAGCATTAGCCCTAGGGTCGTGTTAGGGTTAGGGTTAGGGTTATCATCAGGCCTAGGATAGTGTTATGGTTAGGGTTAGCATCAGCTCTAGGATAGTGTTAGGGTTAGGGTTAGTGTTAGCATCAGCCGTAGGATAGTGTTATGGTTAGGGTTAGCATCAGCCCTAGGATAGTTTTAGGGTTAGGGTTAGGGTTAGCATCAGCCCTAGGATAGTGTTAGGGTTAGGGTTATTGTTAGCATCAGGCCTAGGATAGTGTTAGGGTTAGGGGTAGCATCAGCCCTAGGATAGTGTTAGCGATAGGGTTAGCATCAGCCCTAGGATAGTGTTAGTGTTAGGGTTAGGGTTATCATCAGGCCTAGGATAGTGTTAGGGTTAGGGTTAGCATCAGCTCTAGGATAGTGTTAGGGTTAGGGTTAGTGTTAGCCTCAGCCCTAGGATAGTGTTAGGGTTAGGGTTAGGGTTAGCATCAGCACTAGGATAGTGTTAGGGTTAGGGTTAGGGTTAGCATCAGCCCTAGGATAGTGTTAGGGTTAGGGTTACGGTTAGCATCAGCCCTGGGATAGTATTAGGGTTAGGGTTAGGGTTAGGGTTAGCATCAGCCCTAGGATAGTGTTAGGTTTAGCGTTAGGGTTAGCATCAGCCCCAGGATAGTGTTAGGGTTAGGGTTAGCATCAGCCCTAGGATAATGTTATGGTTAGGGTTATGGTTAACATCAGCCTTAGGATAGTGTTAGGGTTAGGGTTAGCATCAGCCCTAGGATAGTGTTAGGGTTAGGGTTAGCCTCAGCCCTACGAGAGTGTTAGGGTTAGGGTTAGGGTTAGCATCAGCACTACGATAGTGTTAGGGTTGGGGTTAGCATCAGCCCTAGGATAGTGTTAGGGTTAGGGTTAGGGTTAGGGTTAGCATCAGCCCTAGGATAGTGTTACGGTTAGGGTTAGGGTTAGCAACAGCCCTAGGATAGTGTTAGGGTTAGGGTTAGGGTTAGGGTTAGCATCAGCCCTAGGATAGTGTTAGGGTTAGGTTAGGGTTAGCATCAGCCCTAGGATAGTGTTAGGGTTAGGGTTAGGGTTAGCATCAGCTCTAGGATAGTGTTAGGGTTAGGGTTAGGGTTAGGGTTACCATCAGCCCTAGAATAGTGTTAGTGTTAGGGTTAGCATCAACCCTAGGGTCGTGTTAGGGTTAGGGTTAGGGTTATCATCAGGCCTAGGATAGTGTTATGGTTACGGTTAGCATCAGCTCTAGGATAGTGTTAGGGTTAGGGTTAGTGTTAGCATCAGCCCTAGGATAGGGTTATTGTTAGGGTTAGCATCAGCCGTACGATAGTGTTAGGGTTAGGGTTAGAGTTAGCACCAGCCCTAGGATAGTGTTAGGGTTAGGGTTAGCATCAGCCCTAGGATAGTGTTAGGATTAGGGTTATTGTTAGCTTCAGGTCTAGGATAGTGTTAGGGTTAGGGGTAGCATCAGCCCTATTATAGTGTTAGGGATAGGGTTAGCATCAGCCCTAGGATAGTGTTAGTGTTAGGGTTAGGGTTATCATCAGGCCTAGGATAGTGTTAGGGTTAGGGTTAGCATCAGCTCTAGGATAGTGTTAGGGTTAGGGTTAGGGTTAACCTCAGCCCTAGAATACTGTTAGGGTTAGGGTTAGGGTTATCATCATGCCTAGGATAGTGTTAGGGTTAGGGTTAGCATCAGCCCTAGGATAGTGTGAGGGCTATGGTTAGCATCAGAAGTCGGATAGTGTTAGGGTTAAGGTTAGATTTAGCATTAGCCCTAGGATAGTGTTAGGGTTAGGGTTAGTGTTAGCATGAGCCCTAGGATAGTGTTAGGGTTATGGTTAGCATCAGCCCTAGGATAGTGTTAGGGTTAGAGATAGGGTTAGCATCAGCAATATGATAGTGTTAGGGTTAGGGTTAGCCTCAGCCCTAGGGGAGTGTTAGGGTTAGGGTTAGGGTTAGCATCAGCACTACGATAGTGTTAGGGTTAGGGTTGGCATTATCCCTAGGATAGTGTTAGTGTTAGGGTTAGGGTTAGGTTTAGCATCAGCCCGAGGATAGTGTTAGGGTTAGGGTTAGGGTTAGCAACAGCCCTAGGATAGTGTTGGGTTAGGGTTAGGGTTAGCATCAGCCCTATGATAGTGTTAGGTTTAGGGTTAGGGTTAGAATCAGCCCTAGGGTAGTGTAAGGGTTAGGGTTAGGGTTAGCATCATCCCTACGATAGTATTAGGGTTAGGGTTAGGGTTATCATCAGGCCTAGGATAGTGTTAGGGTTAGGGTTAGCATCAGCCCTAGGATAGTGTTAGGGTTAGGGTTAGGGTTAGCATCATCCCTACGATAGTATTATGGTTAGGGTTAGGGTTAACATCAGCCGTTGGATAGTGTTAGGGTTAGGGTTAGGGTTGGCAACAGCCCTAGGATAGTGTTAGGATTAGGGTTAGCATCAGCCCTAGGATAGTGTTAGTGTTATGGTGAGGGTTAGCATCAGCCCTAGGATAGAGATAGGGTTAGGGTTAGCATCAGCCCTTGGATAGTGTTATGGTTATGGTTATGGTTAGAATCAGCCCTAGGATATTGTTAGCTTTAGGGTTAGCCTCAGCCCTAGGAGAGTGTTAGGGTTAGGGTTACGGTTAGCATCAGCCCTAGGATAGTGTTAGGGTGAGGGTTAGCATCAGCCCTAGGATAGTGTTAGGGTTAGGTTTAGGGTTAGCATCAGCCCTAGGATAGTGTTAGGGTTATGGTTAGGGGTAGCATCAGCCCTAGGATAGTGTTAGGGTGAGGGTTAGCATCAGCCCTAGGATAGTGTTAGGGTTAGGGTTAGTGTCAGCATCAGCCCTAGGATACTGTTAGGGTTAGGGTTAGTGTTAGCATCAGACCTAGGATGGTGTTAGCGTTATGGTTAGCATCAGCCCTAGCATAGTGTTAGGGTGAGGGTTAGCATCAGCCCTAGGATAGTGTTAGGGTTAGGTTTAGGGTTAGCATCAGCCCTAGGATAGTGTTAGGGTTATGGTTAGGGGTAGCATCAGTCCTAGGATAGTGTTAGGGTGAGGGTTAGCATCAGCCCTAGGATAGTGTTAGGGTTAGGGTTAGTGTCAGCATCAGCCCTAGGATACTGTTAGGGTTAGGGTTAGTGTTAGCATCAGACCTAGGATGGTGTTACGGTTATTTTTAGCATCAGCCCTAAGATAGTGTTAGGGTTAGGGTTAGTGTTAGCATCAGACCTAGGATGGTGTTAGCGTTATGGTTAGCATCAGCCCTAGCATAGTGTTAGGGTTAGGGTTAGCATCAGACCTAGGATAGTGTTAGGGTTAGGTTTGGGGTTAGCATCCGCCCTAAGATGATGTTAGGGTTAGGGTTAGGGTTATCATTAGGCCTAGGATAGTCTTAGGGTTAGGGTTAGGGTTAGCATCAACCCTAGGATAGTGTTAGGGTTAGGGTTAGGGTTAGCATCAGCCCTAGGATAGTGTTAGGGTTAGTGTCAGCATCAGCCCTAGGAAAGTGTTAGGGTTACGGTTAGGGTTATCATCAGGCCTAGGATAGTGTTATGGTTAGGGTTAGCATCAGCCCTAGGATACTTTTAGGGTTAGGATTAGGGTTAGCATCAACCCTAGGATAGTATTAGGGTTAGGGTTAGGGTTAGCATCAGCCCTAGGAGAGTGTTAGGGTTAAGGTTAGCATCACACCTTGGATAGTGCTGGTGTTACGGTTAGGGTTAGCATCGGCCCTAGGATGGTGTTAGGGTTAGGGTTAGGGTTATCATCAGGCCTAGGATAGTGTTAGGGTTTGGGTTAGCATCAGCCCTAGGATAGTGTTAGTGTTAGGGTTAGCATCAGCCCTAGGATAGTGTTAGGGTTAGGGTTACGGTTAGCATGAGCCCTAGGATAGTGTTAGGGTTAGGGTTAGCATCAGCCCTAGGATAGTGTTAGGGTTAGCGTTAGGGTTAGCATCAACCCTAGGATAGTGTGAGCGCTATGGTTAGCATCAGACCTAGCATAGTGTTATGGTTAGTGTTAGGGTTATCATCAGGCCTAGGATAGTGTTAGGGTTAGGGTTAGCATCAGCCCTAGGATAGTGTGAGGGCTATGGTTAGTATCAGACCTAGCATAGTGTTAGGGTTAGGGTGAGGGTTAGCATCAGCCCTAGGATAGTGTTAGGGTTAGGGTTACGGTTAGCATCAGCCCTGGGATAGTATTAGGGTTAGGGTTAGGGTTAGGGTTAGAATCAGCTCTAGGATATTGTTAGGGTTAGGGTTAGGGTTAGCATCAACCCTAGGATAGTGTTAGGGTTAGGGTTAGGGTTAGCATCAGCCCTAGGATAGTGTTAGGGTTAGGGTTAGCATCAGCCCTAGGATAGTGTTAGGGTTATTGTTATTGTTAGCATCAGGCCTAGGATAGGGTTAGGGTTAGGGTTAGCATCTGCCCTAGGATAGTGTTAGGGATAGGGTTAGCATCAGCCCTAGGATAGTGTTAGTGTTAGGGTTAGGGTTATCATCAGGCCTAGGATAGTGTTAGGGTTAGGGTTAGCATCAGCTCTAGGATAGTGTTAGGGTTAGGGTTAGGGTAAGCATCAGCCCTAGGAGAGTGTTAGGGTTAGGGTTAGCATCAGCCCTAGGATAGTGTTAGGATTAGTGTTAGGGTTAGCATCAGCCCTAGGATGGTGTTAGGGTTAGGGTTAGCATCAGACATAGGATAGTGTTAGGGTTATTGTTAGGGTTAGCATCAGTCCTAGGATAGTGTTAGGGTTAGGGTGAGCATCAGCCCTAGGATAGTGTTAAGGTTAGGGTTAGGGTTAGCATCAGCCCTAGGATAGTGTTAGGGTTAGGGTTAGCATCAGCCCTACGATCGTGTTAGGGTTAGGGTTAGGGTTATCATCAGGCCTAGGATAGTGTTAGGGTTAGGGTTAGCATCAGGTCTAGGATAGTGTTAGGGTTAGGGTTAGTGTTAGCATCAGCCCTAGGATAGTGTTATGGTTAGGGTTAGCATCAGCCCTAGGATACTGTTAGGGTTAGGGTTAGGGTTAGCATCAGACCTAGGATAGTGTTAGGGGTAGGGTTAGTGTTAGCATCAGCCCTAGGATAGTGTTAGGGTTAGGTTAAGGGTTAGCATTAGCCCTAGGATAGTGTTAGGGTTAGGGTTAGCATCAGCCCTAGGATAGTGTGAGGGCTATGGTTAGCATCAGACCTAGGATAGTGTTAGGGTTAGGGTTAGATTTAGCATTAGCCAGAGGATAGTGTTAGGGTTAGGGTTAGTGTTAGCATCAGCCCTAGGATAGTGTTAGGGTTATGGTTAGCATCAGCCCTAGGATAGTGTTAGGGTTAGAGATAGGGTTAGCATCAGCCCTATGATAGTGTTAGGGTTAGGGTTAGCCTCAGCCCTAGGGGAGTGTAGGGTTAGGGTTAGGGTTAGCATCAGCACTACGATAGTGTTAGGGTTAGGGTTGGCATCAGCCCTAGGATAGTGTTAGTGTTAGGGTTAGGGTTAGGTTTAGCATCAGCCCTAGGATAGTGTTAGGGTTAGGGTTAGGGTTAGCAACAGCCCTAGGATAGTGTTAGGGTTAGGGTTAGGGTTAGCATCAGCCGTAGGATAGTGTTAGGTTTAGGGTTAGGGTTAGAATCAGCCCTAGGGTAGTGTAAGGGTTAGGGTTAGGGTTAGCATCATCCCTACGATAGTATAAGGGTTAGGGTTAGGGTTATCATCAGGCCTAGGATAGTGTTAGGGTTAGGGTTAGCATCAGCCCTAGGATAGTGTTACGGTTAGGGTTAGGGTTAGCATCATCTCTACGATAGTATTAGGGTTAGGGTTAGGGTTAGCATCAGCCGTTGGATACTGTTAGGGTTAGGGTTAGGGTTAGCATCAGCCCTAGGATAGTGTTTGGGTTAGGGTTAGGGTTAGCATCAGGCGTTAGATAGTGTTAGGGTTAGGGTTAGGGTTAGCATCAGCCCTAGGATAGTGTTAGGGTTAGGGTTAGCATCAGCCCTAGGATAGTGTTAGGGTTATGGTGAGGGTTAGCATCAGCCCTAGGATAGTGATAGGGTTAGGGTTAGCATCAGCCCTTGGATAGTGTTATGGTTATATTTAGGGTTAGAATCAGCCCTAGGATATTGTTAGCTTTAGGATTAGCCTCAGCCCTAGGAGAGTGTTAGGGTTATGTTTACGGTTAGCATCAGCCCTAGGATAGTGTTAGGGTGAGGGTTAGCATCAGCCCTAGGATAGTGTTAGGGTTAGGGATAGGGTTAGCATCAGCCCTAGGATAGTGTTAGGGTTATGGTTAGGGGTAGCATCAGCCCTAGGATAGTATTAGTGTTAGGGTTAGTGTTAGCATCAGACCTAGGATGGTGTTAGGGTTATTGTTAGCATCAGCCCTAGCATAGTGTTAGGGTTAGGGTTAGCATCAGACCTAGGATAGTGTTTGGGTTAGGGTTAATGTTAGCCTCAGCCCTAGGATAGTGTTAGGGTTAGGGTTGGGGTTAGCATCAGCACTAGGATAGTGTTAGGGTTAGGGTTAGGGTTAGCATCAGCCCTATGATAGTGTTAGGGTTAGGGTTACGGTTAGCATCAGCCCTGGGATAGTATTAGGGTTAGGGTTAGGGTTAGGGTTAGCATCAGCCCTAGGATAGTGTTAGGGTTAGGGTTAGCATCAGCCCTAGGATAGTGTTAATGTTAGGGTTAGGGTTAGCATCAGCCCGAGGATAGTGTTAGGGTTAGGGTTAGCCTCAGCCCTAGGAGAGTGTTAGGGTTAGGTTTAGGGTTAGCATCAGCACTACGATAGAGTTAATGTTAGGGTTAGCATCAGCCCTAGGATAGTGTTAGGGTTACGGTTAGGGTTAGGGTTAGCATCAGCCCTAGGATAGTGTTAGGGTTAGGGTTAGGGTTAGCAACAGCCCTAGGATAGTGTTAGGGTTAGGGTTAGGGTTAGGGTTAGCATCAGCTCTAGGATAGTGTTAGGGTTAGGTTAGCGTTAGCATCAGCCCTAGGATAGGGTTAGGGTTAGGGTTAGGGTTAGCATAAGCCCTAAGATAGTGTTTGGGTTAGGGTTAGCATCAGCCTTAGGATAGTGTTAGGGTTAGGGTTAGGGTTAGCATCAGCCCTAGAACAGTGATAGCGTTAGGGTTAGGGTTAGCATCAGCCCTAGGATAGTGTTAGTGTTAGGGTTAGCATTAGCCCTAGGGTCGTGTTAGGGTTAGGGTTAGGGTTATCATCAGGCCTAGGATAGTGTTATGGTTAGGGTTAGCATCAGCTCTAGGATAGTGTTAGGGTTAGGGTTAGTGTTAGCATCAGCCGTAGGATAGTGTTATGGTTAGGGTTAGCATCAGCCCTAGGATAGTTTTAGGGTTAGGGTTAGGGTTAGCATCAGCCCTAGGATAGTGTTAGGGTTAGGGTTATTGTTAGCATCAGGCCTAGGATAGTGTTAGGGTTAGGGGTAGCATCAGCCCTAGGATAGTGTTAGCGATAGGGTTAGCATCAGCCCTAGGATAGTGTTAGTGTTAGGGTTAGGGTTATCATCAGGCCTAGGATAGTGTTAGGGTTAGGGTTAGCATCAGCTCTAGGATAGTGTTAGGGTTAGGGTTAGTGTTAGCCTCAGCCCTAGGATAGTGTTAGGGTTAGGGTTAGGGTTAGCATCAGCACTAGGATAGTGTTAGGGTTAGGGTTAGGGTTAGCATCAGCCCTAGGATAGTGTTAGGGTTAGGGTTACGGTTAGCATCAGCCCTGGGATAGTATTAGGGTTAGGGTTAGGGTTAGGGTTAGCATCAGCCCTAGGATAGTGTTAGGTTTAGCGTTAGGGTTAGCATCAGCCCCAGGATAGTGTTAGGGTTAGGGTTAGCATCAGCCCTAGGATAATGTTATGGTTAGGGTTATGGTTAACATCAGCCTTAGGATAGTGTTAGGGTTAGGGTTAGCATCAGCCCTAGGATAGTGTTAGGGTTAGGGTTAGCCTCAGCCCTACGAGAGTGTTAGGGTTAGGGTTAGGGTTAGCATCAGCACTACGATAGTGTTAGGGTTGGGGTTAGCATCAGCCCTAGGATAGTGTTAGGGTTAGGGTTAGGGTTAGGGTTAGCATCAGCCCTAGGATAGTGTTACGGTTAGGGTTAGGGTTAGCAACAGCCCTAGGATAGTGTTAGGGTTAGGGTTAGGGTTAGGGTTAGCATCAGCCCTAGGATAGTGTTAGGGTTAGGTTAGGGTTAGCATCAGCCCTAGGATAGTGTTAGGGTTAGGGTTAGGGTTAGCATCAGCTCTAGGATAGTGTTAGGGTTAGGGTTAGGGTTAGGGTTACCATCAGCCCTAGAATAGTGTTAGTGTTAGGGTTAGCATCAACCCTAGGGTCGTGTTAGGGTTAGGGTTAGGGTTATCATCAGGCCTAGGATAGTGTTATGGTTACGGTTAGCATCAGCTCTAGGATAGTGTTAGGGTTAGGGTTAGTGTTAGCATCAGCCCTAGGATAGGGTTATTGTTAGGGTTAGCATCAGCCGTACGATAGTGTTAGGGTTAGGGTTAGAGTTAGCACCAGCCCTAGGATAGTGTTAGGGTTAGGGTTAGCATCAGCCCTAGGATAGTGTTAGGATTAGGGTTATTGTTAGCTTCAGGTCTAGGATAGTGTTAGGGTTAGGGGTAGCATCAGCCCTATTATAGTGTTAGGGATAGGGTTAGCATCAGCCCTAGGATAGTGTTAGTGTTAGGGTTAGGGTTATCATCAGGCCTAGGATAGTGTTAGGGTTAGGGTTAGCATCAGCTCTAGGATAGTGTTAGGGTTAGGGTTAGGGTTAACCTCAGCCCTAGAATACTGTTAGGGTTAGGGTTAGGGTTATCATCATGCCTAGGATAGTGTTAGGGTTAGGGTTAGCATCAGCCCTAGGATAGTGTGAGGGCTATGGTTAGCATCAGAAGTCGGATAGTGTTAGGGTTAAGGTTAGATTTAGCATTAGCCCTAGGATAGTGTTAGGGTTAGGGTTAGTGTTAGCATGAGCCCTAGGATAGTGTTAGGGTTATGGTTAGCATCAGCCCTAGGATAGTGTTAGGGTTAGAGATAGGGTTAGCATCAGCAATATGATAGTGTTAGGGTTAGGGTTAGCCTCAGCCCTAGGGGAGTGTTAGGGTTAGGGTTAGGGTTAGCATCAGCACTACGATAGTGTTAGGGTTAGGGTTGGCATTATCCCTAGGATAGTGTTAGTGTTAGGGTTAGGGTTAGGTTTAGCATCAGCCCGAGGATAGTGTTAGGGTTAGGGTTAGGGTTAGCAACAGCCCTAGGATAGTGTTGGGTTAGGGTTAGGGTTAGCATCAGCCCTATGATAGTGTTAGGTTTAGGGTTAGGGTTAGAATCAGCCCTAGGGTAGTGTAAGGGTTAGGGTTAGGGTTAGCATCATCCCTACGATAGTATTAGGGTTAGGGTTAGGGTTATCATCAGGCCTAGGATAGTGTTAGGGTTAGGGTTAGCATCAGCCCTAGGATAGTGTTAGGGTTAGGGTTAGGGTTAGCATCATCCCTACGATAGTATTATGGTTAGGGTTAGGGTTAGCATCAGCCGTTGGATAGTGTTAGGGTTAGGGTTAGGGTTGGCAACAGCCCTAGGATAGTGTTAGGATTAGGGTTAGCATCAGCCCTAGGATAGTGTTAGGGTTATGGTGAGGGTTAGCATCAGCCCTAGGATAGAGATAGGGTTAGGGTTAGCATCAGCCCTTGGATAGTGTTATGGTTATGGTTATGGTTAGAATCAGCCCTAGGATATTGTTAGCTTTAGGGTTAGCCTCAGCCCTAGGAGAGTGTTAGGGTTAGGGTTACGGTTAGCATCAGCCCTAGGATAGTGTTAGGGTGAGGGTTAGCATCAGCCCTAGGATAGTGTTAGGGTTAGGTTTAGGGTTAGCATCAGCCCTAGGATAGTGTTAGGGTTATGGTTAGGGGTAGCATCAGTCCTAGGATAGTGTTAGGGTGAGGGTTAGCATCAGCCCTAGGATAGTGTTAGGGTTAGGGTTAGTGTCAGCATCAGCCCTAGGATACTGTTAGGGTTAGGGTTAGTGTTAGCATCAGACCTAGGATGGTGTTACGGTTATTTTTAGCATCAGCCCTAAGATAGTGTTAGGGTTAGGGTTAGTGTTAGCATCAGACCTAGGATGGTGTTAGCGTTATGGTTAGCATCAGCCCTAGCATAGTGTTAGGGTTAGGGTTAGCATCAGACCTAGGATAGTGTTAGGGTTAGGTTTGGGGTTAGCATCCGCCCTAAGATGATGTTAGGGTTAGGGTTAGGGTTATCATTAGGCCTAGGATAGTCTTAGGGTTAGGGTTAGGGTTAGCATCAACCCTAGGATAGTGTTAGGGTTAGGGTTAGGGTTAGCATCAGCCCTAGGATAGTGTTAGGGTTAGTGTCAGCATCAGCCCTAGGAAAGTGTTAGGGTTACGGTTAGGGTTATCATCAGGCCTAGGATAGTGTTATGGTTAGGGTTAGCATCAGCCCTAGGATACTTTTAGGGTTAGGATTAGGGTTAGCATCAACCCTAGGATAGTATTAGGGTTAGGGTTAGGGTTAGCATCAGCCCTAGGAGAGTGTTAGGGTTAAGGTTAGCATCACACCTTGGATAGTGCTGGTGTTACGGTTAGGGTTAGCATCGGCCCTAGGATGGTGTTAGGGTTAGGGTTAGGGTTATCATCAGGCCTAGGATAGTGTTAGGGTTTGGGTTAGCATCAGCCCTAGGATAGTGTTAGTGTTAGGGTTAGCATCAGCCCTAGGATAGTGTTAGGGTTAGGGTTACGGTTAGCATGAGCCCTAGGATAGTGTTAGGGTTAGGGTTAGCATCAGCCCTAGGATAGTGTTAGGGTTAGCGTTAGGGTTAGCATCAACCCTAGGATAGTGTGAGCGCTATGGTTAGCATCAGACCTAGCATAGTGTTATGGTTAGTGTTAGGGTTATCATCAGGCCTAGGATAGTGTTAGGGTTAGGGTTAGCATCAGCCCTAGGATAGTGTGAGGGCTATGGTTAGTATCAGACCTAGCATAGTGTTAGGGTTAGGGTGAGGGTTAGCATCAGCCCTAGGATAGTGTTAGGGTTAGGGTTACGGTTAGCATCAGCCCTGGGATAGTATTAGGGTTAGGGTTAGGGTTAGGGTTAGAATCAGCTCTAGGATATTGTTAGGGTTAGGGTTAGGGTTAGCATCAACCCTAGGATAGTGTTAGGGTTAGGGTTAGGGTTAGCATCAGCCCTAGGATAGTGTTAGGGTTAGGGTTAGCATCAGCCCTAGGATAGTGTTAGGGTTATTGTTATTGTTAGCATCAGGCCTAGGATAGGGTTAGGGTTAGGGTTAGCATCTGCCCTAGGATAGTGTTAGGGATAGGGTTAGCATCAGCCCTAGGATAGTGTTAGTGTTAGGGTTAGGGTTATCATCAGGCCTAGGATAGTGTTAGGGTTAGGGTTAGCATCAGCTCTAGGATAGTGTTAGGGTTAGGGTTAGGGTAAGCATCAGCCCTAGGAGAGTGTTAGGGTTAGGGTTAGCATCAGCCCTAGGATAGTGTTAGGATTAGTGTTAGGGTTAGCATCAGCCCTAGGATGGTGTTAGGGTTAGGGTTAGCATCAGACATAGGATAGTGTTAGGGTTATTGTTAGGGTTAGCATCAGTCCTAGGATAGTGTTAGGGTTAGGGTGAGCATCAGCCCTAGGATAGTGTTAAGGTTAGGGTTAGGGTTAGCATCAGCCCTAGGATAGTGTTAGGGTTAGGGTTAGCATCAGCCCTACGATCGTGTTAGGGTTAGGGTTAGGGTTATCATCAGGCCTAGGATAGTGTTAGGGTTAGGGTTAGCATCAGGTCTAGGATAGTGTTAGGGTTAGGGTTAGTGTTAGCATCAGCCCTAGGATAGTGTTATGGTTAGGGTTAGCATCAGCCCTAGGATACTGTTAGGGTTAGGGTTAGGGTTAGCATCAGACCTAGGATAGTGTTAGGGGTAGGGTTAGTGTTAGCATCAGCCCTAGGATAGTGTTAGGGTTAGGTTAAGGGTTAGCATTAGCCCTAGGATAGTGTTAGGGTTAGGGTTAGCATCAGCCCTAGGATAGTGTGAGGGCTATGGTTAGCATCAGACCTAGGATAGTGTTAGGGTTAGGGTTAGATTTAGCATTAGCCAGAGGATAGTGTTAGGGTTAGGGTTAGTGTTAGCATCAGCCCTAGGATAGTGTTAGGGTTATGGTTAGCATCAGCCCTAGGATAGTGTTAGGGTTAGAGATAGGGTTAGCATCAGCCCTATGATAGTGTTAGGGTTAGGGTTAGCCTCAGCCCTAGGGGAGTGTAGGGTTAGGGTTAGGGTTAGCATCAGCACTACGATAGTGTTAGGGTTAGGGTTGGCATCAGCCCTAGGATAGCGTTAGTGTTAGGGTTAGGGTTAGGTTTAGCATCAGCCCTAGGATAGTGTTAGGGTTAGGGTTAGGGTTAGCAACAGCCCTAGGATAGTGTTAGGGTTAGGGTTAGGGTTAGCATCAGCCGTAGGATAGTGTTAGGTTTAGGGTTAGGGTTAGAATCAGCCCTAGGGTAGTGTAAGGGTTAGGGTTAGGGTTAGCATCATCCCTACGATAGTATAAGGGTTAGGGTTAGGGTTATCATCAGGCCTAGGATAGTGTTAGGGTTAGGGTTAGCATCAGCCCTAGGATAGTGTTACGGTTAGGGTTAGGGTTAGCATCATCTCTACGATAGTATTAGGGTTAGGGTTAGGGTTAGCATCAGCCGTTGGATACTGTTAGGGTTAGGGTTAGGGTTAGCATCAGCCCTAGGATAGTGTTTGGGTTAGGGTTAGGGTTAGCATCAGGCGTTAGATAGTGTTAGGGTTAGGGTTAGGGTTAGCATCAGCCCTAGGATAGTGTTAGGGTTAGGGTTAGCATCAGCCCTAGGATAGTGTTAGGGTTATGGTGAGGGTTAGCATCAGCCCTAGGATAGTGATAGGGTTAGGGTTAGCATCAGCCCTTGGATAGTGTTATGGTTATATTTAGGGTTAGAATCAGCCCTAGGATATTGTTAGCTTTAGGGTTAGCCTCAGCCCTAGGAGAGTGTTAGGGTTATGTTTACGGTTAGCATCAGCCCTAGGATAGTGTTAGGGTGAGGGTTAGCATCAGCCCTAGGATAGTGTTAGGGTTAGGGATAGGGTTAGCATCAGCCCTAGGATAGTGTTAGGGTTATGGTTAGGGGTA
This sequence comes from Lemur catta, assembly GCF_020740605.2. NCBI lineage: Eukaryota > Metazoa > Chordata > Mammalia > Primates > Lemuridae > Lemur > Lemur catta. Next base: position 38,437,682 of record NC_059129.1, on the reverse strand, counting down.
GCATCAGCCCTAGGATAGTATTAGTGTTAGGGTTAGTGTTAGCATCAGACCTAGGATGGTGTTAGGGTTATTGTTAGCATCAGCCCTAGCATAGTGTTAGGGTTAGGGTTAGCATCAGACCTAGGATAGTGTTTGGGTTAGGTTTGGGGTTAGCATCCGCCCTAAGATGATGTTAGTGTTAGGGTTAGGGTTATCATCAGGCCTAGATTAGTGTTAGGGTTAGGGTTAGGGTTAGCATCAACCCTAGGATAGTGTTAGGGTTAGGGTTAGGGTTAGAATCAGCCCTAGGATAGTGTTAGGGTTAGTGTCAGCATCAGCCCTAGGAAAGTGTTAGGGTTACGGTTACGGTTATCATCAGGCCTAGGATAGTGTTATGGTTAGGGTTAGCATCAGCCCTAGGATAGTGTTAGGGTTAGGATTAGGGTTAGCATCAGCCCTAGGATAGTGTTAGGGTTAGGGTTAGGGTTAGAATCAGCCCTAGGGTAGTGTAAGGGTTAGGGTTAGGGTTAGCATCATCCCTACGATAGTATTAGGGTTAGGGTTAGGTTTAGCATCAGACCTAGGATAGTGTTAGGGTTAGAGTTAGCATCAGGCCTAGGATAGTGTTAGGTTTAGGGTTAGGGTTAGCATCAGCCCTAGGAAAGTGTTAGAGTTAGTGTTAACATCAGCCCTAGGATAGTGTAAGGGTTAGGGTTAGGGTTAGCATCAGCCCTAGGATAGTGTTAGGGTTAGGGTTAGCATCAGCCCTAGGATAGTGTTAGGGTTAGGGTTATTGTTAGCATCAGGCCTAGGATAGTGTTAGGGTTAGGGGTAGCATCAGCCCTAGGATAGTGTTAGCGATAGGGTTAGCATCAGCCCTAGGATAGTGTTAGTGTTAGGGTTAGGGTTATCATCAGGCCTAGGATAGTGTTAGGGTTAGGGTTAGCATCAGCTCTAGGATAGTGTTAGGGTTAGGGTTAGTGTTAGCCTCAGCCCTAGGATAGTGTTAGGGTTAGGGTTAGGGTTAGCATCAGCACTAGGATAGTGTTAGGGTTAGGGTTAGGGTTAGCATCAGCCCTAGGATAGTGTTAGGGTTAGGGTTACGGTTAGCATCAGCCCTGGGATAGTATTAGGGTTAGGGTTAGGGTTAGGGTTAGCATCAGCCCTAGGATAGTGTTAGGTTTAGCGTTAGGGTTAGCATCAGCCCCAGGATAGTGTTAGGGTTAGGGTTAGCATCAGCCCTAGGATAATGTTATGGTTAGGGTTATGGTTAACATCAGCCTTAGGATAGTGTTAGGGTTAGGGTTAGCATCAGCCCTAGGATAGTGTTAGGGTTAGGGTTAGCCTCAGCCCTACGAGAGTGTTAGGGTTAGGGTTAGGGTTAGCATCAGCACTACGATAGTGTTAGGGTTGGGGTTAGCATCAGCCCTAGGATAGTGTTAGGGTTAGGGTTAGGGTTAGGGTTAGCATCAGCCCTAGGATAGTGTTACGGTTAGGGTTAGGGTTAGCAACAGCCCTAGGATAGTGTTAGGGTTAGGGTTAGGGTTAGGGTTAGCATCAGCCCTAGGATAGTGTTAGGGTTAGGTTAGGGTTAGCATCAGCCCTAGGATAGTGTTAGGGTTAGGGTTAGGGTTAGCATCAGCTCTAGGATAGTGTTAGGGTTAGGGTTAGGGTTAGGGTTACCATCAGCCCTAGAATAGTGTTAGTGTTAGGGTTAGCATCAACCCTAGGGTCGTGTTAGGGTTAGGGTTAGGGTTATCATCAGGCCTAGGATAGTGTTATGGTTACGGTTAGCATCAGCTCTAGGATAGTGTTAGGGTTAGGGTTAGTGTTAGCATCAGCCCTAGGATAGGGTTATTGTTAGGGTTAGCATCAGCCGTACGATAGTGTTAGGGTTAGGGTTAGAGTTAGCACCAGCCCTAGGATAGTGTTAGGGTTAGGGTTAGCATCAGCCCTAGGATAGTGTTAGGATTAGGGTTATTGTTAGCTTCAGGTCTAGGATAGTGTTAGGGTTAGGGGTAGCATCAGCCCTATTATAGTGTTAGGGATAGGGTTAGCATCAGCCCTAGGATAGTGTTAGTGTTAGGGTTAGGGTTATCATCAGGCCTAGGATAGTGTTAGGGTTAGGGTTAGCATCAGCTCTAGGATAGTGTTAGGGTTAGGGTTAGGGTTAACCTCAGCCCTAGAATACTGTTAGGGTTAGGGTTAGGGTTATCATCATGCCTAGGATAGTGTTAGGGTTAGGGTTAGCATCAGCCCTAGGATAGTGTGAGGGCTATGGTTAGCATCAGAAGTCGGATAGTGTTAGGGTTAAGGTTAGATTTAGCATTAGCCCTAGGATAGTGTTAGGGTTAGGGTTAGTGTTAGCATGAGCCCTAGGATAGTGTTAGGGTTATGGTTAGCATCAGCCCTAGGATAGTGTTAGGGTTAGAGATAGGGTTAGCATCAGCAATATGATAGTGTTAGGGTTAGGGTTAGCCTCAGCCCTAGGGGAGTGTTAGGGTTAGGGTTAGGGTTAGCATCAGCACTACGATAGTGTTAGGGTTAGGGTTGGCATTATCCCTAGGATAGTGTTAGTGTTAGGGTTAGGGTTAGGTTTAGCATCAGCCCGAGGATAGTGTTAGGGTTAGGGTTAGGGTTAGCAACAGCCCTAGGATAGTGTTGGGTTAGGGTTAGGGTTAGCATCAGCCCTATGATAGTGTTAGGTTTAGGGTTAGGGTTAGAATCAGCCCTAGGGTAGTGTAAGGGTTAGGGTTAGGGTTAGCATCATCCCTACGATAGTATTAGGGTTAGGGTTAGGGTTATCATCAGGCCTAGGATAGTGTTAGGGTTAGGGTTAGCATCAGCCCTAGGATAGTGTTAGGGTTAGGGTTAGGGTTAGCATCATCCCTACGATAGTATTATGGTTAGGGTTAGGGTTAGCATCAGCCGTTGGATAGTGTTAGGGTTAGGGTTAGGGTTGGCAACAGCCCTAGGATAGTGTTAGGATTAGGGTTAGCATCAGCCCTAGGATAGTGTTAGGGTTATGGTGAGGGTTAGCATCAGCCCTAGGATAGAGATAGGGTTAGGGTTAGCATCAGCCCTTGGATAGTGTTATGGTTATGGTTATGGTTAGAATCAGCCCTAGGATATTGTTAGCTTTAGGGTTAGCCTCAGCCCTAGGAGAGTGTTAGGGTTAGGGTTACGGTTAGCATCAGCCCTAGGATAGTGTTAGGGTGAGGGTTAGCATCAGCCCTAGGATAGTGTTAGGGTTAGGTTTAGGGTTAGCATCAGCCCTAGGATAGTGTTAGGGTTATGGTTAGGGGTAGCATCAGTCCTAGGATAGTGTTAGGGTGAGGGTTAGCATCAGCCCTAGGATAGTGTTAGGGTTAGGGTTAGTGTCAGCATCAGCCCTAGGATACTGTTAGGGTTAGGGTTAGTGTTAGCATCAGACCTAGGATGGTGTTACGGTTATTTTTAGCATCAGCCCTAAGATAGTGTTAGGGTTAGGGTTAGTGTTAGCATCAGACCTAGGATGGTGTTAGCGTTATGGTTAGCATCAGCCCTAGCATAGTGTTAGGGTTAGGGTTAGCATCAGACCTAGGATAGTGTTAGGGTTAGGTTTGGGGTTAGCATCCGCCCTAAGATGATGTTAGGGTTAGGGTTAGGGTTATCATTAGGCCTAGGATAGTCTTAGGGTTAGGGTTAGGGTTAGCATCAACCCTAGGATAGTGTTAGGGTTAGGGTTAGGGTTAGCATCAGCCCTAGGATAGTGTTAGGGTTAGTGTCAGCATCAGCCCTAGGAAAGTGTTAGGGTTACGGTTAGGGTTATCATCAGGCCTAGGATAGTGTTATGGTTAGGGTTAGCATCAGCCCTAGGATACTTTTAGGGTTAGGATTAGGGTTAGCATCAACCCTAGGATAGTATTAGGGTTAGGGTTAGGGTTAGCATCAGCCCTAGGAGAGTGTTAGGGTTAAGGTTAGCATCACACCTTGGATAGTGCTGGTGTTACGGTTAGGGTTAGCATCGGCCCTAGGATGGTGTTAGGGTTAGGGTTAGGGTTATCATCAGGCCTAGGATAGTGTTAGGGTTTGGGTTAGCATCAGCCCTAGGATAGTGTTAGTGTTAGGGTTAGCATCAGCCCTAGGATAGTGTTAGGGTTAGGGTTACGGTTAGCATGAGCCCTAGGATAGTGTTAGGGTTAGGGTTAGCATCAGCCCTAGGATAGTGTTAGGGTTAGCGTTAGGGTTAGCATCAACCCTAGGATAGTGTGAGCGCTATGGTTAGCATCAGACCTAGCATAGTGTTATGGTTAGTGTTAGGGTTATCATCAGGCCTAGGATAGTGTTAGGGTTAGGGTTAGCATCAGCCCTAGGATAGTGTGAGGGCTATGGTTAGTATCAGACCTAGCATAGTGTTAGGGTTAGGGTGAGGGTTAGCATCAGCCCTAGGATAGTGTTAGGGTTAGGGTTACGGTTAGCATCAGCCCTGGGATAGTATTAGGGTTAGGGTTAGGGTTAGGGTTAGAATCAGCTCTAGGATATTGTTAGGGTTAGGGTTAGGGTTAGCATCAACCCTAGGATAGTGTTAGGGTTAGGGTTAGGGTTAGCATCAGCCCTAGGATAGTGTTAGGGTTAGGGTTAGCATCAGCCCTAGGATAGTGTTAGGGTTATTGTTATTGTTAGCATCAGGCCTAGGATAGGGTTAGGGTTAGGGTTAGCATCTGCCCTAGGATAGTGTTAGGGATAGGGTTAGCATCAGCCCTAGGATAGTGTTAGTGTTAGGGTTAGGGTTATCATCAGGCCTAGGATAGTGTTAGGGTTAGGGTTAGCATCAGCTCTAGGATAGTGTTAGGGTTAGGGTTAGGGTAAGCATCAGCCCTAGGAGAGTGTTAGGGTTAGGGTTAGCATCAGCCCTAGGATAGTGTTAGGATTAGTGTTAGGGTTAGCATCAGCCCTAGGATGGTGTTAGGGTTAGGGTTAGCATCAGACATAGGATAGTGTTAGGGTTATTGTTAGGGTTAGCATCAGTCCTAGGATAGTGTTAGGGTTAGGGTGAGCATCAGCCCTAGGATAGTGTTAAGGTTAGGGTTAGGGTTAGCATCAGCCCTAGGATAGTGTTAGGGTTAGGGTTAGCATCAGCCCTACGATCGTGTTAGGGTTAGGGTTAGGGTTATCATCAGGCCTAGGATAGTGTTAGGGTTAGGGTTAGCATCAGGTCTAGGATAGTGTTAGGGTTAGGGTTAGTGTTAGCATCAGCCCTAGGATAGTGTTATGGTTAGGGTTAGCATCAGCCCTAGGATACTGTTAGGGTTAGGGTTAGGGTTAGCATCAGACCTAGGATAGTGTTAGGGGTAGGGTTAGTGTTAGCATCAGCCCTAGGATAGTGTTAGGGTTAGGTTAAGGGTTAGCATTAGCCCTAGGATAGTGTTAGGGTTAGGGTTAGCATCAGCCCTAGGATAGTGTGAGGGCTATGGTTAGCATCAGACCTAGGATAGTGTTAGGGTTAGGGTTAGATTTAGCATTAGCCAGAGGATAGTGTTAGGGTTAGGGTTAGTGTTAGCATCAGCCCTAGGATAGTGTTAGGGTTATGGTTAGCATCAGCCCTAGGATAGTGTTAGGGTTAGAGATAGGGTTAGCATCAGCCCTATGATAGTGTTAGGGTTAGGGTTAGCCTCAGCCCTAGGGGAGTGTAGGGTTAGGGTTAGGGTTAGCATCAGCACTACGATAGTGTTAGGGTTAGGGTTGGCATCAGCCCTAGGATAGCGTTAGTGTTAGGGTTAGGGTTAGGTTTAGCATCAGCCCTAGGATAGTGTTAGGGTTAGGGTTAGGGTTAGCAACAGCCCTAGGATAGTGTTAGGGTTAGGGTTAGGGTTAGCATCAGCCGTAGGATAGTGTTAGGTTTAGGGTTAGGGTTAGAATCAGCCCTAGGGTAGTGTAAGGGTTAGGGTTAGGGTTAGCATCATCCCTACGATAGTATAAGGGTTAGGGTTAGGGTTATCATCAGGCCTAGGATAGTGTTAGGGTTAGGGTTAGCATCAGCCCTAGGATAGTGTTACGGTTAGGGTTAGGGTTAGCATCATCTCTACGATAGTATTAGGGTTAGGGTTAGGGTTAGCATCAGCCGTTGGATACTGTTAGGGTTAGGGTTAGGGTTAGCATCAGCCCTAGGATAGTGTTTGGGTTAGGGTTAGGGTTAGCATCAGGCGTTAGATAGTGTTAGGGTTAGGGTTAGGGTTAGCATCAGCCCTAGGATAGTGTTAGGGTTAGGGTTAGCATCAGCCCTAGGATAGTGTTAGGGTTATGGTGAGGGTTAGCATCAGCCCTAGGATAGTGATAGGGTTAGGGTTAGCATCAGCCCTTGGATAGTGTTATGGTTATATTTAGGGTTAGAATCAGCCCTAGGATATTGTTAGCTTTAGGGTTAGCCTCAGCCCTAGGAGAGTGTTAGGGTTATGTTTACGGTTAGCATCAGCCCTAGGATAGTGTTAGGGTGAGGGTTAGCATCAGCCCTAGGATAGTGTTAGGGTTAGGGATAGGGTTAGCATCAGCCCTAGGATAGTGTTAGGGTTATGGTTAGGGGTAGCATCAGCCCTAGGATAGTATTAGTGTTAGGGTTAGTGTTAGCATCAGACCTAGGATGGTGTTAGGGTTATTGTTAGCATCAGCCCTAGCATAGTGTTAGGGTTAGGGTTAGCATCAGACCTAGGATAGTGTTTGGGTTAGGTTTGGGGTTAGCATCCGCCCTAAGATGATGTTAGTGTTAGGGTTAGGGTTATCATCAGGCCTAGATTAGTGTTAGGGTTAGGGTTAGGGTTAGCATCAACCCTAGGATAGTGTTAGGGTTAGGGTTAGGGTTAGAATCAGCCCTAGGATAGTGTTAGGGTTAGTGTCAGCATCAGCCCTAGGAAAGTGTTAGGGTTACGGTTACGGTTATCATCAGGCCTAGGATAGTGTTATGGTTAGGGTTAGCATCAGCCCTAGGATAGTGTTAGGGTTAGGATTAGGGTTAGCATCAGCCCTAGGATAGTGTTAGGGTTAGGGTTAGGGTTAGAATCAGCCCTAGGGTAGTGTAAGGGTTAGGGTTAGGGTTAGCATCATCCCTACGATAGTATTAGGGTTAGGGTTAGGTTTAGCATCAGACCTAGGATAGTGTTAGGGTTAGAGTTAGCATCAGGCCTAGGATAGTGTTAGGTTTAGGGTTAGGGTTAGCATCAGCCCTAGGAAAGTGTTAGAGTTAGTGTTAACATCAGCCCTAGGATAGTGTAAGGGTTAGGGTTAGGGTTAGCATCAGCCCTAGGATAGTGTTAGGGTTAGGGTTAGCATCAGCCCTAGGATAGTGTTAGGGTTAGGGTTAGGGTTAGCATCAGCCGTTGGATAGTGTTAGGGTTAGGGTTAGGGTTAGCATCAGCCCTAGGATAGTGTTAGGGTTAGGGTTAGCATCAGCCCTAGGATAGTGTTAGGGTTATGGTGAGGGTTAGCATCAGCCCTAGGATAGTGATAGGGTTAGGGTTAGCATCAGCCCTTGGATAGTGTTATGGTTATGGTTAGGGTTAGAATCAGCCCTAGGAAAGTGTTAGAGTTAGTGTTAACATCAGCCCTAGGATAGTGTTAGGGTTAGGGTTTGGGTTAGCATCAGCCCTAGGATAGTGTTAGAGTTAGTGTTAACATCAGCCCTAGGATAGTGTTAGGGTTAGGGTTAGGGTTAGCATCAGCCCTAGGATAGTGTTAGGGTTAGGGTTAGCATCAGCCCTAGGATAGTGTTAATGTTAGGGTTAGGGTTAGCATCAGGCCGAGGATAGTGTTAGGGTTAGGGTTAGCCTCAGCCCTAGGAGAGTGTTAGGGTTAGGGTTAGTGTTAGCATCAGCACTACGATAGTGTTAGGGTTAGGGTTAGCATCAGCCCTAGGATAGTGTTAGGGATACGGTTAGGGTTAGGGTTAGCATCAGCCCTAGGATAGTGTTAGGGTTAGGGTTAGGGTTAGCAACAGCCCTAGGATAGTGTTAGGGTTAGGGTTAGGGTTAGGGTTAGCATCAACCCTAGGATAGTGTTAGGGTTAGGTTAGGGTTAGCATCAGCCCTAGGATAGTGTTAGGGTTAGGGTTAGGGTTAGCATCAGCCCTAGGATAGTGTTTGGGTTAGGGTTAGCATCAGCCTTAGGATAGTGTTAGGGTTATGGTTAGGGTTAGCATCAGCCCTAGGATAGTGATAGGGTTAGGGTTAGGGTTAGCATCAGCCCTAGGATAGTGATAGGGTTAGGGTTAGTGTTAGCATCAGCCCTAGGATAGTGTTAGGGTTAGGGTTACGGTTCGCATCAGCCCTGGGATAGTATTAGGGTTAGGGTTAGGGTTAGGGTTAGTATCAGCTCTAGAATATTGTTAGGGTTAGGGTTAGGGTTAGCATCAGCCCTAGGATAGTGTTAGGGTTAGGGTTAGGGTTAGCATCAGCCCCAGGATAGTGTTAGGGTTAGGGTTAGCATCAGCCCTAGGATAATGTTATGGTTAGGGTTATGGTTAACATCAGCCTTAGGATAGTGTTAGGGTTAGGGTTAGCATCAGCCCTAGGATAGTGTTAGGGTTAGGGTTAGGTTTAGCATCAGGCATAGGATAGTGTTAGGGTTAGAGTTAGCATCAGCTCTAGGATAGTGTTAGGGTTAGGGTTAGGGTTAGCATCAGCACTACGATAGTGTTAGGGTTAGGGTTAGCATCAGCCCTAGGATAGTGTTAGGGTTAGGGTTAGGGTTAGGGATAGCATCAGCCCTAGGATAGTGTTACGGTTAGGGTTAGGGTTAGCAACAGCCCTAGGATAGTGTTAGGGTTAGGGTTAGGATTAGGGTTAGCATCAGCCCTAGGATAGTGTTAGGGTTAGGTTAGGGTTAGCATCAGCCCTAGGATAGTGCTAGGGTTAGGGTTAGGGTTAGCATCAGCCCTAGGATAGTGTTAGGGTTAGGGTTAGCATCAGCTTTACGATAGTGTTAGGGTTAGGGTTAGGGTTAGCATCAACCCTAGGATAGTGATAGGGTTAGGGTTAGGGTTAGCACCAGCCGTAGGATAGTGTTAGGGTTAGGGTTAGCATCAGCCCTAGGATAGTGTTAGGGTTAGGGTTATTGTTAGCTTCAGGTCTAGGATAGTGTTAGGGTTAGGGGTAGCATCAGCCCTATTATAGTGTTAGGGATAGGGTTAGCATCAGCCCTAGGATAGTGTTAGTGTTAGGGTTAGGGTTATCATCAGGCCTAGGATAGTGTTAGGGTTAGGGTTAGCATCAGCTCTAGGATAGTGTTAGGGTTAGGGTTAGGGTTAACCTCAGCCCTAGAATACTGTTAGGGTTAGGGTTAGGGTTATCATCATGCCTAGGATAGTGTTAGGGTTAGGGTTAGCATCAGCCCTAGGATAGTGTGAGGGCTATGGTTAGCATCAGCCCTAGGATAGTGTTAGGGTTAGAGATAGGGTTAGCATCAGCAATATGATAGTGTTAGGGTTAGGGTTAGCCTCAGCCCTAGGGGAGTGTTAGGGTTAGGGTTAGGGTTAGCATCAGAACTACGATAGTGTTAGGGTTAGGGTTGGCATCATCCCTAGGATAGTGTTAGTGTTAGGGTTAGGGTTAGGTTTAGCATCAGCCCTAGGATAGTGTTAGGGTTAGGGTTAGGGTTAGCAACAGCCCTAGGATAGTGTTAGGGTTAGGGTTAGGGTTAGCATCAGCCCTAGGATAGTGTTAGGGTTACGGTTAGGGTTAGGGTTAGCATCAGCCCTAGGATAGTGTTAGGGTTAGGGTTAGGGTTAGCAACAGCCCTAGGATAGTGTTAGGGTTAGGGTTAGGGTTAGGGTTAGCATCAGCCCTAGGATAGTGTTAGGTTTAGGTTAGGGTTAGCATCAGCCCTAGGATAGTGTTAGGGTTAGGGTTAGGGTTAGCATCAGCCCTAGGATAGTGTTTGGGTTAGGGTTAGCATCAGCCTTAGGATAGTGTTAGGGTTAGCGTTAGGGTTAGCATCAGCCCTAGGATAGTGATAGGGTTAGGGTTAGGGTTATCATCAGCCCTAGGATAGTGTTAGTGTTAGGGTTAGCATTAGCCCTAGGGTCGTGTTAGGGTTAGGGTTAGGGTTATCATCAGGCCTAGGATAGTGTTATGGTTAGGGTTAGCATCAGCTCTAGGATAGTGTTAGGGTTAGGGTTAGTGTTAGCATCAGCCGTAGGATAGTGTTATGGTTAGGGTTAGCATCAGCCCTAGGATAGTGTTAGGGTTAGGGTTAGTGTTAGCATCAGCCCTAGGATAGTGTTAGGGTTAGGGTTATTGTTAGCATCAGGCCTAGGATAGTGTTAGGGTTAGGGGTAGCATCAGCCCTAGGATAGTGTTAGCGATAGGGTTAGCATCAGCCCTAGGATAGTGTTAGTGTTAGGGTTAGGGTTATCATCAGGCCTAGGATAGTGTTAGGGTTAGGGTTAGCATCAGCTCTAGGACAGTGTTAGGGTTAGGGTTAGTGTTAGCCTCAGCCCTAGGATAGTGTTAGGGTTAGGGTTAGGGTTAGCATCAGCAGTAGGATAGTGTTAGGGTTAGGGTTAGGGTTAGCAACAGCCCTAGGATAGTGTTAGGGTTAGGGTTACGGTTAGCATCAGCCCTGGGATAGTATTAGGGTTAGGGTTAGGGTAAGGGTTAGCATCAGCTCTAGGATATTGTTAGGGTTAGGGTTAGGGTTAGCATCAGCCCTAGGATAGTGTTAGGGTTAGGGTTAGGGTTAGCATCAGCCCCAGGATAGTGTTAGGGTTAGGGTTAGCATCAGCCCTAGGATAATGTTATGGTTAGGGTTATGGTTAACATCAGCCTTAGGATAGTGTTAGGGTTAGGGTTAGCATCAGCCCTAGGATAGTGTTAGGGTTAGGGTTAGGTTTAGCATCAGGCATAGGATAGTGTTAGGGTTAGAGTTAGCATCAGCGCTAGGATAGTGTTAGGTTTAGGGTTAGGGTTAGCATCAGCCCTAGGATAGTGTTAGGGTTAGGGTTAACATCAGCCCTAGGATAGTGTTAGGGTTAGGGTTAGGGTTAGCATCAGCCCTAGGATAGTGTTAGGGTTAGGGTTAGCATCAGCCCTAGGATAGTGTTAATTTTAGCGTTAGGGTTGGCATCAGCCCTAGGATAGTGTTAGGGTTAGGGTTAGCCTCAGCCCTAGGAGAGTGTTAGGGTTAGGGTTAGGGTTAGCATCAGCACTACGATAGTGCTAGGGTTAGGGTTAGCATCAGCCCTAGGAGAGTGTTAGGGTTAGGGTTAGGGTTAGGGTTAGCATCAGCCCTAGGATAGTGTTACGGTTAGGGTTAGGGTTAGCAACAGCCCTAAGATAGTGTTAGGGTTAGGGTTAGGGTTAGGGTAAGCATCAGCCCTAGGATAGTGTTAGGGTTAGGTTAGGGTAAGCATCATCCCTAGGATAGTGCTAGGGTTAGGGTTAGGGTTAGCATCAGCCCTAGGATAGTGTTAGGGTTAGGGTTAGCATCAGCTTTAGGATAGTGTTAGGGTTAGGGTTAGGGTTAGCATCAGCCCTAGGATAGTGATAGGGTTAGGGTTAGGGTTAGCATGAGCCCTAGGATAGTGTTAGTGTTAGGGTTAGCATCAGCCCTAGGGTCGTGTTAGGGTTAGGGTTAGGGTTATCACCAGGCCTAGGATAGTGTTATGGTTAGGGTTAGCATCATCTCTAGGATAGTGTTAGGGTTAGGGTTAGTGTTAGCATCAGCCCTAGGATAGTGTTATGGTTAGGGTTAGCATCAGCCCTAGGATAGTGTTAGGGTTAGGGTTAGGGTTAGCACCAGCCCTAGGATAGTGTTAGGGTTAGGGTTAGCATCAGCCCTAGGATAGTGTTAGGGTTAGGGTTATTGTTAGCTTCAGGTCTAGGATACTGTTAGGGTTAGGGGTAGCATCAGCCCTATTATAGTGTTAGGGATAGGGTTAGCATCAGCCCTAGGATAGTGTTAGTGTTAGGGTTAGGGTTATCATCAGCTCTAGGATCGTGTTAGGGTTAGGGTTAGGGTTAACCTCAGCCCTAGAATACTGTTAGGGTTAGGGTTAGGGTTATCATCATGCCTAGGATAGTGTTAGGGTTAGGGTTAGCATCAGCCCTAGGATAGTGTGAGGGCTATGGTTAGCATCAGAAGTCGGATAGTGTTAGGGTTAGGGTTAGATTTAGCATTAGCCCTAGGATAGTGTTAGGGTTAGGGTTAGTGTTAGCATCAGCCCTAGGATAGTGTTAGGGTTATGGTTAGCATCAGCCCTAGGATAGTGTTAGGGTTAGAGATAGGGTTAGCATCAGCAATATGATAGTGTTAGGGTTAGGGTTAGCCTCAGCCCTAGGGGAGTGTTAGGGTTAGGGTTAGGGTTAGCATCAGAACTACGATAGTGTTAGGGTTAGGGTTGGCATCATCCCTAGGATAGTGTTAGAGTTAGGGTTAGGGTTAGGTTTAGCATCAGCCCTAGGATAGTGTTAGGGTTATGGTTAGGGTTAGCAACAGCCCTAGGATAGTGTTACGGTTAGGGTTAGGGTTAGCATAAGCCCGAGGATAGTGTTAGGTTTAGGGTTAGGGTTAGAATCAGCCCTAGGGTAGTGTAAGGGTTAGGGTTAGGGTTAGCTTCATCCCTACGATAGTATTAGGGTTAGGGTTAAGGTTATCATCAGGCCTAGGATAGTGTTAGGGTTAGGGTTAGCATCAGCCCTAGGATAGTGTTAGGGTTAGGGTTAGGGTTAGCATCATCCGTACGATAGTATTAGGGTTAGGGTTAGGGTTAGCATCAGCCGTTGGATAGTGTTAGGGTTAGGGTTAGGGTTAGCATCAGCCCTAGGATAGTGTTAGGTTTAGGGTTAGCATCAGCCCTAGGATAGTGTTAGGGTTATGGTGAGGGTTAGCATCAGCCCTAGGATAGTGATAGGGTTAGGGTTAGCATCAGCCCTTGGATAGTGTTATGGTTATGGTTAGGGTTAGAATCAGCCCTAGGATATTGTTAGCTTTAGGGTTAGCCTGAGCCCTAGGAGAGTGTTAGGGTTAGGGTTACGGTTAGCATCAGCCCTAGGATAGCGTTAGGGTGAGGGTTAGCATCAGCACTAGGATAGTGTTAGGGTTAGGGTTAGGGTTAGCATCAGCCCTAGGATAGTGTTAGGGTTATGGTTAGGGGTAGCATCAGCCCTAGGATAGTGTTAGGGTGAGGGTTAGCATCAGCCCTAGGATAGTGTTAGGGTTAGGGTTAGTGTCAGCATCAGCCCTAGGATACTGTTAGGGTTAGGGTTAGTGTTAGCATCAGACCTAGGATGGTGTTAGGGTTATTTTTAGCATCAGCCCTAAGATAGTGTTAGGGTTAGGGTTAGTGTTAGCATCAGACCTAGGATGGTGTTAGCGTTATGGTTAGCATCAGCCCTAGCATAGTGTTAGGGTTAGGGTTAGCATCAGACCTAGGATAGTGTTAGGGTTAGGTTTGGGGTTAGCATCCGCCCTAAGATGATGTTAGTGTTAGGGTTAGGGTTATCATCAGGCCTAGGATAGTGTTAGGGTTAGGGTTAGGGTTAGCATCAACCCTAGGATAGTGTTAGGGTTAGGGTTAGGGTTAGCATCAGCCCTAGGATAGTGTTAGGGTTAGTGTCAGCATCAGCCCTAGGAAAGTGTTAGGGTTACGGTTAGGGTTATCATCAGGCCTAGGATAGTGTTATGGTTAGGGTTAGCATCAGCCCTAGGATACTTTTAGGGTTAGGATTAGGGTTAGCATCTACCCTAGGATAGTATTAGGGTTAGGGTTAGGGTTAGCATCAGCCCTAGGATAGTGTTTGGGTTAGGGTTAGCATCAGCCTTAGGATAGTGTTAGGGTTAGGGTTAGGGTTAGCATCAGCCCTAGGATAGTGATAGGGTTAGGGTTAGGGTTAGCATCAGCCCTAGGATAGTGTTAGTGTTAGGGTTAGCATTACCCCTAGGGTCGTCTTAGGGTTAGGGTTAGGGTTATCATCAGGCCTAGGATAGTGTTATGGTTAGGGTTAGCATCAGCTCTAGGATAGTGTTAGGGTTAGGGTTAGTGTTAGCATCAGCCCTAGGATAGTGTTAGGGTTAGGGTTAGCCTCAGCCCTAGGAGAGTGTTAGGGTTAGGGTTAGGGTTAGCATCAGCACTACGATAGTGCTAGGGTTAGGGTTAGCATCAGCCCTAGGAGAGTGTTAGGGTTAGGGTTAGGGTTAGGGTTAGCATCAGCCCTAGGATAGTGTTACGGTTAGGGTTAGGGTTAGCAACAGCCCTAAGATAGTGTTAGGGTTAGGGTTAGGGTTAGGGTAAGCATCAGCCCTAGGATAGTGTTAGGGTTAGGTTAGGGTAAGCATCATCCCTAGGATAGTGCTAGGGTTAGGGTTAGGGTTAGCATCAGCCCTAGGATAGTGTTAGGGTTAGGGTTAGCATCAGCTTTAGGATAGTGTTAGGGTTAGGGTTAGGGTTAGCATCAGCCCTAGGATAGTGATAGGGTTAGGGTTAGGGTTAGCATGAGCCCTAGGATAGTGTTAGTGTTAGGGTTAGCATCAGCCCTAGGGTCGTGTTAGGGTTAGGGTTAGGGTTATCACCAGGCCTAGGATAGTGTTATGGTTAGGGTTAGCATCAGCTCTAGGATAGTGTTAGGGTTAGGGTTAGTGTTAGCATCAGCCCTAGGATAGTGTTATGGTTAGGGTTAGCATCAGCCCTAGGATAGTGTTAGGGTTAGGGTTAGGGTTAGCACCAGCCCTAGGATAGTGTTAGGGTTAGGGTTAGCATCAGCCCAAGGATAGTGTTAGGGTTAGGGTTATTGTTAGCTTCAGGTCTAGGATAGTGTTAGGGTTAGGGGTAGCATCAGCCCTATTATAGTGTTAGGGATAGGGTTAGCATCAGCCCTAGGATAGTGTTAGTGTTAGGGTTAGGGTTATCATCAGCTCTAGGATCGTGTTAGGGTTAGGGTTAGGGTTAACCTCAGCCCTAGAATACTGTTAGGGTTAGGGTTAGGGTTATCATCATGCCTAGGATAGTGTTAGGGTTAGGGTTAGCATCAGCCATAGGATAGTGTGAGGGCTATGGTTAGCATCAGAAGTCGGATAGTGTTAGGGTTAGGGTTAGATTTAGCATTAGCCCTAGGATAGTGTTAGGGTTAGGGTTAGTGTTAGCATCAGCCCTAGGATAGTGTTAGGGTTATGGTTAGCATCAGCCCTAGGATAGTGTTAGGGTTAGAGATAGGGTTAGCATCAGCAATATGATAGTGTTAGGGTTAGGGTTAGCCTCAGCCCTAGGGGAGTGTTAGGGTTAGGGTTAGGGTTAGCATCAGAACTACGATAGTGTTAGGGTTAGGGTTGGCATCATCCCTAGGATAGTGTTAGAGTTAGGGTTAGGGTTAGGTTTAGCATCAGCCCTAGGATAGTGTTAGGGTTATGGTTAGGGTTAGCAACAGCCCTAGGATAGTGTTACGGTTAGGGTTAGGGTTAGCATCAGCCCGAGGATAGTGTTAGGTTTAGGGTTAGGGTTAGAATCAGCCCTAGGGTAGTGTAAGGGTTAGGGTTAGGGTTAGCTTCATCCCTACGATAGTATTAGGGTTAGGGTTAAGGTTATCATCAGGCCTAGGATAGTGTTAGGGTTAGGGTTAGCATCAGCCCTAGGATAGTGTTAGGGTTAGGGTTAGGGTTAGCATCATCCGTACGATAGTATTAGGGTTAGGGTTAGGGTTAGCATCAGCCGTTGGATAGTGTTAGGGTTAGGGTTAGGGTTAGCATCAGCCCTAGGATAGTGTTAGGTTTAGGGTTAGCATCAGCCCTAGGATAGTGTTAGGGTTATGGTGAGGGTTAGCATCAGCCCTAGGATAGTGATAGGGTTAGGGTTAGCATCAGCCCTTGGATAGTGTTATGGTTATGGTTAGGGTTAGAATCAGCCCTAGGATATTGTTAGCTTTAGGGTTAGCCTCAGCCCTAGGAGAGTGTTAGGGTTAGGGTTACGGTTAGCATCAGCCCTAGGATAGCGTTAGGGTGAGGGTTAGCATCAGCCCTAGGATAGTGTTAGGGTTAGGGTTAGGGTTAGCATCAGCCCTAGGATAGTGTTAGGGTTATGGTTAGGGGTAGCATAAGCCCTAGGATAGTGTTAGGGTGAGGGTTAGCATCAGCCCTAGGATAGTGTTAGGGTTAGGGTTAGTGTCAGCATCAGCCCTAGGATACTGTTAGGGTTAGGGTTAGTGTTAGCATCAGACCTAGGATGGTGTTAGGGTTATTTTTAGCATCAGCCCTAAGATAGTGTTAGGGTTAGGGTTAGTGTTAGCATCAGACCTAGGATGGTGTTAGCGTTATGGTTAGCATCAGCCCTAGCATAGTGTTAGGGTTAGGGTTAGCATCAGACCTAGGATAGTGTTAGGGTTAGGTTTGGGGTTAGCATCCGCCCTAAGATGATGTTAGTGTTAGGGTTAGGGTTATCATCAGGCCTAGGATAGTGTTAGGGTTAGGGTTAGGGTTAGCATCAACCCTAGGATAGTGTTAGGGTTAGGGTTAGGGTTAGCATCAGCCCTAGGATAGTGTTAGGGTTAGTGTCAGCATCAGCCCTAGGAAAGTGTTAGGGTTACGGTTAGGGTTATCATCAGGCCTAGGATAGTGTTATGGTTAGGGTTAGCATCAGCCCTAGGATACTTTTAGGGTTAGGATTAGGGTTAGCATCTACCCTAGGATAGTATTAGGGTTAGGGTTAGGGTTAGCATCAGCCCTAGGATAGTGTTTGGGTTAGGGTTAGCATCAGCCTTAGGATAGTGTTAGGGTTAGGGTTAGGGTTAGCATCAGCCCTAGGATAGTGATAGGGTTAGGGTTAGGGTTAGCATCAGCCCTAGGATAGTGTTAGTGTTAGGGTTAGCATTACCCCTAGGGTCGTGTTAGGGTTAGGGTTAGGGTTATCATCAGGCCTAGGATAGTGTTATGGTTAGGGTTAGCATCAGCTCTAGGATAGTGTTAGGGTTAGGGTTAGTGTTAGCATCAGCCGTAGGATAGTGTTATGGTTAGGGTTAGCATCAGCCCTAGGATAGTGTTAGGGTTAGGGTTAGGGTTAGCATCAGCCCTAGGATAGTGTTAGGGTTAGGGTTATTGTTAGCATCAGGCCTAGGATAGTGTTAGGGTTAGGGGTAGCATCAGCCCTAGGATAGTGTTAGCGATAGGGTTAGCATCAGCCCTAGGATAGTGTTAGTGTTAGGGTTAGGGTTATCATCAGGCCTAGGATAGTGTTAGGGTTAGGGTTAGCATCAGCTCTAGGATAGTGTTAGGGTTAGGGTTAGTGTTAGCCTCAGCCCTAGGATAGTGTTAGGGTTAGGGTTAGGGTTAGCATCAGCACTAGGATAGTGTTAGGGTTAGGGTTAGGGTTAGCATCAGCCCTAGGATAGTGTTAGGGTTAGGGTTACGGTTCGCATCAGCCCTGGGATAGTATTAGGGTTAGGGTTAGGGTTAGGGTTAGCATCAGCTCTAGAATATTGTTAGGGTTAGGGTTAGGGTTAGCATCAGCCCTAGGATAGTGTTAGGGTTAGGGTTAGGGTTAGCATCAGCCCCAGGATAGTGTTAGGGTTAGGGTTAGCATCAGCCCTAGGATAATGTTATGGTTAGGGTTATGGTTAACATCAGCCTTAGGATAGTGTTAGGGTTAGGGTTAGCATCAGCCCTAGGATAGTGTTAGGGTTAGGGTTATTGTTAGCTTCAGGTCTAGGATAGTGTTAGGGTTAGGGGTAGCATCAGCCCTATTATAGTGTTAGGGATAGGGTTAGCATCAGCCCTAGGATAGTGTTAATGTTAGGGTTAGGGTTATCATCAGGCCTAGGATAGTGTTAGGGTTAGGGTTATCATCAGCTCTAGGATAGTGTTAGGGTTAGGGTTAGGGTTAACCTCAGCCCTAGAATACTGTTAGGTTTGGGTTAGGGTTATCATCATGCCTAGGATAGTGTTAGGGTTAGGGTTAGCATCAGCCCTAGGATAGTGTGAGGGCTATGGTTAGCATCAGAAGTCGGATAGTGTTAGGGTTAGGGTTAGATTTAGCATTAGCCCTAGGATAGTGTTAGGGTTAGGGTTAGTGTTAGCATCAGCCCTAGGATAGTGTTAGGGTTATGGTTAGCATCAGCCCTAGGATAGTGTTAGGGTTAGAGATAGGGTTAGCATCAGCAATATGATAGTGTTAGGGTTAGGGTTAGCCTCAGCCCTAGGGGAGTGTTAGGGTTAGGGTTAGGGTTAGCATCAGAACTACGATAGTGTTAGGGTTAGGGTTGGCATCATCCCTAGGATAGTGTTAGTGTTAGGGTTAGGGTTAGGTTTAGCATCAGCCCTAGGATAGTGTTAGGGTTAGGGTTAGGGTTAGCAACTGCCCTAGGATAGTGTTACGGTTAGGGTTAGGGTTAGCATCAGCCCGAGGATAGTGTTAGGTTTAGGGTTAGGGTTAGAATCAGCCCTAGGGTAGTGTAAGGGTTAGGGTTAGGGTTAGCTTCATCCCTACGATAGTATTAGGGTTAGGGTTAAGGTTATCATCAGGCCTAGGATAGTGTTAGGGTTAGGGTTAGCATCAGCCCTAGGATAGTGTTAGGGTTAGGGTTAGGGTTAGCATCATCCGTACGATAGTATTAGGGTTAGGGTTAGTGTTAGCATCAGCCGTTGGATAGTGTTAGGGTTAGGGTTAGGGTTAGCATCAGCCCTAGGATAGTGTTAGGTTTAGGGTTAGCATCAGCCCTAGGATAGTGTTAGGGTTATGGTGAGGGTTAGCATCAGCCCTAGGATAGTGATAGGGTTAGGGTTAGCATCAGCCCTTGGATAGTGTTATGGTTATGGTTAGGGTTAGAATCAGCCCTAGGATATTGTTAGCTTTAGGGTTAGCCTCAGCCCTAGGAGAGTGTTAGGGTTAGGGTTACGGTTAGCATCAGCCCTAGGATAGTGTTAGGGTGAGGGTTAGCATCAGCCCTAGGATAGTGTTAGGGTTAGGGTTAGGGTTAGCATCAGCCCTAGGATAGTGTTAGGGTTATGGTTAGGGTTAGCATCAGCCCTAGGATAGTGTTAGGGTGAGGGTTAGCATCAGCCCTAGGATAGTGTTAGGGTTAGGGTTAGTGTCAGCATCAGCCCTAGGATACTGTTAGGGTTAGGGTTAGTGTTAGCATCAGACCTAGGATGGTGTTAGGGTTATTTTTAGCATCAGCCCTAAGATAGTGTTAGGGTTAGGGTTAGTGTTAGCATCAGACCTAGGATGGTGTTAGCGTTATGGTTAGCATCAGCCCTAGCATAGTGTTAGGGTTAGGGTTAGCATCAGACCTAGGATAGTGTTAGGGTTAGGTTTGGGGTTAGCATCCGCCCTAAGATGATGTTAGTGTTAGGGTTAGGGTTATAATCAGGCCTAGGATAGTGTGATGGTTAGGGTTAGCATCAGCCCTAGGATACTTTTAGGGTTAGGATTAGGGTTAGCATCTACCCTAGGATAGTATTAGGGTTAGGGTTAGGGTTAGCATCAGCCCTAGGATAGTGTTTGGGTTAGGGTTAGCATCAGCCTTAGGATAGTGTTAGGGTTAGGGTTAGGGTTAGCATCAGCCCTAGGATAGTGATAGGGTTAGGGTTAGGGTTAGCATCAGCCCTAGGATAGTGTTAGTGTTAGGGTTAGCATTACCCCTAGGGTCGTGTTAGGGTTAGGGTTAGGGTTATCATCAGGCCTAGGATAGTGTTATGGTTAGGGTTAGCATCAGCTCTAGGATAGTGTTAGGGTTAGGGTTAGTGTTAGCATCAGCCGTAGGATAGTGTTATGGTTAGGGTTAGCATCAGCCCTAGGATAGTGTTAGGGTTAGGGTTAGGGTTAGCATCAGCCCTAGGATAGTGTTAGGGTTAGGGTTATTGTTAGCATCAGGCCTAGGATAGTGTTAGGGTTAGGGGTAGCATCAGCCCTAGGATAGTGTTAGCGATAGGGTTAGCATCAGCCCTAGGATAGTGTTAGTGTTAGGGTTAGGGTTATCATCAGGCCTAGGATAGTGTTAGGGTTAGGGTTAGCATCAGCTCTAGGATAGTGTTCGGGTTAGGGTTAGTGTTAGCCTCAGCCCTAGGATAGTGTTAGGGTTAGGGTTAGGGTTAGCATCAGCACTAGGATAGTGTTAGGGTTAGGGTTAGGGTTAGCATCAGCCCTAGGATAGTGTTAGGGTTAGGGTTAGCATCAGCCCTAGGATAGTGTTAATGTTAGCGTTAGGGTTAGCATCAGCCCTAGGATAGTGTTAGGGTTAGGGTTAGCCTCAGCCCTAGGAGAGTGTTAGGGTTAGGGTTAGGGTTAGCATCAGCACTACGATAGTGCTAGGGTTAGGGTTAGCATCAGCCCTAGGAGAGTGTTAGGGTTAGGGTTAGGGTTAGGGTTAGCATCAGCCCTAGGATAGTGTTACGGTTAGGGTTAGGGTTAGCAACAGCCCTAGGATAGTGTTAGGTTTAGGGTTAGGGTTAGGGTAAGCATCAGCCCTAGGATAGTGTTAGGGTTAGGTTAGGGTAAGCATCAGCCCTAGGATAGTGCTAGGGTTAGGGTTAGGGTTAGCATCACCCCTAGGATAGTGTTATGGTTAGGGTTAGCATCAGCTTTAGGATAGTGTTAGGGTTAGGGTTAGGGTTAGCATCATCCCTAGGATAGTGATAGGGTTAGGGTTAGGGTTAGCATCAGCCCTAGGATAGTGTTAGTGTTAGGGTTAGCATCAGCCCTAGGGTCGTGTTAGGGTTAGGGTTAGGGTTATCATCAGGCCTAGGATAGTGTTATGGTTAGGGTTAGCATCAGCTCTAGGATAGTGTTAGGGTTAGGGTTAGTGTTAGCATCAGCCCTAGGATAGTGTTAGGGTTATGGTTAGCATCAGCCCTAGGATAGTGTTAGGGTTAGGGTTACCATCAGCCCTAGGATAGTGTTAGGGTTAGGGTTATTGTTAGCTTCAGGTCTAGGATAGTGTTAGGGTTAGGGGTAGCATCAGCCCTATTATAGTGTTAGGGATAGGGTTAGCATCAGCCCTAGGATAGTGTTAGTGTTAGGGTTAGGGTTATCATCAGGCCTAGGATAGTGTTACGGTTAGGGTTATCATCAGCTCTAGGATAGTGTTAGGGTTAGGGTTAGGGTTAACCTCAGCCCTAGAATACTGTTAGGGTTAGGGTTAGGGTTATCATCATGCCTAGGATAGTGTTAGGGTTAGGGTTAGCATCAGCCCTAGGATAGTGTGAGGGCTATGGTTAGCATCAGAAGTCGGATAGTGTTAGGGTTAGGGTTAGATTTAGCATTAGCCCTAGGATAGTGTTAGGGTTAGGGTTAGTGTTAGCATCAGCCCTAGGATAGTGTTAGGGTTATGGTTAGCATCAGCCCTAGGATAGTGTTAGGGTTAGAGATAGGGTTAGCATCAGCAATATGATAGTGTTAGGGTTAGGGTTAGCCTCAGCCCTAGGGGAGTGTTAGGGTTAGGGTTAGGGTTAGCATCAGAACTACGATAGTGTTAGGGTTAGGGTTGGCATCATCCCTAGGATAGTGTTAGTGTTAGGTTTAGGGTTAGGTTTAGCAACAGCCCTAGGAGAGTGTTAGGGTTAGGGTTAGGGTTAGCAACAGCCCTAGGATAGTGTTACGGTTAGGGTTAGGGTTAGAATCAGCCCGAGGATAGCGTTAGGTTTAGGGTTAGGGTTAGAATCAGCCCTAGGGTAGTGTAAGGGTTAGGGTTAGGGTTAGCTTCATCCCTACGATAGTATTAGGGTTAGGGTTAAGGTTATCAACAGGCCTAGGATAGTGTTAGGGTTAGGGTTAGCATCAGCCCTAGGATAGTGTTAGGGTTAGGGTTAGGGTTAGCATCATCCGTACGATAGTATTAGGGTTAGGGTCAGGGTTAGCATCAGCCGTTGGATAGTGTTAGGGTTAGGGTTAGGGTTAGCATCAGCCCTAGGATAGTGTTAGGTTTAGGGTTAGCATCAGCCCTAGGATAGTGTTAGGGTTATGGTGAGGGTTAGCATCAGCCCTAGGATAGTGATAGTGTTAGGGTTAGCATCAGCCCTTGGATAGTGTTATGGTTATGGTTAGGGTTAGAATCAGCCCTAGGATATTGTTAGCTTTAGGGTTAGCCTCAGCCCTAGGAGAGTGTTAGGGTTAGGGTTACGGTTAGCATCCGCCCTAGGATAGTGTTAGGGTGAGGGTTAGCATCAGCCCTAGGATAGTGTTAGGGTTAGGGTTAGGGTTAGCATCAGCCCTAGGATAGTGTTAGGGTTATGGTTAGGGGTAGCATCAGCCCTAGGATAGTGTTAGGGTGAGGGTTAGCATCAGCCCTAGGATAGTGTTAGGGTTAGGGTTAGTGTCAGCATCAGCCCTAGGATACTGTTAGGGTTAGGGTTAGTGTTAGCATCAGACCTAGGATGGTGTTAGGGTTATTTTTAGCATCAGCCCTAAGATAGTGTTAGGGTTAGGGTTAGTGTTAGCATCAGACCTAGGATGGTGTTAGCGTTATGGTTAGCATCAGCCCTAGCATAGTGTTAGGGTTAGGGTTAGCATCAGACCTAGGATAGTGTTAGGGTTAGGTTTGGGGTTAGCATCCGCCCTAAGATGATGTTAGTGTTAGGGTTAGGGTTATCATCAGGCCTAGGATAGTGTTAGGGTTAGGGTTAGGGTTAGCATCAACCCTAGGATAGTGTTAGGGTTAGGGTTAGGGTTAGCATCAGCCCTAGGATAGTGTTAGGGTTAGTGTCAGCATCAGCCCTAGGAAAGTGTTAGGGTTACGGTTAGGGTTATCATCAGGCCTAGGATAGTGTTATGGTTAGGGTTAGCATCAGCCCTAGGATACTTTTAGGGTTAGGATTAGGGTTAGCATCTACCCTAGGATAGTATTAGGGTTAGGGTTAGGGTTAGCATCAGCCCTAGGATAGTGTTTGGGTTAGGGTTAGCATCAGCCTTAGGATAGTGTTAGGGTTAGGGTTAGGGTTAGCATCAGCCCTAGGATAGTGATAGGGTTAGGGTTAGGGTTAGCATCAGCCCTAGGATAGTGTTAGTGTTAGGGTTAGCATTACCCCTAGGGTCGTGTTAGGGTTAGGGTTAGGGTTATCATCAGGCCTAGGATAGTGTTATGGTTAGGGTTAGCATCAGTTCTAGGATAGTGTTAGGGTTAGGGTTAGTGTTAGCATCAGCCGTATGATAGTGTTATGGTTAGGGTTAGCATCAGCCCTAGGATAGTGTTAGGGTTAGGGTTAGGGTTAGCATCAGCCCTAGGATAGTGTTAGGGTTAGGGTTATTGTTAGCATCAGGCCTAGGATAGTGTTAGGGTTAGGGGTAGCATCAGCCCTAGGATAGTGTTAGCGATAGGGTTAGCATCAGCCCTAGGATAGTGTTAGTGTTAGGGTTAGGGTTATCATCAGGCCTAGGATAGTGTTAGGGTTAGGGTTAGCATCAGCTCTAGGATAGTGTTAGGGTTAGGGTTAGTGTTAGCCTCAGCCCTAGGATAGTGTTAGGGTTAGGGTTAGGGTTAGCATCAGCACTAGGATAGTGTTAGGGTTAGGGTTAGGGTTAGCATCAGCCCTAGGATAGTGTTAGGGTTAGGGTTACGGTTCGCATCAGCCCTGGGATAGTATTAGGGTTAGGGTTAGGGTTAGGGTTAGCATCAGCTCTAGAATATTGTTAGGGTTAGGGTTAGGGTTAGCATCAGCCCTAGGATAGTGTTAGGGTTAGGGTTAGGGTTAGCATCAGCCCCAGGATAGTGTTAGGGTTAGGGTTAGCATCAGCCCTAGGATAATGTTATGGTTAGGGTTATGGTTAACATCAGCCTTAGGATAGTGTTAGGGTTAGGGTTAGAATCAGCCCTAGGATAGTGTTAGGGTTAGGGTTAGGTTTAGCATCAGGCATAGGATATTGTTAGGGTTAGAGTTAGCATCAGCGCTAGGATAGTGTTAGGTTTAGGGTTAGGGTTAGCATAAGCCCTAGGATAGTGTTAGGGTTAGGGTTAACATCATCCCTAGGATAGTGTTAGGGTTAGGGTTAGGGTTAGCATCAGCCCTAGGATAGTGTTAGTGTTAGGGTTAGCATCAGCCCTAGGATAGTGTTAATGTTAGCGTTAGGGTTAGCATCAGCCCTAGGATAGTGTTAGGGTTAGGGTTAGCCTCAGCCCTAGGAGAGTGTTAGGGTTAGGGTTAGGGTTAGCATCAGCAATACGATAGTGTTAGGGTTAGGGTTAGCATCAGCCCTAGGATAGTGTTATGGTTAGGGTTAGGGTTAGGGATAGCATCAGCCCTAGGATAGTGTTACGGTTAGGGTTAGGGTTAGCAACAGCCCTAGGATAGTGTTAGGGTTAGGGTTAGGGTTAGGGTTAGCATCAGCCCTAGGATAGTGTTAGGGTTAGGTTAGGGTTAGCATCAGCCCTAGGATAGTGCTAGGGTTAGGGTTAGGGTTAGCATCAGCCCTAGGATAGTGTTAGGGTTAGGGTTAGCATCAGCTTTACGATAGTGTTAGGGTTAGGGTTAGGGTTAGCATCAGCCCTAGGATAGTAATAGGGTTAGGGTTAGGGTTAGCATCAGCCCTAGGATAGTGTTAGTGTTAGGGTTAGCATCAGCCCTAGGGTCGTGTTAGGGTTAGGGTTAGGGTTATCATCAGGCCTAGGATAGTGTTATGGTTAGGGTTAGCATCAGCTCTAGGATAGTGTTAGGGTTAGGGTTAGTGTTAGCATCAGCCCTAGGATAGTGTTATGGTTAGGGTTAGCATCAGCCGTAGGATAGTGTTAGGGTTAGGGTTAGGGTTAGCACCAGCCGTAGGATAGTGTTAGGGTTAGGGTTAGCATCAGCCCTAGGATAGTGTTAGGATTAGGGTTATTGTTAGCTTCAGGTCTAGGATAGTGTTAGGGTTAGGGGTAGCATCAGCCCTATTATAGTGTTAGGGATAGGGTTAGCATCAGCCCTAGGATAGTGTTAGTGTTAGGGTTAGGGTTATCATCAGGCCTAGGATAGTGTTAGGGTTAGGGTTAGCATCAGCTCTAGGATAGTGTTAGGGTTAGGGTTAGGGTTAACCTCAGCCCTAGAATACTGTTAGGGTTAGGGTTAGGGTTATCATCATGCCTAGGATAGTGTTAGGGTTAGGGTTAGCATCAGCCCTAGGATAGTGTGAGGGCTATGGTTAGCATCAGAAGTCGGATAGTGTTAGGGTTAGGGTTAGATTTAGCATTAGCCCTAGGATAGTGTTAGGGTTAGGGTTAGTGTTAGCATCAGCCCTAGGATAGTGTTAGGGTTATGGTTAGCATCAGCCCTAGGATAGTGTTAGGGTTAGAGATAGGGTTAGCATCAGCAATATGATAGTGTTAGGGTTAGGGTTAGCCTCAGCCCTAGGGGAGTGTTAGGGTTAGGGTTAGGGTTAGCATCAGAACTACGATAGTGTTAGGGTTAGGGTTGGCATCATCCCTAGGATAGTGTTAGTGTTAGGGTTAGGGTTAGGTTTAGCATCAGCCCTAGGATAGTGTTAGGGTTAGGGTTAGGGTTAGCAACAGCCCTAGGATAGTGTTAGGGTTAGGGTTAGGGTTAGCATCAGCCCTAGGATAGTGTTAGGGTTACGGTTAGGGTTAGGGTTAGCATCAGCCCTACGATAGTGTTAGGGTTAGGGTTAGGGTTAGCAACAGCCCTAGGATAGTGTTAGGGTTAGGGTTAGGGTTAGGGTTAGCATCAGCCCTAGGATAGTGTTAGGGTTAGGTTAGGGTTAGCATCAGCCCTAGGATAGTGTTAGGGTTAGGGTTAGGGTTAGCATCAGCCCTAGGATAGTGTTTGGGTTAGGGTTAGCATCAGCCTTAGGATAGTGTTAGGGTTAGCGTTAGGGTTAGCATCAGCCCTAGGATAGTGATAAGGTTAGGGTTAGGGTTAGCATCAGCCCTAGGATAGTGTTAGTGTTAGGGTTAGCATTAGCCCTAGGGTCGTGTTAGGGTTAGGGTTAGGGTTATCATCAGGCCTAGGATAGTGTTATGGTTAGGGTTAGCATCAGCTCTAGGATAGTGTTAGGGTTAGGGTTAGTGTTAGCATCAGCCGTAGGATAGTGTTATGGTTAGGGTTAGCATCAGCCCTAGGATAGTGTTAGGGTTAGGGTTAGGGTTAGCATCAGCCCTAGGATAGTGTTAGGGTTAGGGTTATTGTTAGGATCAGGCCTAGGATAGTGTTAGGGTTAGGGGTAGCATCAGCCCTAGGATAGTGTTAGCGATAGGGTTAGCATCAGCCCTAGGATAGTGTTAGTGTTAGGGTTAGGGTTATCATCAGGCCTAGGATAGTGTTAGGGTTAGGGTTAGCATCAGCTCTAGGACAGTGTTAGGGTTAGGGTTAGTGTTAGCCTCAGCCCTAGGATAGTGTTAGGGTTAGGGTTAGGGTTAGCATCAGCAGTAGGATAGTGTTAGGGTTAGGGTTAGGGTTAGCATCAGCCCTAGGATAGTGTTAGGGTTAGGGTTACGGTTAGCATCAGCCCTGGGATAGTATTAGGGTTAGGGTTAGGGTAAGGGTTAGCATCAGCTCTAGGATATTGTTAGGGTTAGGGTTAGGGTTAGCATCAGCCCTAGGATAGTGTTAGGGTTAGGGTTAGGGTTAGCATCAGCCCCAGGATAGTGTTAGGGTTAGGGTTAGCATCAGCCCTAGGATAATGTTATGGTTAGGGTTATGGTTAACATCAGCCTTAGGATAGTGTTAGGGTTAGGGTTAGCATCAGCCCTAGGATAGTGTTAGGGTTAGGGTTAGGTTTAGCATCAAGCATAGGATAGTGTTAGGGTTAGAGTTAGCATCAGCGCTAGGATAGTGTTAGGTTTAGGGTTAGGGTTAGCATCAGCCCTAGGATAGTGTTAGGGTTAGGGTTAACATCAGCCCTAGGATAGTGTTAGGGTTAGGGTTAGGGTTAGCATCAGCCCTAGGATAGTGTTAGGGTTAGGGTTAGCATCAGCCCTAGGATAGTGTTAATGTTAGCGTTAGGGTTAGCATCAGCCCTAGGATAGTGTTAGGGTTAGGGTTAGCCTCAGCCCTAGGAGAGTGTTAGGGTTAGGGTTAGGGTTAGCATCAGCACTACGATAGTGTTAGGGTTAGGGTTAGCATCAGCCCTAGGAGAGTGTTAGGGTTAGGGTTAGGGTTAGGGTTAGCATCAGCCCTAGGATATTGTTACGGTTAGGGTTAGGGTTACCAACAGCCCTAGGATAGTGTTAGGGTTAGGGTTAGGGTTAGGGTAAGCATCAGCCCTAGGATAGTGTTAGGGTTAGGTTAGGGTAAGCATCAGCCCTAGGATAGTGCTAGGGTTAGGGTTAGGGTTAGCATCAGCCCTAGGATAGTGTTAGGGTTAGGGTTAGCATCAGCTTTAGGATAGTGTTAGGGTTAGGGTTAGGGTTAGCATCAGCCCTAGGATAGTGATAGGGTTAGGGTTAGGGTTAGCATCAGCCCTAGGATAGTGTTAGTGTTAGGGTTAGCATCAGCCCTAGGGTCGTGTTAGGGTTAGGGTTAGGGTTATCATCAGGCCTAGGATAGTGTTATGGTTAGGGTTAGCATCAGCTCTAGGATAGTGTTAGGGTTAGGGTTAGTGTTAGCATCAGCCCTAGGATAGTGTTATGGTTAGGGTTAGCATCAGCCGTAGGATAGTGTTAGGGTTAGGGTTAGGGTTAGCACCAGCCCTAGGATAGTGTTAGGGTTAGGGTTAGCATCAGCCCTAGGATAGTGTTAGGGTTAGGGTTATTGTTAGCTTCAGGTCTAGGATAGTGTTAGGGTTAGGGGTAGCATCAGCCCTATTATAGTGTTAGGGATAGGGTTAGCATCAGCCCTAGGATAGTGTTAGTGTTAGGGTTAGGGTTATCATCAGGCCTAGGATAGTGTTAGGGTTAGGGTTATCATCAGCTCTAGGATAGTGTTAGGGTTAGGGTTAGGGTTAACCTCAGCCCTAGAATACTGTTAGGGTTAGGGTTAGGGTTATCATCATGCCTAGGATAGTGTTAGGGTTAGGGTTAGCATCAGCCCTAGGATAGTGTGAGGGCTATGGTTAGCATCAGAAGTCGGATAGTGTTAGGGTTAGGGTTAGATTTAGCATTAGCCCTAGGATAGTGTTAGGGTTAGGGTTAGTGTTAGCATCAGCCCTAGGATAGTGTTAGGGTTATGGTTAGCATCAGCCCTAGGATAGTGTTAGGGTTAGAGATAGGGTTAGCATCAGCAATATGATAGTGTTAGGGTTAGGGTTAGCCTCAGCCCTAGGGGAGTGTTAGGGTTAGGGTTAGGGTTAGCATCAGAACTACGATAGTGTTAGGGTTAGGGTTGGCATCATCCCTAGGATAATGTTAGTGTTAGGGTTAGGGTTAGGTTTAGCATCAGCCCTAGGATAGTGTTAGGGTTAGGGTTAGGGTTAGCTACAGCCCTAGGATAGTGTTACGGTTAGGGTTAGGGTTAGCATCAGCCCGAGGATAGTGTTATGTTTAGGGTTAGGGTTAGAATCAGCCCTAGGGTAGTGTAAGGGTTAGGGTTAGGGTTAGCTTCATCCCTACGATAGTATTAGGGTTAGGGTTAAGGTTATCATCAGGCCTAGGATAGTGTTAGGGTTAGGGTTAGCATCAGCCCTAGGATAGTGTTAGGGTTAGGGTTAGGGTTAGCATCATCCGTACGATAGTATTAGGGTTAGGGTTAGGGTTAGCATCAGCCGTTGGATAGCGTTAGGGTTAGGGTTAGGGTTAGCATCAGCCCTAGGATAGTGTTAGGTTTAGGGTTAGCATCAGCCCTAGGATAGTGTTAGGGTTATGGTGAGGGTTAGCATCAGCCCTAGGATAGTGATAGGGTTAGGGTTAGCATCAGCCCTTGGATAGTGTTATGGTTATGGTTAGGGTTAGAATCAGCCCTAGGATATTGTTAGCTTTAGGGTTAGCCTCAGCCCTAGGAGAGTGTTAGGGTTAGGGTTACGGTTAGCATCAGCCCTAGGATAGTGTTAGGGTGAGGGTTAGCATCAGCCCTAGGATAGTGTTAGGGTTAGGGTTAGTGTCAGCATCAGCCCTAGGATACTGTTAGGGTTAGGGTTAGTGTTAGCATCAGACCTAGGATGGTGTTAGCGTTATGGTTAGCATCAGCCCTAGCATAGTGTTAGGGTTAGGGTTAGCATCAGACCTAGGATAGTGTTAGGGTTAGGTTTGGGGTTAGCATCCGCCCTAAGATGATGTTAGTGTTAGGGTTAGGGTTAGCATCAGCACTAGGATAGTGTTAGGGTTAGGGTTAGGGTTAGCATCAGCCCTAGGATAGTGTTAGGGTTAGGGTTATGGTTAGCATCAGCCCTGGGATAGTTTTAGGGTTAGGGTTAGGGTTAGGGTTAGCATCAGCTCTAGGATATTGTTAGGGTTAGGGTTAGGGTTAGCATCAGCCCTAGGATAGTGTTAGGTTTAGCGTTAGGGTTAGCATCAGCCCCAGGATAGTGTTAGGGTTAGGGTTAGCATCAGCCCTAGGATAATGTTATGGTTAGGGTTATGGTTAACATCAGCCTTAGGATATTGTTAGGGTTAGGGTTAGCATCAGCCCTAGGATAGTGTTAGGGTTAGGGTTAGGTTTAGCATCAGGCATAGGATAGTGTTAGGGTTAGAGTTAGCATCAGCGCTAGGATAGTGTTAGGTTTAGGGTTATGGTTAGCATCAGCCCTAGGATAGTGTTAGGGTTAGGGTTAACATCAGCCCTAGGATAGTGTTAGGGTTAGGGTTAGGGTTAGCATCAGCCCTAGGATAGTGTTAGGGTTAGGGTTAGCATCAGCCCTAGGATGGTGTTAATGTTAGCGTTAGGGTTAGCATCAGCCCTAGGATAGTGTTAGGGTTAGGGTTAGCCTCAGCCCTAGGAGAGTGTTAGGGTTAGGGTTAGGGTTAGCATCAGCACTACGATAGTGTTAGGGTTAGGGTTAGCATCAGCCCTAGGATAGTGTTAGGGTTAGGGTTAGGGTTAGGATTAGCATCAGCCCTAGGATAGTGTTCCGGTTAGGGTTAGGGTTAGCAACAGCCCTAGGATAGTGTTAGGGTTAGGGTTAGGGTTAGGGTTAGCATCAGCCCTAGGATAGTGTTAGGGTTAGGTTAGGGTTAGCATCAGCCCTAGGATAGTGTTAGGGTTAGGGTTAGGGTTAGCATCAGCTCTAGGATAGTGTTAGGGTTAGGGTTAGCATCAGCTTTAGGATAGTGTTAGGGTTAGGATTAGGGTTAGCATCAGCCCTAGGATAGTGTTAGGGTTAGGTTTGGGGTTAGCATCCGCCCTAAGATGATGTTAGTGTTAGGGTTAGGTTTATCATCAGGCCTAGGATAGTGTTAGGGTTAGGGTTAGGGTTAGCATCAACCCTAGGATAGTGTTAGGGTTAGGGTTAGGGTTAGCATCAGCCCTAGGATAGTGTTAGGGTTAGTGTCAGCATCAGCCCTAGGAAAGTGTTAGGGTTACGGTTAGGGTTATCATCAGGCCTAGGATAGTGTTATGGTTAGGGTTAGCATCAGCCCTAGGATACTTTTAGGGTTAGGATTAGGGTTAGCATCTACCCTAGGATAGTATTAGGGTTAGGGTTAGGGTTAGCATCAGCCCTAGGAGAGTGTTAGGGTTAAGGTTAGCATCAGACCTTGGATAGTGTTAGTGTTATGGTTAGGGTTAGCATCAGCCCTAGGATGGTGTTAGGGTTAGGGTTAGGGTTATCATCAGGCCTAGGATAGTGTTAGGGTTTGGGTTAGCATCAGCCCTAGGATAGTGTTAGGGTTAGGGTTATTGTTAGCATCAGGCCTAGGATAGTGTTAGGGTTAGGGGTAGCATCAGCCCTAGGATAGTGTTAGCGATAGGGTTAGCATCAGCCCTAGGATAGTGTTAGTGTTAGGGTTAGGGTTATCATCAGGCCTAGGATAGTGTTAGGGTTAGGGTTATTGTTAGCCTCAGCCCTAGGATAGTGTTAGGGTTAGGGTTAGGGTTAGCATCAGCACTAGGATAGTGTTAGGGTTAGGGTTAGGGTTAGCATCAGCCCTAGGATAGTGTTAGGGTTAGGGTTATGGTTAGCATCAGCCCTGGGATAGTTTTAGGGTTAGGGTTAGGGTTAGGGTTAGCATCAGCTCTAGGATATTGTTAGGGTTAGGGTTAGGGTTAGCATCAGCCCTAGGATAGTGTTAGGTTTAGCGTTAGGGTTAGCATCAGCCAAAGGATAGTGTTAGGGTTAGGGTTAGCATCAGCCCTAGGATAATGTTATGGTTAGGGTTATGGTTAACATCAGCCTTAGGATATTGTTAGGGTTAGGGTTAGCATCAGCCCTAGGATAGTGTTAGGGTTAGGGTTAGGTTTAGCATCAGGCATAGGATAGTGTTAGGGTTAGAGTTAGCATCAGCGCTAGGATAGTGTTAGGTTTAGGGTTATGGTTAGCATCAGCCCTAGGATAGTGTTAGGGTTAGGGTTAACATCAGCCCTAGGATAGTGTTAGGGTTAGGGTTAGGGTTAGCATCAGCCCTAGGATAGTGTTAGGGTTAGGGTTAGCATCAGCCCTAGGATGGTGTTAATGTTAGCGTTAGGGTTAGCATCAGCCCTAGGATAGTGTTAGGGTTAGGGTTAGCCTCAGCCCTAGGAGAGTGTTAGGGTTAGGGTTAGGGTTAGCATCAGCACTACGATAGTGTTAGGGTTAGGGTTAGCATCAGCCCTAGGATAGTGTTAGGGTTAGGGTTAGGGTTAGGATTAGCATCAGCCCTAGGATAGTGTTCCGGTTAGGGTTAGGGTTAGCAACAGCCCTAGGATAGTGTTAGGGTTAGGTTAGGGTTAGCATCAGCCCTAGGATAGTGTTAGGGTTAGGGTTAGGGTTAGCATCAGCTCTAGGATAGTGTTAGGGTTAGGGTTAGCATCAGCTTTAGGATAGTGTTAGGGTTAGGATTAGGGTTATCATCAGCCCTAGGATAGTGTTAGGGTTAGGTTTGGGGTTAGCATCCGCCCTAAGATGATGTTAGTGTTAGGGTTAGGGTTATCATCAGGCCTAGGATAGTGTTAGGGTTAGGGTTAGCGTTAGCTACAGCCCTAGGATAGTGTTAGGGTTAGGGTTAGGGTTAGCATCAGCCCTAGGATAGTGTTAGGGTTAGGGTTAGGGTTAGCATCTGCACTACGATAGTGTTAGGGTTAGGGTTAGCATCAGTCCTAGGATAGTGTTAGGGTTAGGGTTAGGGTTAGGGTTAGCATCAGCCCTAGGATAGTGTTACGGTTAGGGTTAGGGTTAGCAACAGCCCTAGTATAGTGTTAGGGTTAGGGTTAGTGTTAGGATTAGCATCAGCCCTAGGATAGTGTTAGGGTTAGGTTAGGGTTAGCATTAGCCCTAGGATAGTGTTAGGGTTAGGGTTAGGTTTAGCATCAGCCCTAGGATAGTGTTAGGTTTAGGGTTAGCATCAGCTTTAGGATAGGGTTAGGGTTAGGGTTAGCATCAGCCCTAGGATAGTGATAGGGTTAGGGTTAGGGTTAGCATCAGCCCTAGGATAGTGTTAGTGTTAGGGTTAGCATCAGACCTAGGGTCGTGTTAGGGTTAGGGTTAGGGTTATCATCAGGCCTAGGATAGTGTTATGGTTAGGGTTAGCATCAGCCCTAGGAGAGTGTTAGCGTTAGGGTTAGTGTTAGCATCAGCCCTAGGATAGTGTTAGGGTTAGGGTTAGCATCAGCCGTAGGATAGTGTTAGGATTAGGGTTAGGGTTAGCATCAGCCCTAGGATAGTGTTAGGGTTAGGGCTAGGGTTAGCCTCCGCTCTAGGATAGTGTTAGGGTTAGGGTTAGTGTTAGCCTCAGCCCTAGGATAGTCTTAGGGTTAGGGTTAGGGTTAGCATCCGCCCTGGGATAGTGTTAGGGATAGGGTTAGTGTTAGCATCAGCCCTAGGATAGTGTTAGGGTTAGGGTTACGGTTAGCATCCGCCCTGGGATAGTATTAGTGTTAGGGTTAGCATCAGCTCTAGGATATTGTTAGGGTTATTGTTAGGGTTAGCATCAGCCCTAGGATAGTGTTAGGGTTAGTGTTAGGGTTAGCATCCGCCCCAGGATAGTGTTAGGT
Organism: Lemur catta; assembly: GCF_020740605.2. NCBI lineage: Eukaryota > Metazoa > Chordata > Mammalia > Primates > Lemuridae > Lemur > Lemur catta. The sequence continues at coordinate 38,404,775 of NC_059129.1, read as the reverse complement.
TTAGGGTTAGCATCAGCCCTAGGATAATGTTATCGTTAGGGTTATGGTTAGCATCAGCCTTAGGATAGTGTTAGGGTTAGCATCAGCCCTAGACTACTGTTAGGGTTAGGGTTAGGTTTAACATCAGGCCTAGGATAGTGTTAGGGTTAGAGTTAGCATCAGCCCTAGGATAGTGTTAGGTTTAGGGTTAGGGTTAGCATCAGCCCTAGGATAGTGTTAGTGTTAGGGTTAACATCAGCCCTAGGATAGTGTTAGGGTTAGGGTTAGGGTTAGCATCTGCCCTAGGATAGTGTTAGGGTTACGGTTAGCATCAGCCCTAGGATAGTGTTAATGTTAGGGTTAGGGTTAGCATCAGCCCTAGGATAGTGTTAGGGTTAGGGTTAGCATCAGCCCTAGGATAGGGTTAGGATTAGGGTTAGGGTTAGGGTTAGCATCAACCCTAGGATAGTGTTAGGGTTAGGGTTAGTGTTAGCAACAGCCCTAGGATAGTGTTAGGCTTAGGGTTAGGGTTAGGGTTAGCATCAGCCCTAGGATAGTGTTAGGGTTAGGTTAGGGTTAGCATCATCCCTAGGATAGTGTTAGGGTTAGGGTTAGGGTTAGCATCAGCCCTAGGATAGTGTTACGGTTAGGGTTAGAATCAGCCTTAGGGTAGTGTTAGGGTTAGGGTTAGGGTTAGCATCAGAACTAAGATAGTGATAGGGTTAGGGTTAGGGTTAGCATCAGCCCTAGGATAGTGTTAGTTTTAGGGTTAGTATCAGCCCTAGGGTCGTGTTAGGGTTAGGGTTAGGGTTATCATCAGGCCTAGTATAGTGTTATGGTTAGGGTTAGCATCAGCTCCAGGATAGTGTTAGGGTTAGGGTTAGTGTTAGCATCAGCCCTAGGATAGTGTTATGGTTAGGGTCAGCATCAGCCCTAGGATAGTGTTAGGGTTAGGATTAGGGTTAGCATCAGCCCTAGGATAGTGTTAGGGTTAGGGTTAGCATCAGCCCTAGGATAGTGTTAGGGTTAGGGTTACAGTTAGCATTAACCCTGGGATAATATTATGGTTAGGGTTAGGGTTAGGGTTAGCATCAGCTCTAGGATATTGTTAGGGATAGGGTTAGGGTTAGCATCAGCCCTAGGATAGTGTTAGGGTTAGGGTTAGGGTTAGCATCAGCCCCAGGATAGTGTTAGGGTTAGGGGTAGCATCAGCCCTAGGATAGTGTTAGCGTTAGGGTTAGGGTTAGCATCAGCCCTAGGATAGTGTTAGGGTTAGGGTTAGCATCAGCCCTAGGATAGTGTTAATGTTAGGGTTAGGGTTAGCATCAGCCCGAGGATAGTGTTAGGGTTAGGGTTAGCGTCAGCCGTAGGAGAGTGTTAGGGTTAGAGTTAGGGTTAGCATCTGCACTACGATAGTGTTAGGGTTAGTGTTAGCATCAGCCCTAGGATCGTGTTAGGGTTAGGGTTAGGGTTAGGGTTAGCATCAGCCCTAGGATAGTGTTACGGTTAGGGTTAGGGTTAGCAACAGCCCTGGGATAGTGTTAGGGTTAGGGTTAGTGTTAGGGTTAGCATCAGCCCTAGTATAGTGTTAAGGATAGGTTAGGGTTAGCATTAGCCCTAGGATAGTGTTAGGGTTAGGGTTAGGGTTAGCATCAGCCCTAGCATAGTGTTAGGGTTAGGGTTAGCATCAGCTTTAGGATAGGGTTAGGGTTAGGGTTAGCATCAGCCCTAGGATAGTGATAGGGTTAGGGTTAGGGTTAGCATCAGCCCTAGGATAGTGTTAGTGTTAGGGTTAGCATCAGACCTAGGGTCGTGTTAGGGTTAGGGTTAGGGTTATCATCAGGCCTAGGATAGTGTTATGGTTAGGGTTAGCATCAGCTCTAGGATAGTGTTAGCGGTAGGGTTAGTGTTAGCATCAGCCCTAGGATAGTGTTATGGTTAGGGTTAGCATCAGCCGTAGGATAGTGTTAGTGTTAGGGTTAGGGTTAGCATCAGCCCTAGGATAGTGTTAGGGTTAGGGTTAGCCTCAGCCCTAGGATAGTGTTAGGGTTAGGGTTATTGGTAGCATCAGGCCTAGGATAGTGTTAGGGTTAGGGGTAACATGAGCCCTAGGATAGTGTTAGGGATAGGGTTAGCATCAGCCCTAGGATAGTGTTAGTGTTAGGGTTCGGGTTATCATCAGGCCTAGGATAGTATTAGGGTTAGGGTTAGCATCAGCTCTAGGATAGTGTTAGGGTTAGGGTTAGGGTTAACCTCAGCCCTAGAATACTGTTAGGGTTAGGGATACGGTTATCATCATGCCTAGGATAGTGTTAGGGTTAGGGTTAGCATCAGCCCTAGGATAGTGTGAGGGCTATGGTTAGCATCAGACCTAGGATAGTGTTAGGGTTAGGGTTAGATTTAGCATTAGCCCTAGGATAGTGTTAGGGTTAGGGTTAGTGTTAGCATCAGGCCTAGGATAGTGTTATGGTTATGGTTAGCATCAGCCCTAGGATAGTGTTAGGGTTAGAGATAGGGTTAGCATCAGCCCTAGGATAGTGTTAGGGTTAGGGTTAGCCTCAGCCCTAGGGGAGTGTTAGGGTTAGCGTTAGGGTTAGCATCAGCACTACGATAGTGTTAGGGTTAGGGTTGGCATCAGCCCTAGGATAGTGTTAGTGTTAGGGTTAGGGTTAGGTTTAGCATCAGCCCTAGGATAGTGTTAGGGTTAGGGTTAGCGTTAGCTACAGCCCTAGGATAGTGTTAGGGTTAGGGTTAGGGTTAGCATCAGCCCTAGGATAATGTTAGGGTTAGGGTTAGGGTTAGCATCTGCACTACGATAGTGTTAGGGTTAGGGTTAGCATCAGCCCTAGGATAGTGTTAGGGTTAGGGTTAGGGTTAGGGTTAGCATCAGCCCTAGGATAGTGTTACGGTTAGGGTTAGGGTTAGCAACAGCCCTAGTATAGTGTTAGGGTTAGGGTTAGTGTTTGGGTTAGCATCAGCCCTAGGATAGTGTTAGGGTTAGGTTAGGGTTAGCATTAGCCCTAGGATAGTGTTAGGGTTAGGGTTAGGTTTAGCATCAGCGCTAGGATAGTGTTAGGGTTAGGGTTAGCATCAGCTTTAGGATAGGGTTAGGGTTAGGGTTAGCATCAGCCCTAGGATAGTGATAGGGTTAGGGTTAGGGTTAGCATCAGCCCTAGGATAGTGTTAGTGTTAGGGTTAGCATCAGACCTAGGGTCGTGTTAGGGTTAGGGTTAGGGTTATCATCAGGCCTAGGATAGTGTTATGGTTAGGGTTAGCATCAGCCCTAGGAGAGTGTTAGCGTTAGGGTTAGTGTTAGCATCAGCCCTAGGATAGTGTTAGGGTTAGGGTTAGCATCAGCCGTAGGATAGTGTTAGGGTTAGGGTTAGGGTTAGCATCAGCCCTAGGATAGTGTTAGCGTTAGGGCTAGGGTTAGCCTCAGCTCTAGGATAGTGTTAGGGTTAGGGTTAGTGTTAGCCTCAGCCCTAGGATAGTCTTAGGGTTAGGGTTAGGGTTAGCATCCGCCCTGGGATAGTGTTAGGGATAGGGTTAGTGTTAGCATCAGCCGTAGGATAGTGTTAGGGTTAGGGTTACGGTTAGCATCCGCCCTGGGATAGTATTAGTGTTAGGGTTAGCATCAGCTCTAGGATATTGTTAGGGTTAGGGTTAGGGTTAGCATCAGCCCTAGGATAGTGTTAGTGTTAGTGTTAGGGTTAGCATCCGCCCCAGGATCGTGTTAGGGTTAGGGTTAGCATCAGCCCTAGGATAATGTTATCATTAGGGTTATGGTTAGCATCAGCCTTAGGATAGTGTTAGGGTTAGCATCAGCCCTAGAGTAGTGTTAGGGTTAGGGTTAGGTTTAACATCAGGCCTAGGATAGTGTTAGGGTTAGAGTTAGCATCAGCCCTAGGATAGTATTAGGTTTATGGTTAGGGTTAGCATCAGTCCTAGGATAGTGTTAGGGTTAGGGTTAACATCAGCCCTAGGATAGTGTTAGGGTTAGGGTTAGGGTTAGCATCTGCCCTAGGATAGTGTTAGGGTTACGGTTAGCATCAGCCCTAGGATAGTGTTAATGTTAGGGTTAGGGTTAGCATCAGCCCTAGGATAGTGTTAGGGTTAGGGTTAGCATCAGCCCTAGGATAGTGTTAGGATTAGGGTTAGGGTTAGGGTTAGCATCAGCCCTAGGATAGTGTTAGGGTTAGGGTTAGGGTTAGCAACAGCCCTAGGATTGTGTTAGGGTTAGGGTTAGGGTTAGGGTTAGCATCAGCCCTAGGATAGTGCTAGGGTTAGGTTAGGGTTAGCATGATCCCTAGGATAGTGTTAGGGTTAGGGTTAGGGTTAGCATCAGCCCCAGGATAGTGTTAGGGTTAGGGGTAGCATCAGCCCTAGGATAGTGTTAGGGTTAGGGTTAGGGTTAGCATCAGCCCTAGGATAGTGTTAGGGTTAGGGTTAGCATCAGCCCTAGGATAGTGTTAATGTTAGGGTTATGGTTAGCATCAGCCCGAGGATAGTGTTAGGGTTAGGGTTAGCGTCAGCCGTAGGAGAGTGTTAGGGTTAGAGTTAGGGTTAGCATCTGCACTACGATAGTTTTAGGGTTAGTGTTAGCATCAGCCCTAGGATAGTGTTAGGGTTAGGGTTAGGGTTAGGGTTAGCATCAGCCCTAGGATAGTGTTACGGTTAGGGTTAGGGTTAGCAACAGCCCTAGGATAGTGTTAGGGTTAGGGTTAGTGTTAGGGTTAGCATCAGCCCTAGGATAGTGTTAAGGTTAGGTTAGGGTTAGCATTAGCCCTAGGATAGTGTTAGGGTTACGGTTAGGGTTAGCATCAGCCCTAGGATAGTGTTAGGGTTAGGGTTAGCATCAGCTTTAGGATAGGGTTAGGGTTAGGGTTAGCATCAGCCCTAGGATAGTGATAGGGTTAGGGTTAGGGTTAGGATTAGCATCAGCCCTAGGATAGTGTTAGTGTTAGGGTTAGCATCAGACCTAGGGTCGTGTTAGGGTTAGGGTTAGGGTTATCATCAGGCCTAGGATAGTGTTATGGTTAGGGTTAGCATCAGCTCTAGGATAGTGTTAGCGTTAGGGTTAGTGTTAGCATCAGCCCTAGGATAGTGTTATGGTTAGGGTTAGCATCAGCCGTAGGATAGTGTTAGTGTTAGGGTTAGGGTTAGCATCAGCCCTAGGATAGTGTTAGGGTTAGGGTTAGCCTCAGCCCTAGGATAGTGTTAGGTTAGGGTTATTGGTAGCATCAGGCCTAGGATAGTGTTAGGGTTAGGGGTAGCATGAGCCCTAGGATAGTGTTAGGGATAGGGTTAGCATCAGCCCTAGGATAGTGTTAGGGTTAGGGCTAGGGTTAGCCTCCGCTCTAGGATAGTGTTAGGGTTAGGGTTAGTGTTAGCCTCAGCCCTAGGATAGTCTTAGGGTTAGGGTTAGGGTTAGCATCCGCCCTGGGATAGTGTTAGGGATAGGGTTAGTGTTAGCATCAGCCCTAGGATAGTGTTAGGGTTAGGGTTACGGTTAGCATCCGCCCTGGGATAGTATTAGTGTTAGGGTTAGCATCAGCTCTAGGAGAGTGTTAGCGTTAGGGTTAGTGTTAGCATCAGCCCTAGGATAGTGTTAGGGTTAGGGTTAGCATCAGCCGTAGGATAGTGTTAGGATTAGGGTTAGGGTTAGCATCAGCCCTAGGATAGTGTTAGGGTTAGTGTTAGGGTTAGCATCCGCCCCAGGATAGTGTTAGGTTTAGGGTTAGCATCAGCCCTAGGATAATGTTATCGTTAGGGTTATGGTTAGCATCAGCCTTAGGATAGTGTTAGGGTTAGCATCAGCCCTAGACTAGTGTTAGGGTTAGGGTTAGGTTTAACATCAGGCCTAGGATAGTGTTAGGGTTAGAGTTAGTATCAGCCCTAGGATAGTGTTAGGTTTAGGGTTAGGGTTAGCATCAGCCCTAGGATAGTGTTAGGGTTAGGGTTAACATCAGCCCTAGAAAAGTGTTAGGGTTAGGGTTAGGGTTAGCATCTGCCCTAGGATAGTGTTAATGTTAGGGTTAGGGTTAGCATCAGCCCTAGGATAGTGTTAGGGTTAGGATTAGCATCAGCCCTAGGATAGGGTTAGGATTAGGGTTAGGGTTAGGGTTAGCATCAGCCCTAGGATAGTGTTAGGGTTAGGGTTAGCATCAGCTCTAGGATAGTGTTAGGGTTAGGGTTAGGGTTAACCTCAGCCCTAGAATACTGTTAGGGTTAGGGATAGGGTTATCATCATGCCTAGGATAGTGTTAGGGTTAGGGTTAGCATCAGCCCTAGGATAGTGTGAGGGCTATGGTTAGCATCAGACCTAGGATAGTGTTAGGGTTAGGGTTAGATTTAGCATTAGCCCTAGGATAGTGTTAGGGTTAGGGTTAGTGTTAGCATCAGGCCTAGGATAGTGTTATGGTTATGGTTAGCATCAGCCCTAGGATAGTGTTAGGGTTAGAGATAGGGTTAGCATCAGCCCTAGGATAGTGTTAGGGTTAGGGTTAGCCTCAGCCCTAGGGGAGTGTTAGGGTTAGGGTTAGGGTTAGCATCAGCACTACGATAGTGTTATGGTTAGGGTTGGCATCAGCCCTAGGATAGTGTTAGTGTTAGGGTTAGGGTTAGGTTTAGCATCAGCCCTAGGATAGTGTTAGGGTTAGGGTTAGCGTTAGCTACAGCCCTAGGATAGTGTTAGGGTTAGGATTAGGGTTAGCATCAGCCCTAGGATAGTGTTAGGGTTAGGGTTAGGGTTAGCATCTGCACTACGATAGTGTTAGGGTTAGGGTTAGCATCAGCCCTAGGATAGTGTTAGGGTTAGGGTTAGGGTTAGGGTTAGCATCAGCCCTAGGATAGTGTTACGGTTAGGGTTAGGGTTAGCAACAGCCCTAGTATAGTGTTAGGGTTAGGGTTAGTGTTAGGATTAGCATCAGCCCTAGGATAGTGTTAGGGTTAGGTTAGGGTTAGCATTAGCCCTAGGATAGTGTTAGGGTTAGGGTTAGGTTTAGCATCAGCCCTAGGATAGTGTTAGGGTTAGGGTTAGCATCAGCTTTAGGATAGGGTTAGGGTTAGGGTTAGCATCAGCCCTAGGATAGTGATAGGGTTAGGGTTAGGGTTAGCATCAGCCCTAGGATAGTGTTAGTGTTAGGGTTAGCATCAGACCTAGGGTCGTGTTAGGGTTAGGGTTAGGGTTATCATCAGGCCTAGGATAGTGTTATGGTTAGGGTTAGCATCAGCCCTAGGAGAGTGTTAGCGTTAGGGTTAGTGTTAGCATCAGCCCTAGGATAGTGTTAGGGTTAGGGTTAGCATCAGCCGTAGGATAGTGTTAGGATTAGGGTTAGGGTTAGCATCAGCCCTAGGATAGTGTTAGGGTTAGGGCTAGGGTTAGCCTCCGCTCTAGGATAGTGTTAGGGTTAGGGTTAGTGTTAGCCTCAGCCCTAGGATAGTCTTAGGGTTAGGGTTAGGGTTAGCATCCGCCCTGGGATAGTGTTAGGGATAGGGTTAGTGTTAGCATCAGCCCTAGGATAGTGTTAGGGTTAGGGTTACGGTTAGCATCCGCCCTGGGATAGTATTAGTGTTAGGGTTAGCATCAGCTCTAGGATATTGTTAGGGTTAGGGTTAGGGTTAGCATCAGCCCTAGGATAGTGTTAGTGTTAGTGTTAGGGTTAGCATCCGCCCCAGATTAGTGTTAGGGTTAGGGTTAGCATCAGCCCTAGGATAATGTTATCGTTAGGGTTATGGTTAGCATCAGCCTTAGGATAGTGTTAGGGTTAGCATCAGCCCTAGAGTAGTGTTAGGGTTAGGGTTAGGTTTAACATCAGGCCTAGGATAGTGTTAGGGTTAGAGTTAGCATCAGCCCTAGGATAGTATTAGGTTTAGGGTTAGGGTTAGCATCAGCCCTAGGATAGTGTTAGGGTTAGGGTTAACATCAGCCCTAGGATAGTGTTAGGGTTAGGGTTAGGGTTAGCATCTGCCCTAGGATAGTGTTAGGGTTACGGTTAGCATCAGCCCTAGGATAGTGTTAATGTTAGGGTTAGGGTTAGCATCAGCCCTAGGATAGTGTTAGGGTTAGGGTTAGCATCAGCCCTAGGATAGTGTTAGGATTAGGGTTAGGGTTAGGGTTAGCATCAGCCCTAGGATAGTGTTAGGGTTAGGGTTAGGGTTAGCAACAGCCCTAGGATTGTGTTAGGGTTAGGGTTAGGGTTAGGGTTAGCATCAGCCCTAGGATAGTGCTAGGGTTAGGTTAGGGTTAGCATGATCCCTAGGATAGTGTTAGGGTTAGGGTTAGGGTTAGCATCAGCCCCAGGATAGTGTTAGGGTTAGGGGTAGCATCAGCCCTAGGATAGTGTTAGGGTTAGGGTTAGGGTTAGCATCAGCCCTAGGATAGTGTTAGGGTTAGGGTTAGCATCAGCCCTAGGATAGTGTTAATGTTAGGGTTATGGTTAGCATCAGCCCGAGGATAGTGTTAGGGTTAGGGTTAGCGTCAGCCGTAGGAGAGTGTTAGGGTTAGAGTTAGGGTTAGCATCTGCACTACGATAGTTTTAGGGTTAGTGTTAGCATCAGCCCTAGGATAGTGTTAGGGTTAGGGTTAGGGTTAGGGTTAGCATCAGCCCTAGGATAGTGTTACGGTTAGGGTTAGGGTTAGCAACAGCCCTAGGATAGTGTTAGGGTTAGGGTTAGTGTTAGGGTTAGCATCAGCCCTAGGATAGTGTTAAGGTTAGGTTAGGGTTAGCATTAGCCCTAGGATAGTGTTAGGGTTACGGTTAGGGTTAGCATCAGCCCTAGGATAGTGTTAGGGTTAGGGTTAGCATCAGCTTTAGGATAGGGTTAGGGTTAGGGTTAGCATCAGCCCTAGGATAGTGATAGGGTTAGGGTTAGGGTTAGGATTAGCATCAGCCCTAGGATAGTGTTAGTGTTAGGGTTAGCATCAGACCTAGGGTCGTGTTAGGGTTAGGGTTAGGGTTATCATCAGGCCTAGGATAGTGTTATGGTTAGGGTTAGCATCAGCTCTAGGATAGTGTTAGCGTTAGGGTTAGTGTTAGCATCAGCCCTAGGATAGTGTTATGGTTAGGGTTAGCATCAGCCGTAGGATAGTGTTAGTGTTAGGGTTAGGGTTAGCATCAGCCCTAGGATAGTGTTAGGGTTAGGGTTAGCCTCAGCCCTAGGATAGTGTTAGGTTAGGGTTATTGGTAGCATCAGGCCTAGGATAGTGTTAGGGTTAGGGGTAGCATGAGCCCTAGGATAGTGTTAGGGATAGGGTTAGCATCAGCCCTAGGATAGTGTTAGGGTTAGGGCTAGGGTTAGCCTCCGCTCTAGGATAGTGTTAGGGTTAGGGTTAGTGTTAGCCTCAGCCCTAGGATAGTCTTAGGGTTAGGGTTAGGGTTAGCATCCGCCCTGGGATAGTGTTAGGGATAGGGTTAGTGTTAGCATCAGCCCTAGGATAGTGTTAGGGTTAGGGTTACGGTTAGCATCCGCCCTGGGATAGTATTAGTGTTAGGGTTAGCATCAGCTCTAGGAGAGTGTTAGCGTTAGGGTTAGTGTTAGCATCAGCCCTAGGATAGTGTTAGGGTTAGGGTTAGCATCAGCCGTAGGATAGTGTTAGGATTAGGGTTAGGGTTAGCATCAGCCCTAGGATAGTGTTAGGGTTAGTGTTAGGGTTAGCATCCGCCCCAGGATAGTGTTAGGTTTAGGGTTAGCATCAGCCCTAGGATAATGTTATCGTTAGGGTTATGGTTAGCATCAGCCTTAGGATAGTGTTAGGGTTAGCATCAGCCCTAGACTAGTGTTAGGGTTAGGGTTAGGTTTAACATCAGGCCTAGGATAGTGTTAGGGTTAGAGTTAGTATCAGCCCTAGGATAGTGTTAGGTTTAGGGTTAGGGTTAGCATCAGCCCTAGGATAGTGTTAGGGTTAGGGTTAACATCAGCCCTAGAAAAGTGTTAGGGTTAGGGTTAGGGTTAGCATCTGCCCTAGGATAGTGTTAATGTTAGGGTTAGGGTTAGCATCAGCCCTAGGATAGTGTTAGGGTTAGGATTAGCATCAGCCCTAGGATAGGGTTAGGATTAGGGTTAGGGTTAGGGTTAGCATCAGCCCTAGGATAGTGTTAGGGTTAGGGTTAGCATCAGCTCTAGGATAGTGTTAGGGTTAGGGTTAGGGTTAACCTCAGCCCTAGAATACTGTTAGGGTTAGGGATAGGGTTATCATCATGCCTAGGATAGTGTTAGGGTTAGGGTTAGCATCAGCCCTAGGATAGTGTGAGGGCTATGGTTAGCATCAGACCTAGGATAGTGTTAGGGTTAGGGTTAGATTTAGCATTAGCCCTAGGATAGTGTTAGGGTTAGGGTTAGTGTTAGCATCAGGCCTAGGATAGTGTTATGGTTATGGTTAGCATCAGCCCTAGGATAGTGTTAGGGTTAGAGATAGGGTTAGCATCAGCCCTAGGATAGTGTTAGGGTTAGGGTTAGCCTCAGCCCTAGGGGAGTGTTAGGGTTAGGGTTAGGGTTAGCATCAGCACTACGATAGTGTTAGGGTTAGGGTTGGCATCAGCCCTAGGATAGTGTTAGTGTTAGGGTTAGGGTTAGGTTTAGCATCAGCCCTAGGATAGTGTTAGGGTTAGGGTTAGCGTTAGCTACAGCCCTAGGATAGTGTTAGGGTTAGGGTTAGGGTTAGCATCAGCCCTAGGATAGTGTTAGGGTTAGGGTTAGGGTTAGCATCTGCACTACGATAGTGTTAGGGTTAGGGTTAGCATCAGCCCTAGGATAGTGTTAGGGTTAGGGTTAGGGTTAGGGTTAGCATCAGCCCTAGGATAGTGTTACGGTTAGGGTTAGGGTTAGCAACAGCCCTAGTATAGTGTTAGGGTTAGGGTTAGTGTTAGGATTAGCATCAGCCCTAGGATAGTGTTAGGGTTAGGTTAGGGTTAGCATTAGCCCTAGGATAGTGTTAGGGTTAGGGTTAGGTTTAGCATCAGCCCTAGGATAGTGTTAGGGTTAGGGTTAGCATCAGCTTTAGGATAGGGTTAGGGTTAGGGTTAGCATCAGCCCTAGGATAGTGATAGGGTTAGGGTTAGGGTTAGCATCAGCCCTAGGATAGTGTTAGTGTTAGGGTTAGCATCAGACCTAGGGTCGTGTTAGGGTTAGGGTTAGGGTTATCATCAGGCCTAGGATAGTGTTATGGTTAGGGTTAGCATCAGCCCTAGGAGAGTGTTAGCGTTAGGGTTAGTGTTAGCATCAGCCCTAGGATAGTGTTAGGGTTAGGGTTAGCATCAGCCGTAGGATAGTGTTAGGATTAGGTTTAGGGTTAGCATCAGCCCTAGGATAGTGTTAGGGTTAGGGCTAGGGTTAGCCTCTGCTCTAGGATAGTGTTAGGGTTAGGGTTAGTGTTAGCCTCAGCCCTAGGATAGTCTTAGGGTTAGGGTTAGGGTTAGCATCCGCCCTGGGATAGTGTTAGGGATAGGGTTAGTGTTAGCATCAGCCCTAGGATAGTGTTAGGGTTAGGGTTACGGTTAGCATCCGCCCTGGGATAGTATTAGTGTTAGGGTTAGCATCAGCTCTAGGATATTGTTAGGGTTAGGGTTAGGGTTAGCATCAGCCCTAGGATAGTGTTAGGGTTAGTGTTAGGGTTAGCATCCGCCCCAGGATGGTGTTAGGTTTAGGGTTAGCATCAGCCCTAGGATAATGTTATCGTTAGGGTTATGGTTAGCATCAGCCTTAGGATAGTGTTAGGGTTAGCATCAGCCCTAGACTACTGTTAGGGTTAGGGTTAGGTTTAACATCAGGCCTAGGATAGTGTTAGGGTTAGAGTTAGCATCAGCCCTAGGATAGTGTTAGGTTTAGGGTTAGGGTTAGCATCAGCCCTAGGATAGTGTTAGTGTTAGGGTTAACATCAGCCCTAGGATAGTGTTAGGGTTAGGGTTAGGGTTAGCATCTGCCCTAGGATAGTGTTAGGGTTACGGTTAGCATCAGCCCTAGGATAGTGTTAATGTTAGGGTTAGGGTTAGCATCAGCCCTAGGATAGTGTTAGGGTTAGGGTTAGCATCAGCCCTAGGATAGGGTTAGGATTAGGGTTAGGGTTAGGGTTAGCATCAGCCCTAGGATAGTGTTAGGGTTAGGGTTAGGGTTAGCAACAGCCCTAGGATAGTGTTAGGCTTAGGGTTAGGGTTAGGGTTAGCATCAGCCCTAGGATAGTGTTAGGGTTAGGTTAGGGTTAGCATCATCCCTAGGATAGTGTTAGGGTTAGGGTTAGGGTTAGCATCAGCCCTAGGATAGTGTTACGGTTAGGGTTAGAATCAGCCTTAGGGTAGTGTTAGGGTTAGGGTTAGGGTTAGCATCAGAACTAAGATAGTAATAGGGTTAGGGTTAGGGTTAGCATCAGCCCTAGGATAGTGTTAGTTTTAGGGTTAGTATCAGCCCTAGGGTCGTGTTAGGGTTAGGTTAGGGTTATCATCAGGCCTAGTATAGTGTTATGGTTAGGGTTAGCATCAGCTCCAGGATAGTGTTAGGGTTAGGGTTAGTGTTAGCATCAGCCCTAGGATAGTGTTATGGTTAGGGTCAGCATCAGCCCTAGGATAGTGTTAGGGTTAGGATTAGGGTTAGCATCAGCCCTAGGATAGTGTTAGGGTTAGGGTTAGCATCAGCTCTAGGATAGTGTTAGGGTTAGGGTTAGGGTTACCATCAGGCCTAGGATAGTGTTAGGGTTAGGATTAGCATCAGCTCTAGGATAGTGTTAGGGTTAGGGTTAGGGTAAGCATCAGCCCTAGGATAGTGTTAGGGTTACGGTTAGCATGAGCCCTAGGATAGTGTTAGGGTTAGGGTTAGGGTTAGCATCAGCCCTAGGATGGTGTTAGGGTTAGGGTTAGCATCAGACATAGGATAGTGTTAGGGTTATTGTTAGGGTTAGCATCAGCCCTAGGATAGTGTTAGGGTTAGGGTTAGCATCAGCCCTAGGATAGTGTTAGTGTTAGGGTTAGGGTTAGGGTTAGCATCAGCCCTAGGATAGTGTTAGGGTTAGGGTTAAGGTTAGCAACAGCCCTAGGATAGTGTTAGGGTTAGGGTTAGGGTTAGGGTTAGCATCAGCCCTAGGATAGTGTTAGGGTTAGGTTAGGGTTAGCATCATCCCTAGGATAGTGTTAGGGTTAGGGTTAGGGTTAGCATCAACCCTAGGATAGTGTTACGGTTAGGGTTAGCATCAGCCTTAGGATAGTGTTAGGGTTAGGGTTAGGGTTAGCGTCAGCTCTAGGATAGTGATAGGGTTAGGGTTAGGGTTAGCATCAGCCCTAGGATAGTGTTAGTTTTAGGGTTAGTATCAGCCCTAGGGTCGTGTTAGGGTTAGCGTTAGGGTTGTCATCAGGCCTAGGATACTGTTATGTTTAGGGTTAGCATCAGCTCTAGGATAGTGTTAGGGTTAGGGTTAGTGTTAGCATCAGCCCTAGGATAGCGTTATGGTTAGGGTTAGCATCAGCCCTAGGATAGTGTTAGGGTTAGTGTTAGGGTTAGCATGAGCCCTAGGATAGTGTTAGGGTTAGGGTTAGCATCAGCCCTAGGATAGTGTTAGTGTTAGGGTTATTGTTAGCATCAGGCCTAGGATAGTGTTAGGGTTAGGGGTAGCATCAGCCCTAGGATAGTGTTAGGGATAGGGTTAACATCACCCTAGGATAGTGTTAGTGTTAGGGTTAGGGTTATCATCAGGCCTAGGATAGTGTTAGGGTTAGGGTTAGCATCAGCTCTAGGATAGTGTTAGGGTTAGGGTTAGGGTTAGCCTCAGCCCAAGAATACTGTTAGGGTTAGGGTTAGGGTTATCATCATGCCTAGGATAGTGTTAGGGTTAGGGTTAGCATCAGCCCTAGGATAGTGTGAGGGCTATGGTTAGCATCAGCCCTAGGATAGTGTTAGGGTTAGGGTTAGATTTAGCATTAGCCCTAGGACAGTGTTAGGGTTAGAGTTAGGGTTGGCATCAGCCCTAGGATAGTGTTAGGGTTATGGTTAGCATCAGCCCTAGGATAGTGTTAGGGTTAGAGATAGGGTTAGCATCAGCCCTAGGATAGTGTTAGGGTTAGGGTTAGCCTCAGCCCTAGGGGAGTGTTAGGGTTAGGGTTAGGGTTAGCATCAGCACTACGATAGTGTTAGGGTTAGGGTTGGCATCAGCCCTAGGATAGTGTTAGTGTTAGGGTTAGGGTTAGGGTTAGCATCATCCATAGGATAGTGTTAGGTTTAGGGTTAGGGTTAACAGCAGCCCTAGGATAGTGTTAGGGTTAGGGTTAGGGTTAGCATCAGCCCTAGGATAGTGTTAGGGTTAGGGTTAGGGTTAGCATCAGCCTAGGATAGTGTTAGGATTAGGGTTAGGGTTAGAATCAGCCCTAGGACAGTGTAAGGCTTAGGGTTAGCATCAGCCTTAGGATAGTGTTAGGGTTAGGGTTAGGGTTAGCATCAGCCCTAGGATAGTGTTAGGATTAGGGTTAGCATCAGCCCTAGGATAGTGTTACGGTTAGGGTTAGGGTTAGCATCAGCCCTAGGATAGTGTTAGGGTTAGGGTTAGGGCTAGCATCAGCCCTAGGATAGTGTTAGGGTTAGGGTTAGGGTTAGCATCAGCCCTAGGATAGTGTTAGGGTTAGGGTTAGCATCAGACTTGTATAGTGTTAGGGTTAGGGTTAGCCTGAGCCCTAGGGGAGTGTTAGGGTTAGGGTTAGGGTTAGCGTCAGCACTACGATAGTGTTAGGGTTAGTATTGGCATCAGCCCTAGGATAGTGTTAGTGTTAGGGTTAGGGTTAGGGTTAGCATCAGCCCTAGGATAGTGTTAGGGTTAGGGTTAGCATCAGCCCTAGGATCGTGTTAGGGTTAGGATTAGGGTTATCATCAGGCCTAGGATAGTATTAGGGTTAGGGTTAGCATCAGCTCTAGCATAGTGTTAGGGTTAGGGTTAGTGTTAGCATCAGCCCTAGAATAGTGTTATGGTTAGGATTAGCGTCAGCCCTAGGATAGTGTTAGGGTTAGGGTTAGGGTTAGCATCAGCCCTAGGATAGTGTTAGTGTTAGGGTTAGGGTTATCATCAGGCCTAGGATAGTGTTAGGGTTAGGGTTAGCATCAGCTCTAGGATAGTGTTAGGGTTAGGGTTAGTGTTAGCCTAAGCCCTAGGATAGTGTTAGGGTTAGGGTTAGGGTTTGCATCAGCACTAGGATAGTGTTAGGTTTAGGGTTAGGGTTAGCATCAGCCCTAGGATAGTGTTAGGGTTGGGGTTAACATCAGCCCTTGGATAGTGTTAGGGTTAGGGTTAGGGTTAGCATCAGCCCTGGATAGTGTTAGGGTTAGGGTTGGCATCAGCCCTAGGATAGTGTTAATGTTAGGGTTAGGGTTAGCATCAGCCCTAGGATAGTGTTAGGGTTAGGTTTAGCATCAGCCCTAGGATAGTGTTAGGGTTTGGGTTAGGGTTAGGTTTAGCATCAGCCCTAGGATAGTGTTAGGGTTAGGGTTAGGGTTAGCAACAGCCCTAGGATAGTGTTAGGGTTAGGGTTAGGGTTAGGGTTAGCATCAGCCTTAGGATAGTGATAGAGTTAGGGTTAGGGTTAGCATCAGCCCTAGGATAGTGATAGGGTTAGGGTTAGGGTTAGCATCAGCCCTAGGATAGTGTTAGTGTTAGGGATAGCATCAGCCCTAGGGTCGTGTTAGGGTTAGGGTTAGGGTTATCATCAGGCCTAGGATAGTGTTATGGTTAGGGTTAGCATCAGGTCTAGGATAGTGTTAGGGTTAGGGTTAGTGTTAGCATCAGCCCTAGGATAGTGTTATGGTTAGGGTTAGCATCAGCCCTAGGATAGTGTTAGGGTTAGGGTTAGGGTTAGCATCAGCCCTAGGATAGTGTTAGGGTTAGGGTTAGCATCAGCCCTAGGATAGTGTTAGTGTTAAGGTTATTGTTAGCATCAGGCCTAGGATAGTGCTATGGTTAGGGTTAGCATCATCCCTAGCATCGTGTTAGGGTTAGGGTTAGCATCAGCCCTAGGATAGTGTTAGGGTTAGGGTTAGGGATATCATCAGGCCTAGGATAGTGTTAGTGTTAGGGTTAGCATCAGCCCTAGGATAGTGTTAGAGTTAGGGTTAGGGTTAGCATCAGCCCTAGGATAGTGTTAGTGTTAGGGTTAGCATGAGC
Organism: Lemur catta; assembly: GCF_020740605.2. Classification (NCBI taxonomy): domain Eukaryota; kingdom Metazoa; phylum Chordata; class Mammalia; order Primates; family Lemuridae; genus Lemur; species Lemur catta. The sequence continues at coordinate 38,388,670 of NC_059129.1, read as the reverse complement.
CCTAGGATAGTGTTAGGGTTAGGGTTAGGGTTAGCATCAGCCCTAGGAGAGTGTTAGGGTTAGGGTTAGCATCAGACCTAGGATAGTGTTAGTGTTACGGGTAGGGTTAGCATCAGCCCTAGGATGGTGTTAGGGTTTTGGTTAGGGTTATCATCAGGCCTAGGATAGTGTTAGGGTTTGGGTTAGCATCAGCCCTAGGATAGTGTTAGTGTTAGGGTTAGCATCAGCACTACGATTTTGTTAGGGTTAGGGTTACGGTTAGCATGAGCCCTAGGATAGTGTTAGGGTTAGGGTTAGCATCAGCCCTTGGATAGTGTTAGGGTTAGGGTTAGGGTTATCATCAGGCCTAGGATAGTGTTAGGGTTAGGGTTAGCATCAGCAATAGGATAGTGTTAGGGTTAGGGTTAGTGTTAGCAACAGCCCTAGGATAGTGTTAGGGTTAGGGTTAGGGTTAGGGTTAGTATCAACCCTAGGATAGTGTTAGGGTTAGGGTTAGGGTTAGCAACAGCCCTAGGATAGTGTTAGGGTTAGGGTTAGGGTTAGCATCAGCCCTAGGGTAGTGTTAGGGTTAGGGTTAGGGTTAGCATCAGCCCTAGGATAGTGTTAGGGTTAGGGTTACGGTTAGCATCAGCCCTAGGATAGTGTTAGGGTTAGGGGTAGCATCCCCCTTAGGATAGTGTTAGGGTTAGGGTTAGGGTTAGCATCAGCCCTACGATAGTGTTAGGGTTAGCGTTAGCATCGGCCCTAGGGTCGTGTTAGGGTTAGGGTTATCATCAGGCCTAGGATAGTGTTATGGTTAGGGGTAGCATCAGCTGTAGGATATTGTTATTGTTAGGGTTAGTGTTAGCATCAGCCCTAGGATAGTGTTATGGTTAGGGTTAGCATCAGCCCTAGGATAGTGTTTGGGTTAGGGTTAGCATCAGCCCTAGGATAGTGTTAGGGTTAGAGTTATTGTTAGCATCAGGCCTAGGATAGTGTTAGGGTTAGGGTTAGCATCAGCCCTAGGATAGTGTTAGAGATAGGGTTAGCATCAACCCTAGGATAGTGTTAGTGTTAGGGTTAGGGTTACCATCAGGCCTAGGATAGTGTTAGGGTTAGGGTTAGCATCAGCTCTAGGATAGTGTTAGGGTTAGGGTTAGGGTAAGCATCAGCCCTAGGATAGTGTTAGGGTTACGGTTAGCCTCAGCCCTAGGATAGTGTTAGGTTAGGGTTATTGGTAGCATCAGGCCTAGGATAGTGTTAGGGTTAGGGGTAGCATGAGCCCTAGGATAGTGTTAGGGATAGGGTTAGCATCAGCCCTAGGATAGTGTTAGGGTTAGGGCTAGGGTTAGCCTCCGCTCTAGGATAGTGTTAGGGTTAGGGTTAGTGTTAGCCTCAGCCCTAGGATAGTCTTAGGGTTAGGGTTAGGGTTAGCATCCGCCCTGGGATAGTGTTAGGGATAGGGTTAGTGTTAGCATCAGCCCTAGGATAGTGTTAGGGTTAGGGTTACGGTTAGCATCCGCCCTGGGATAGTATTAGTGTTAGGGTTAGCATCAGCTCTAGGAGAGTGTTAGCGTTAGGGTTAGTGTTAGCATCAGCCCTAGGATAGTGTTAGGGTTAGGGTTAGCATCAGCCGTAGGATAGTGTTAGGATTAGGGTTAGGGTTAGCATCAGCCCTAGGAGAGTGTTAGCGTTAGGGTTAGTGTTAGCATCAGCCCTAGGATAGTGTTAGGGTTAGGGTTAGCATCAGCCGTAGGATAGTGTTAGGATTAGGGTTAGGGTTAGCATCAGCCCTAGGATAGTGTTAGGGTTAGTGTTAGGGTTAGCATCCGCCCCAGGATAGTGTTAGGTTTAGGGTTAGCATCAGCCCTAGGATAATGTTATCGTTAGGGTTATGGTTAGCATCAGCCTTAGGATAGTGTTAGGGTTAGCATCAGCCCTAGACTAGTGTTAGGGTTAGGGTTAGGTTTAACATCAGGCCTAGGATAGTGTTAGGGTTAGAGTTAGTATCAGGCCTAGGATAGTGTTAGGTTTAGGGTTAGGGTTAGCATCAGCCCTAGGATAGTGTTAGGGTTAGGGTTAACATCAGCCCTAGAAAAGTGTTAGGGTTAGGGTTAGGGTTAGCATCTGCCCTAGGATAGTGTTAATGTTAGGGTTAGGGTTAGCATCAGCCCTAGGATAGTGTTAGGGTTAGGATTAGCATCAGCCCTAGGATAGGGTTAGGATTAGGGTTAGGGTTAGGGTTAGCATCAGCCCTAGGATAGTGTTAGGGTTAGGGTTAGCATCAGCTCTAGGATAGTGTTAGGGTTAGGGTTAGGGTTAACCTCAGCCCTAGAATACTGTTAGGGTTAGGGATAGGGTTATCATCATGCCTAGGATAGTGTTAGGCTTAGGGTTAGCATCAGCCCTAGGATAGTGTGAGGGCTATGGTTAGCATCAGACCTAGGATAGTGTTAGGGTTAGGGTTAGATTTAGCATTAGCCCTAGGATAGTGTTAGGGTTAGGGTTAGTGTTAGCATCAGGCCTAGGATAGTGTTATGGTTATGGTTAGCATCAGCCCTAGGATAGTGTTAGGGTTAGAGATAGGGTTAGCATCAGCCCTAGGATAGTGTTAGGGTTAGGGTTAGCCTCAGCCCTAGGGGAGTGTTAGGGTTAGGGTTAGGGTTAGCATCAGCACTACGATAGTGTTAGGGTTAGGGTTGGCATCAGCCCTAGGATAGTGTTAGTGTTAGGGTTAGGGTTAGGTTTAGCATCAGCCCTAGGATAGTGTTAGGGTTAGGGTTAGCGTTAGCTACAGCCCTAGGATAGTGTTAGGGTTAGGGTTAGGGTTAGCATCAGCCCTAGGATAGTGTTAGGGTTAGGGTTAGGGTTAGCATCTGCACTACGATAGTGTTAGGGTTAGGGTTAGCATCAGCCCTAGGATAGTGTTAGGGTTAGGGTTAGGGTTAGGGTTAGCATCAGCCCTAGGATAGTGTTACGGTTAGGGTTAGGGTTAGCAACAGCCCTAGTATAGTGTTAGGGTTAGGGTTAGTGTTAGGATTAGCATCAGCCCTAGGATAGTGTTAGGGTTAGGTTAGGGTTAGCATTAGCCCTAGGATAGTGTTAGGGTTAGGGTTAGGTTTAGCATCAGCCCTAGGATAGTGTTAGGGTTAGGGTTAGCATCAGCTTTAGGATAGGGTTAGGGTTAGGGTTAGCATCAGCCCTAGGATAGTGATAGGGTTAGGGTTAGGGTTAGCATCAGCCCTAGGATAGTGTTAGTGTTAGGGTTAGCATCAGACCTAGGGTCGTGTTAGGGTTAGGGTTAGGGTTATCATCAGGCCTAGGATAGTGTTATGGTTAGGGTTAGCATCAGCCCTAGGAGAGTGTTAGCGTTAGGGTTAGTGTTAGCATCAGCCCTAGGATAGTGTTAGGGTTAGGGTTAGCATCAGCCGTAGGATAGTGTTAGGATTAGGGTTAGGGTTAGCATCAGCCCTAGGATAGTGTTAGGGTTAGGGCTAGGGTTAGCCTCCGCTCTAGGATAGTGTTAGGGTTAGGGTTAGTGTTAGCCTCAGCCCTAGTATAGTCTTAGGGTTAGGGTTAGGGTTAGCATCCGCCCTGGGATAGTGTTAGGGATAGGGTTAGTGTTAGCATCAGCCCTAGGATAGTGTTAGGGTTAGGGTTACGGTTAGCATCCGCCCTGGGATAGTATTAGTGTTAGGGTTAGCATCAGCTCTAGGATATTGTTAGGGTTAGGGTTAGGGTTAGCATCAGCCCTAGGATAGTGTTAGGGTTAGTGTTAGGGTTAGCATCCGCCCCAGGATAGTGTTAGGTTTAGGGTTAGCATCAGCCCTAGGATAATGTTATCGTTAGGGTTATGGTTAGCATCAGCATTAGGATAGTGTTAGGGTTAGCCTCAGCCCTAGACTAGTGTTAGGGTTAGGGTTAGGTTTAACATCAGGCCTAGGATAGTGTTAGGGTTAGAGTTAGCATCAGCCCTAGGATAGTGTTAGGTTTAGGGTTAGGGTTAGCATCAGCCCTAGGATAGTGTTAGTGTTAGGGTTAACATCAGCCCTAGGATAGTGTTAGGGTTAGGGTTAGGGTTAGCATCTGCCCTAGGATAGTGTTAGGGTTACGGTTAGCATCAGCCCTAGGATAGTGTTAATGTTAGGGTTAGGGTTAGCATCAGCCCTAGGATAGTGTTAGGGTTAGGGTTAGCATCAGCCCTAGGATAGGGTTAGGATTAGGGTTAGGGTTAGGGTTAGCATCAGCCCTAGGATAGTGTTAGGGTTAGGGTTAGGGTTAGCAACAGCCCTAGGATAGTGTTAGGCTTAGGGTTAGGGTTAGGGTTAGCATCAGCCCTAGGATAGTGTTAGGGTTAGGTTAGGGTTAGCATCATCCCTAGGATAGTGTTAGGGTTAGGGTTAGGGTTAGCATCAGCCCTAGGATAGTGTTACGGTTAGGGTTAGAATCAGCCTTAGGGTAGTGTTAGGGTTAGGGTTAGGGTTAGCATCAGAACTAAGATAGTGATAGGGTTAGGGTTAGGGTTAGCATCAGCCCTAGGATAGTGTTAGTTTTAGGGTTAGTATCAGCCCTAGGGTCGTGTTAGGGTTAGGGTTAGGGTTATCATCAGGCCTAGTATAGTGTTATGGTTAGGGTTAGCATCAGCTCCAGGATAGTGTTAGGGTTAGGGTTAGTGTTAGCATCAGCCCTAGGATAGTGTTATGGTTAGGGTCAGCATCAGCCCTAGGATAGTGTTAGGGTTAGGATTAGGGTTAGCATCAGCCCTAGGATAGTGTTAGGGTTAGGGTTAGCATCAGCTCTAGGATAGTGTTAGGGTTAGGGTTAGGGTTACCATCAGGCCTAGGATAGTGTTAGGGTTAGGATTAGCATCAGCTCTAGGATAGTGTTAGGGTTAGGGTTAGGGTAAGCATCAGCCCTAGGATAGTGTTAGGGTTACGGTTAGCATGAGCCCTAGGATAGTGTTAGGGTTAGGGTTAGGGTTAGCATCAGACCTAGGATGGTGTTAGGGTTAGGGTTAGCATCAGACATAGGATAGTGTTAGGGTTATTGTTAGGGTTAGCATCAGCCCTAGGATAGTGTTAGGGTTAGGGTTAGCATCAGCCCTAGGATAGTGTTAGTGTTAGGGTTAGGGTTAGGGTTAGCATCAGCCCTAGGATAGTGTTAGGGTTAGGGTTAAGGTTAGCAACAGCCCTAGGATAGTGTTAGGGTTAGGGTTAGGGTTAGGGTTAGCATCAGCCCTAGGATAATGTTAGGGTTAGGTTAGGGTTAGCATCATCCCTAGGATAGTGTTAGGGTTAGGGTTAGGGTTAGCATCAACCCTAGGATAGTGTTACGGTTAGGGTTAGCATCAGCCTTAGGATAGTGTTAGGGTTAGGGTTAGGGTTAGCGTCAGCTCTAGGATAGTGATAGGGTTAGGGTTAGGGTTAGCATCAGCCCTAGGATAGTGTTAGTTTTAGGGTTAGTATCAGCCCTAGGGTCGTGTTAGGGTTAGCGTTAGGGTTGTCATCAGGCCTAGGATACTGTTATGTTTAGGGTTAGCATCAGCTCTAGGATAGTGTTAGGGTTAGGGTTAGTGTTAGCATCAGCCCTAGGATAGCGTTATGGTTAGGGTTAGCATCAGCCCTAGGATAGTGTTAGGGTTAGTGTTAGGGTTAGCATGAGCCCTAGGATAGTGTTAGGGTTAGGGTTAGCATCAGCCCTAGGATAGTGTTAGTGTTAGGGTTATTGTTAGCATCAGGCCTAGGATAGTGTTAGGGTTAGGGGTAGCATCAGCCCTAGGATAGTGTTAGGGATAGGGTTAGCATCACCCTAGGATAGTGTTAGTGTTAGGGTTAGGGTTATCATCAGGCCTAGGATAGTGTTAGGGTTAGGGTTAGCATCAGCTCTAGGATAGTGTTAGGGTTAGGGTTAAGGTTAGCCTCAGCCCAAGAATACTGTTAGGGTTAGGGTTAGGGTTATCATCATGCCTAGGATAGTGTTAGGGTTAGGGTTAGCATCAGCCCTAGGATAGTGTGAGGGCTATGGTTAGCATCAGCCCTAGGATAGTGTTAGGGTTAGGGTTAGATTTAGCATTAGCCCTAGGACAGTGTTAGGGTTAGAGTTAGGGTTGGCATCAGCCCTAGGATAGTGTTAGGGTTATGGTTAGCATCAGCCCTAGGATAGTGTTAGGGTTAGAGATAGGGTTAGCATCAGCCCTAGGATAGTGCTAGGGTTAGGGTTAGCCTCAGCCCTAGGGGAGTGTTAGGGTTAGGGTTAGGGTTAGCATCAGCACTACGATAGTGTTAGGGTTAGGGTTGGCATCAGCCCTAGGATAGTGTTAGTGTTAGGGTTAGGCTTAGGGTTAGCATCATCCATAGGATAGTGTTAGGTTTAGGGTTAGGGTTAACAGCAGCCCTAGGATAGTGTTAGGGTTAGGGTTAGGGTTAGCATCAGCCCTAGGATAGTGTTAGGGTTAGGGTTAGGGTTAGCATCAGCCTAGGATAGTGTTAGGATTAGGGTTAGGGTTAGAATCAGCCCTAGGACAGTGTAAGGCTTAGGGTTAGCATCAGCCTTAGGATAGTGTTAGGGTTAGGGTTAGGGTTAGCATCAGCCCTAGGATAGTGTTAGGATTAGGGTTAGCATCAGCCCTAGGATAGTGTTACGGTTAGGGTTAGGGTTAGCATCAGCCCTAGGATAGTGTTAGGGTTAGGGTTAGGGCTAGCATCAGCCCTAGGATAGTGTTAGGGTTAGGGTTAGGGTTAGCATCAGCCCTAGGATAGTGTTAGGGTTAGGGTTAGCATCAGACTTGTATAGTGTTAGGGTTAGGGTTAGCCTGAGCCCTAGGGGAGTGTTAGGGTTAGGGTTAGGGTTAGCGTCAGCACTACGATAGTGTTAGGGTTAGTATTGGCATCAGCCCTAGGATAGTGTTAGTGTTAGGGATAGGGTTAGGGTTAGCATCAGCCCTAGGATAGTGTTAGGGTTAGGGTTAGCATCAGCCCTAGGATCGTGTTAGGGTTAGGATTAGGGTTATCATCAGGCCTAGGATAGTATTAGGGTTAGGGTTAGCATCAGCTCTAGCATAGTGTTAGGGTTAGGGTTAGTGTTAGCAGCAGCCCTAGAATAGTGTTATGGTTAGGATTAGCGTCAGCCCTAGGATAGTGTTAGGGTTAGGGTTAGGGTTAGCATCAGCCCTAGGATAGTGTTAGTGTTAGGGTTAGGGTTATCATCAGGCCTAGGATAGTGTTAGGGTTAGGGTTAGCATCAGCTCTAGGATAGTGTTAGGGTTAGGGTTAGTGTTAGCCTAAGCCCTAGGATAGTGTTAGGGTTAGGGTTAGGGTTTGCATCAGCACTAGGATAGTGTTAGGTTTAGGGTTAGGGTTAGCATCAGACCTAGGATAGTGTTAGGGTTGGGGTTAACATCAGCCCTTGGATAGTGTTAGGGTTAGGGTTAGGGTTAGCATCAGCCCTGGATAGTGTTAGGGTTAGGGTTGGCATCAGCCCTAGGATAGTGTTAATGTTAGGGTTAGGGTTAGCATCAGCCCTAGGATAGTGTTAGGGTTAGGTTTAGCATCAGCCCTAGGATAGTGTTAGGGTTTGGGTTAGGGTTAGGGTTAGCATCAGCCCTAGGATAGTGTTAGGGTTAGGGTTATGGTTAGCAACAGCCCTAGGATAGTGTTAGGGTTAGGGTTAGGGTTAGGGTTAGCATCAGCCTTAGGATAGTGATAGAGTTAGGGTTAGGGTTAGCATCAGCCCTAGGATAGTGATAGGGTTAGGGTTAGGGTTAGCATCAGCCCTAGGATAGTGTTAGTGTTAGGGATAGCATCAGCCCTAGGGTCGTGTTAGGGTTAGGGTTAGGGTTATCATCAGGCCTAGGATAGTGTTATGGTTAGGGTTAGCATCAGGTCTAGGATAGTGTTAGGGTTAGGGTTAGTGTTAGCATCAGCCCTAGGATAGTGTTATGGTTAGGGTTAGCATCAGCCCTAGGATAGTGTTAGGGTTAGGGTTAGGGTTAGCATCAGCCCTAGGATAGTGTTAGGGTTAGGGTTAGCATCAGCCCTAGGATAGTGTTAGTGTTAAGGTTATTGTTAGCATCAGGCCTAGGATAGTGCTATGGTTAGGGTTAGCATCATCCCTAGCATAGTGTTAGGGTTAGGGTTAGCATCAGCCCTAGGATAGTGTTAGGGTTAGGGTTAGGGATATCATCAGGCCTAGGATAGTGTTAGTGTTAGGGTTAGCATCAGCCCTAGGATAGTGTTAGAGTTAGGGTTAGGGTTAGCATCAGCCCTAGGATAGTGTTAGTGTTAGGGTTAGCATGAGCCCTAGGATAGTGTTAGGGTTAGGGTTAGGGTTAGCATCAGCCCTAGGAGAGTGTTAGGGTTAGGGTTAGCATCAGACCTAGGATAGTGTTAGTGTTACGGGTAGGGTTAGCATCAGCCCTAGGATGGTGTTAGGGTTTTGGTTAGGGTTATCATCAGGCCTAGGATAGTGTTAGGGTTTGGGTTAGCATCAGCCCTAGGATAGTGTTAGTGTTAGGGTTAGCATCAGCACTAGGATTTTGTTAGGGTTAGGGTTACGGTTAGCATGAGCCCTAGGATAGTGTTAGGGTTAGGGTTAGCATCAGCCCTTGGATAGTGTTAGGGTTAGGGTTAGCATCAGCAATAGGATAGTGTTAGGGTTAGGGTTAGTGTTAGCAACAGCCCTAGGATAGTGTTAGGGTTAGGGTTAGGGTTAGGGTTAGTATCAACCCTAGGATAGTGTTAGGGTTAGGGTTAGGGTTAGCAACAGCCATAGGATAGTGTTAGGGTTAGGGTTAGGGTTAGCATCAGCCCTAGGGTAGTGTTAGGGTTAGGGTTAGGGTTAGCATCAGCCCTAGGATAGTGTTAGGGTTAGGGTTACGGTTAGCATCAGCCCTAGGATAGTGTTAGGGTTAGGGGTAGCATCCCCCTTAGGATAGTGTTAGGGTTAGGGTTAGGGTTAGCATCAGCCCTACGATAGTGTTAGGGTTAGCGTTAGCATCGGCCCTAGGGTCGTGTTAGGGTTAGGGTTATCATCAGGCCTAGGATAGTGTTATGGTTAGGGGTAGCATCAGCTGTAGGATATTGTTATTGTTAGGGTTAGTGTTAGCATCAGCCCTAGGATAGTGTTATGGTTAGGGTTAGCATCAGCCCTAGGATAGTGTTTGGGTTAGGGTTAGCATCAGCCCTAGGATAGTGTTAGGGTTAGAGTTATTGTTAGCATCAGGCCTAGGATAGTGTTAGGGTTAGGGTTAGCATCAGCCCTAGGATAGTGTTAGAGATAGGGTTAGCATCAACCCTAGGATAGTGTTAGTGTTAGGGTTAGGGTTACCATCAGGCCTAGGATAGTGTTAGGGTTAGGGTTAGCATCAGCTCTAGGATAGTGTTAGGGTTAGGGTTAGGGTAAGCATCAGCCCTAGGATAGTGTTAGGGTTACGGTTAGCATGAGCCCTAGGATAGTGTTAGGGTTAGGGTTAGGGTTAGCATCAGCCCTAGGATGGTGTTAGGGTTAGGGTTAGCATCAGACATAGGATAGTGTTAGGGTTATTGTTAGGGTTAGCATCAGTCCTAGGATAGTGTTAGGGTTAGGGTTAGGGTGAGCATCAGCCCTAGGATAGTGTTAAGGTTAGGGTTAGGGTTAGCATCAGCCCTAGGATAGTGTTAGGGTTAGGGTTAGGGTTAGCATCAGCCCTAGGATAGTGTTAGGGTTAGGGTTAGCATCAGCCCTAGGATCGTGTTAGGGTTAGGGTTAGGGTTATCATCAGGCCTAGGATAGTGTTAGGGTTAGGGTTAGCATCAGCTCTAGGATAGTGTTAGGGTTAGGGTTAGTGTTAGCATCAGCCCTATGATTGTGTTATGGTAAGGGTTAGCATCAGCGCTAGGATAGTGTTAGGGTTAGGGTTAGGGTTAGCATCACCCCTAGGATAGTGTTAGAAATAGGGTTATCATCAGCCCTAGGATAGTGTTAGTGTTAGGGTTAGGGTTATCATCAGGCCTAGGATAGTGTTAGGGTTAGGGTTAGCATCAGCTCTAGGATAGTGTTAGGGTTAGGGTTAGTGTTAGCCTCAGCCCTAGGAGAGTGTTAGGGTTAGGGTTAGGGTTAGCATCAGCACTAGGATAGTGTTAGGGTTAGGGTTAGGGTTAGCATCAGCCCTAGGATAGTGCTAGGGTTAGGGTTAGCATCAGCCCTAGGATAGTGTTAGGGTTAGGGGTAGCATCAGCCCTAGGATAGTGTTAGGGATAGGGTTAGCATCAGCCCTAGGATAATGTTATGGTTAGGGTTATGGTTAGCATCAGCCTTAGGATAGTGTTAGGGTTAGGGTTAGCATCAGCCCTAGGATAGTGTTAGGGTTAGGGTTAGCATCAGCCCTAGGATAGTGTTAATGTTAGGGTTAGGGTTAGCATCAGCCCTAGGATAGTGTTAGGGTTAGGGTTAGCATCAGCCCTAGGATAGTGTTAGGGTTAGGGTTAGGGTTAGGGTTAGCATCAGCCCTAGGATAGTGTTAGGGTTAGGGTTAAGGTTAGCAACAGCCCTAGGATAGTGTTAGGGTTAGGGTTAGGGTTAGGGTTAGCATCAGCCCTAGGATAGTGTGAGGGTTAGGTTCGGGTTAGCATCATCCCTAGGATAGTGTTAGGGTTAGGGTTAGGGTTAGCATCAACCCTAGGATAGTGTTACGGTTAGGGTTAGCATCAGCCTTAGGATAGTGTTAGGGTTAGGGTTAGGGTTAGCGTCAGCTCTAGGATAGTGATAGGGTTAGGGTTAGGGTTAGCATCAGCCCTAGGATAGTGTTAGTTTTAGGGTTAGTATCAGCCCTAGGGTCGTGTTAGGGTTAGGGTTAGGGTTGTCATCAGGCCTAGGATACTGTTATGTTTAGGGTTAGCATCAGCTCTAGGATAGTGTTAGGGTTAGGGTTAGTGTTAGCATCAGCCCTAGGATAGCGTTATGGTTAGGGTTAGCATCAGCCCTAGGATAGTGTTAGGGTTAGTGTTAGGGTTAGCATGAGCCCTAGGATAGTGTTAGGGTTAGGGTTAGCATCAGCCCTAGGATAGTGTTAGTGTTAGGGTTATTGTTAGCATCAGGCCTAGGATAGTGTTAGGGTTAGGGGTAGCATCAGCCCTAGGATAGTGTTAGGGATAGGGTTAGCATCACCCTAGGATAGTGTTAGTGTTAGGGTTAGGGTTATCATCAGGCCTAGGATAGTGTTAGGGTTAGGGTTAGCATCAGCTCTAGGATAGTGTTAGGGTTAGGGTTAGGGTTAGCCTCAGCCCAAGAATACTGTTAGGGTTAGGGTTAGGGTTATCATCATGCCTAGGATAGTGTTAGGGTTAGGGTTAGCATCAGCCCTAGGATAGTGTTAGGGTTAGGTTAGGGTTAGCATTAGCCCTAGGATAGTGTTAGGGTTAGGGTTAGGTTTAGCATCAGCCCTAGGATAGTGTTAGGGTTAGGGTTAGCATCAGCTTTAGGATAGGGTTAGGGTTAGGGTTAGCATCAGCCCTAGGATAGTGATAGGGTTAGGGTTAGGGTTAGCATCAGCCCTAGGATAGTGTTAGTGTTAGGGTTAGCATCAGACCTAGGGTCGTGTTAGGGTTAGGGTTAGGGTTATCATCAGGCCTAGGATAGTGTTATGGTTAGGGTTAGCATCAGCCCTAGGAGAGTGTTAGCGTTAGGGTTAGTGTTAGCATCAGCCCTAGGATAGTGTTAGGGTTAGGGTTAGCATCAGCCGTAGGATAGTGTTAGGATTAGGGTTAGGGTTAGCATCAGCCCTAGGATAGTGTTAGGGTTAGGGCTAGGGTTAGCCTCCGCTCTAGGATAGTGTTAGGGTTAGGGTTAGTGTTAGCCTCAGCCCTAGTATAGTCTTAGGGTTAGGGTTAGGGTTAGCATCCGCCCTGGGATAGTGTTAGGGATAGGGTTAGTGTTAGCATCAGCCCTAGGATAGTGTTAGGGTTAGGGTTACGGTTAGCATCCGCCCTGGGATAGTATTAGTGTTAGGGTTAGCATCAGCTCTAGGATATTGTTAGGGTTAGGGTTAGGGTTAGCATCAGCCCTAGGATAGTGTTAGGGTTAGTGTTAGGGTTAGCATCCGCCCCAGGATAGTGTTAGGTTTAGGGTTAGCATCAGCCCTAGGATAATGTTATCGTTAGGGTTATGGTTAGCATCAGCATTAGGATAGTGTTAGGGTTAGCCTCAGCCCTAGACTAGTGTTAGGGTTAGGGTTAGGTTTAACATCAGGCCTAGGATAGTGTTAGGGTTAGAGTTAGCATCAGCCCTAGGATAGTGTTAGGTTTAGGGTTAGGGTTAGCATCAGCCCTAGGATAGTGTTAGTGTTAGGGTTAACATCAGCCCTAGGATAGTGTTAGGGTTAGGGTTAGGGTTAGCATCTGCCCTAGGATAGTGTTAGGGTTACGGTTAGCATCAGCCCTAGGATAGTGTTAATGTTAGGGTTAGGGTTAGCATCAGCCCTAGGATAGTGTTAGGGTTAGGGTTAGCATCAGCCCTAGGATAGGGTTAGGATTAGGGTTAGGGTTAGGGTTAGCATCAGCCCTAGGATAGTGTTAGGGTTAGGGTTAGGGTTAGCAACAGCCCTAGGATAGTGTTAGGCTTAGGGTTAGGGTTAGGGTTAGCATCAGCCCTAGGATAGTGTTAGGGTTAGGTTAGGGTTAGCATCATCCCTAGGATAGTGTTAGGGTTAGGGTTAGGGTTAGCATCAGCCCTAGGATAGTGTTACGGTTAGGGTTAGAATCAGCCTTAGGGTAGTGTTAGGGTTAGGGTTAGGGTTAGCATCAGAACTAAGATAGTGATAGGGTTAGGGTTAGGGTTAGCATCAGCCCTAGGATAGTGTTAGTTTTAGGGTTAGTATCAGCCCTAGGGTCGTGTTAGGGTTAGGGTTAGGGTTATCATCAGGCCTAGTATAGTGTTATGGTTAGGGTTAGCATCAGCTCCAGGATAGTGTTAGGGTTAGGGTTAGTGTTAGCATCAGCCCTAGGATAGTGTTATGGTTAGGGTCAGCATCAGCCCTAGGATAGTGTTAGGGTTAGGATTAGGGTTAGCATCAGCCCTAGGATAGTGTTAGGGTTAGGGTTAGCATCAGCTCTAGGATAGTGTTAGGGTTAGGGTTAGGGTTACCATCAGGCCTAGGATAGTGTTAGGGTTAGGATTAGCATCAGCTCTAGGATAGTGTTAGGGTTAGGGTTAGGGTAAGCATCAGCCCTAGGATAGTGTTAGGGTTACGGTTAGCATGAGCCCTAGGATAGTGTTAGGGTTAGGGTTAGGGTTAGCATCAGACCTAGGATGGTGTTAGGGTTAGGGTTAGCATCAGACATAGGATAGTGTTAGGGTTATTGTTAGGGTTAGCATCAGCCCTAGGATAGTGTTAGGGTTAGGGTTAGCATCAGCCCTAGGATAGTGTTAGTGTTAGGGTTAGGGTTAGGGTTAGCATCAGCCCTAGGATAGTGTTAGGGTTAGGGTTAAGGTTAGCAACAGCCCTAGGATAGTGTTAGGGTTAGGGTTAGGGTTAGGGTTAGCATCAGCCCTAGGATAATGTTAGGGTTAGGTTAGGGTTAGCATCATCCCTAGGATAGTGTTAGGGTTAGGGTTAGGGTTAGCATCAACCCTAGGATAGTGTTACGGTTAGGGTTAGCATCAGCCTTAGGATAGTGTTAGGGTTAGGGTTAGGGTTAGCGTCAGCTCTAGGATAGTGATAGGGTTAGGGTTAGGGTTAGCATCAGCCCTAGGATAGTGTTAGTTTTAGGGTTAGTATCAGCCCTAGGGTCGTGTTAGGGTTAGCGTTAGGGTTGTCATCAGGCCTAGGATACTGTTATGTTTAGGGTTAGCATCAGCTCTAGGATAGTGTTAGGGTTAGGGTTAGTGTTAGCATCAGCCCTAGGATAGCGTTATGGTTAGGGTTAGCATCAGCCCTAGGATAGTGTTAGGGTTAGTGTTAGGGTTAGCATGAGCCCTAGGATAGTGTTAGGGTTAGGGTTAGCATCAGCCCTAGGATAGTGTTAGTGTTAGGGTTATTGTTAGCATCAGGCCTAGGATAGTGTTAGGGTTAGGGGTAGCATCAGCCCTAGGATAGTGTTAGGGATAGGGTTAGCATCACCCTAGGATAGTGTTAGTGTTAGGGTTAGGGTTATCATCAGGCCTAGGATAGTGTTAGGGTTAGGGTTAGCATCAGCTCTAGGATAGTGTTAGGGTTAGGGTTAAGGTTAGCCTCAGCCCAAGAATACTGTTAGGGTTAGGGTTAGGGTTATCATCATGCCTAGGATAGTGTTAGGGTTAGGGTTAGCATCAGCCCTAGGATAGTGTGAGGGCTATGGTTAGCATCAGCCCTAGGATAGTGTTAGGGTTAGGGTTAGATTTAGCATTAGCCCTAGGACAGTGTTAGGGTTAGAGTTAGGGTTGGCATCAGCCCTAGGATAGTGTTAGGGTTATGGTTAGCATCAGCCCTAGGATAGTGTTAGGGTTAGAGATAGGGTTAGCATCAGCCCTAGGATAGTGCTAGGGTTAGGGTTAGCCTCAGCCCTAGGGGAGTGTTAGGGTTAGGGTTAGGGTTAGCATCAGCACTACGATAGTGTTAGGGTTAGGGTTGGCATCAGCCCTAGGATAGTGTTAGTGTTAGGGTTAGGCTTAGGGTTAGCATCATCCATAGGATAGTGTTAGGTTTAGGGTTACGGTTAACAGCAGCCCTAGGATAGTGTTAGGGTTAGGGTTAGGGTTAGCATCAGCCCTAGGATAGTGTTAGGGTTAGGGTTAGGGTTAGCATCAGCCTAGGATAGTGTTAGGATTAGGGTTAGGGTTAGAATCAGCCCTAGGACAGTGTAAGGCTTAGGGTTAGCATCAGCCTTAGGATAGTGTTAGGGTTAGGGTTAGGGTTAGCATCAGCCCTAGGATAGTGTTAGGATTAGGGTTAGCATCAGCCCTAGGATAGTGTTACGGTTAGGGTTAGGGTTAGCATCAGCCCTAGGATAGTGTTAGGGTTAGGGTTAGGGCTAGCATCAGCCCTAGGATAGTGTTAGGGTTAGGGTTAGGGTTAGCATCAGCCCTAGGATAGTGTTAGGGTTAGGGTTAGCATCAGACTTGTATAGTGTTAGGGTTAGGGTTAGCCTGAGCCCTAGGGGAGTGTTAGGGTTAGGGTTAGGGTTAGCGTCAGCACTACGATAGTGTTAGGGTTAGTATTGGCATCAGCCCTAGGATAGTGTTAGTGTTAGGGATAGGGTTAGGGTTAGCATCAGCCCTAGGATAGTGTTAGGGTTAGGGTTAGCATCAGCCCTAGGATCGTGTTAGGGTTAGGATTAGGGTTATCATCAGGCCTAGGATAGTATTAGGGTTAGGGTTAGCATCAGCTCTAGCATAGTGTTAGGGTTAGGGTTAGTGTTAGCAGCAGCCCTAGAATAGTGTTATGGTTAGGATTAGCGTCAGCCCTAGGATAGTGTTAGGGTTAGGGTTAGGGTTAGCATCAGCCCTAGGATAGTGTTAGTGTTAGGGTTAGGGTTATCATCAGGCCTAGGATAGTGTTAGGGTTAGGGTTAGCATCAGCTCTAGGATAGTGTTAGGGTTAGGGTTAGTGTTAGCCTAAGCCCTAGGATAGTGTTAGGGTTAGGGTTAGGGTTTGCATCAGCACTAGGATAGTGTTAGGTTTAGGGTTAGGGTTAGCATCAGACCTAGGATAGTGTTAGGGTTGGGGTTAACATCAGCCCTTGGATAGTGTTAGGGTTAGGGTTAGGGTTAGCATCAGCCCTGGATAGTGTTAGGGTTAGGGTTGGCATCAGCCCTAGGATAGTGTTAATGTTAGGGTTAGGGTTAGCATCAGCCCTAGGATAGTGTTAGGGTTAGGTTTAGCATCAGCCCTAGGATAGTGTTAGGGTTTGGGTTAGGGTTAGGGTTAGCATCAGCCCTAGGATAGTGTTAGGGTTAGGGTTATGGTTAGCAACAGCCCTAGGATAGTGTTAGGGTTAGGGTTAGGGTTAGGGTTAGCATCAGCCTTAGGATAGTGATAGAGTTAGGGTTAGGGTTAGCATCAGCCCTAGGATAGTGATAGGGTTAGGGTTAGGGTTAGCATCAGCCCTAGGATAGTGTTAGTGTTAGGGATAGCATCAGCCCTAGGGTCGTGTTAGGGTTAGGGTTAGGGTTATCATCAGGCCTAGGATAGTGTTATGGTTAGGGTTAGCATCAGGTCTAGGATAGTGTTAGGGTTAGGGTTAGTGTTAGCATCAGCCCTAGGATAGTGTTATGGTTAGGGTTAGCATCAGCCCTAGGATAGTGTTAGGGTTAGGGTTAGGGTTAGCATCAGCCCTAGGATAGTGTTAGGGTTAGGGTTAGCATCAGCCCTAGGATAGTGTTAGTGTTAAGGTTATTGTTAGCATCAGGCCTAGGATAGTGCTATGGTTAGGGTTAGCATCATCCCTAGCATAGTGTTAGGGTTAGGGTTAGCATCAGCCCTAGGATAGTGTTAGGGTTAGGGTTAGGGATATCATCAGGCCTAGGATAGTGTTAGTGTTAGGGTTAGCATCAGCCCTAGGATAGTGTTAGAGTTAGGGTTAGGGTTAGCATCAGCCCTAGGATAGTGTTAGTGTTAGGGTTAGCATGAGCCCTAGGATAGTGTTAGGGTTAGGGTTAGGGTTAGCATCAGCCCTAGGAGAGTGTTAGGGTTAGGGTTAGCATCAGACCTAGGATAGTGTTAGTGTTACGGGTAGGGTTAGCATCAGCCCTAGGATGGTGTTAGGGTTTTGGTTAGGGTTATCATCAGGCCTAGGATAGTGTTAGGGTTTGGGTTAGCATCAGCCCTAGGATAGTGTTAGTGTTAGGGTTAGCATCAGCACTAGGATTTTGTTAGGGTTAGGGTTACGGTTAGCATGAGCCCTAGGATAGTGTTAGGGTTAGGGTTAGCATCAGCCCTTGGATAGTGTTAGGGTTAGGGTTAGCATCAGCAATAGGATAGTGTTAGGGTTAGGGTTAGTGTTAGCAACAGCCCTAGGATAGTGTTAGGGTTAGGGTTAGGGTTAGGGTTAGTATCAACCCTAGGATAGTGTTAGGGTTAGGGTTAGGGTTAGCAACAGCCATAGGATAGTGTTAGGGTTAGGGTTAGGGTTAGCATCAGCCCTAGGGTAGTGTTAGGGTTAGGGTTAGGGTTAGCATCAGCCCTAGGATAGTGTTAGGGTTAGGGTTACGGTTAGCATCAGCCCTAGGATAGTGTTAGGGTTAGGGGTAGCATCCCCCTTAGGATAGTGTTAGGGTTAGGGTTAGGGTTAGCATCAGCCCTACGATAGTGTTAGGGTTAGCGTTAGCATCGGCCCTAGGGTCGTGTTAGGGTTAGGGTTATCATCAGGCCTAGGATAGTGTTATGGTTAGGGGTAGCATCAGCTGTAGGATATTGTTATTGTTAGGGTTAGTGTTAGCATCAGCCCTAGGATAGTGTTATGGTTAGGGTTAGCATCAGCCCTAGGATAGTGTTTGGGTTAGGGTTAGCATCAGCCCTAGGATAGTGTTAGGGTTAGAGTTATTGTTAGCATCAGGCCTAGGATAGTGTTAGGGTTAGGGTTAGCATCAGCCCTAGGATAGTGTTAGAGATAGGGTTAGCATCAACCCTAGGATAGTGTTAGTGTTAGGGTTAGGGTTACCATCAGGCCTAGGATAGTGTTAGGGTTAGGGTTAGCATCAGCTCTAGGATAGTGTTAGGGTTAGGGTTAGGGTAAGCATCAGCCCTAGGATAGTGTTAGGGTTACGGTTAGCATGAGCCCTAGGATAGTGTTAGGGTTAGGGTTAGGGTTAGCATCAGCCCTAGGATGGTGTTAGGGTTAGGGTTAGCATCAGACATAGGATAGTGTTAGGGTTATTGTTAGGGTTAGCATCAGTCCTAGGATAGTGTTAGGGTTAGGGTTAGGGTGAGCATCAGCCCTAGGATAGTGTTAAGGTTAGGGTTAGGGTTAGCATCAGCCCTAGGATAGTGTTAGGGTTAGGGTTAGGGTTAGCATCAGCCCTAGGATAGTGTTAGGGTTAGGGTTAGCATCAGCCCTAGGATCGTGTTAGGGTTAGGGTTAGGGTTATCATCAGGCCTAGGATAGTGTTAGGGTTAGGGTTAGCATCAGCTCTAGGATAGTGTTAGGGTTAGGGTTAGTGTTAGCATCAGCCCTATGATTGTGTTATGGTAAGGGTTAGCATCAGCGCTAGGATAGTGTTAGGGTTAGGGTTAGGGTTAGCATCACCCCTAGGATAGTGTTAGAAATAGGGTTATCATCAGCCCTAGGATAGTGTTAGTGTTAGGGTTAGGGTTATCATCAGGCCTAGGATAGTGTTAGGGTTAGGGTTAGCATCAGCTCTAGGATAGTGTTAGGGTTAGGGTTAGTGTTAGCCTCAGCCCTAGGAGAGTGTTAGGGTTAGGGTTAGGGTTAGCATCAGCACTAGGATAGTGTTAGGGTTAGGGTTAGGGTTAGCATCAGCCCTAGGATAGTGCTAGGGTTAGGGTTAGCATCAGCCCTAGGATAGTGTTAGGGTTAGGGGTAGCATCAGCCCTAGGATAGTGTTAGGGATAGGGTTAGCATCAGCCCTAGGATAATGTTATGGTTAGGGTTATGGTTAGCATCAGCCTTAGGATAGTGTTAGGGTTAGGGTTAGCATCAGCCCTAGGATAGTGTTAGGGTTAGGGTTAGCATCAGCCCTAGGATAGTGTTAATGTTAGGGTTAGGGTTAGCATCAGCCCTAGGATAGTGTTAGGGTTAGGGTTAGCATCAGCCCTAGGATAGTGTTAGGGTTAGGGTTAGGGTTAGGGTTAGCATCAGCCCTAGGATAGTGTTAGGGTTAGGGTTAAGGTTAGCAACAGCCCTAGGATAGTGTTAGGGTTAGGGTTAGGGTTAGGGTTAGCATCAGCCCTAGGATAGTGTGAGGGTTAGGTTCGGGTTAGCATCATCCCTAGGATAGTGTTAGGGTTAGGGTTAGGGTTAGCATCAACCCTAGGATAGTGTTACGGTTAGGGTTAGCATCAGCCTTAGGATAGTGTTAGGGTTAGGGTTAGGGTTAGCGTCAGCTCTAGGATAGTGATAGGGTTAGGGTTAGGGTTAGCATCAGCCCTAGGATAGTGTTAGTTTTAGGGTTAGTATCAGCCCTAGGGTCGTGTTAGGGTTAGGGTTAGGGTTGTCATCAGGCCTAGGATACTGTTATGTTTAGGGTTAGCATCAGCTCTAGGATAGTGTTAGGGTTAGGGTTAGTGTTAGCATCAGCCCTAGGATAGCGTTATGGTTAGGGTTAGCATCAGCCCTAGGATAGTGTTAGGGTTAGTGTTAGGGTTAGCATGAGCCCTAGGATAGTGTTAGGGTTAGGGTTAGCATCAGCCCTAGGATAGTGTTAGTGTTAGGGTTATTGTTAGCATCAGGCCTAGGATAGTGTTAGGGTTAGGGGTAGCATCAGCCCTAGGATAGTGTTAGGGATAGGGTTAGCATCACCCTAGGATAGTGTTAGTGTTAGGGTTAGGGTTATCATCAGGCCTAGGATAGTGTTAGGGTTAGGGTTAGCATCAGCTCTAGGATAGTGTTAGGGTTAGGGTTAGGGTTAGCCTCAGCCCAAGAATACTGTTAGGGTTAGGGTTAGGGTTATCATCATGCCTAGGATAGTGTTAGGGTTAGGGTTAGCATCAGCCCTAGGATAGTGTGAGGGCTATGGTTAGCATCAGCCCTAGGATAGTGTTAGGGTTAGGGTTAGATTTAGCATTAGCCCTAGGACAGTGTTAGGGTTAGAGTTAGGGTTGGCATCAGCCCTAGGATAGTGTTAGGGTTATGGTTAGCATCAGCCCTAGGATAGTGTTAGGGTTAGAGATAGGGTTAGCATCAGCCCTAGGATACTGTTAGGGTTAGGGTTAGCCTCAGCCCTAGGGGAGTGTTAGGGTTAGGGTTAGGGTTAGCATCAGCACTACGATAGTGTTAGGGTTTGGGTTGGCATCAGCCCTAGGATAGTGTTAGTGTTAGGGTTAGGGTTAGGGTTAGCATCATCCATAGGATAGTGTTAGGTTTAGGGTTAGGGTTAGCAGCAGCCCTAGGATAGTGTTAGGGTTAGGGTTAGGGTTAGCATCAGCCCTAGGATAGTGTTAGGGTTAGGGTTAGGGTTAGCATCAGCCTAGGATAGTGTTAGGATTAGGGTTAGGGTTAGAATCAGCCCTAGGACAGTGTAAGGCTTAGGGTTAGCATCAGCCTTAGGATAGTGTTAGGGTTAGGGTTAGGGTTAGCATCAGCCCTAGGATAGTGTTAGGATTAGGGTTAGCATCAGCCCTAGGATAGTGTTAGGTTTAGGGTTACGGTTAGCATCAACCCTAGGATAGTGTTAGGGTTAGGGTCACCATCAGCCCTAGGATAGTGTTAGGGTTAGGGTTAGGGTTATCATCAGGCCTAGGATAGTGTTAGGGTTAGGGTTAGCATCAGCCCTAGGATAGTTTTAGGGTTAGGGTTAGGGTTAGCATCATCCCTACGATAGTATTAGGGGTAGGGTTAGGGTTAGCATCAGCCGTTGGATAGTGTTAGGGTTAGGGTTAGGATTAGCATCAGCCCTAGGATAGTGTTAGGGTTAAGTTTAGCCTCAGCCCTAGGATAGTGTTAGGGTTATGGTGAGCGTTAGAATCAGCCCTAGGATAGTGACAGGGTTAGGGTTAGCATCAGCCCTTGGATTGTGTTATGGTTATGGTTAGGGTTAGAATCAGCCCTAGGATAGTGTTAGCTTTAGAATTAGCCTCAGCCCTAGGAGAGTGTTAGGGTTAGGGTTAGGGTTGGCATCAGCCCTAGGATAGTGTTACGGTTAGGTTTAGCATCAGCCCTAGGATAGTGTTAGGGTTAGGGTTAGGGTTAGCATCAGCCCTAGTATAGTGTTAGGGTTAGGGTTAGGGGTAGCATCAGCGCTAGGATACTGTTAGAGTTAGGTTTAGCATCAGCACTAGGATAGTGTTAGGGTTAGTGTCAGCATCAGCCCTAGGATAGTGTTAGGGTTAGGGTTAGTGTTAGCATCAGACCTAGGATGGTGTTAGGGTTATGGTTAGCATCAGCCCTAGGATAGTGTTTGTGTTAGCGTTATGGTTAGCATCAGCCCTAGGATAGTGTTAGGGTTAGGGTTAGCATCAGACCTAGGATAGTGTTAGGGTTAGGTTTGGGGTTAGCATCAGCCCTAAGATGATGTTAGGGTTAGTGTTAGGGTTATCATCAGGCCTAGGATAGTGTTAGGGTTAGGGTTAGGGTTAGCATCAGCCCTAGGATAGTGTTAGGGTTAGGGTTAGGGTTAGCAACAGCCCTAGGATAGTGTTAGGGTTAGGGTTAGGGTTAGCATCAGCCCTAGGATAGTGTTAGGGTTAGGGTTAGGGTTAGCATCAGCCCTAGGATAGTGTTAGTGTTAGGGTTAGGGTTAGCATCAGCCCTAGGATAGTGTTAGGGTTAGGGTTAGCATCAGACTTGGATAGTGTTAGGGTTAGGGTTAGCCTGAGCCCTAGGGGAGTGTTAGGGTTAGGGTTAGGGTTAGCGTCAGCACTACGATAGTGTTAGGGTTAGGATTGGCATCAGCCCTAGTATACTGTTAGTGTTAGGGTTAGGGTTAGGGTTAGCATCAGCCGTAGGATAGTGTTACGGATAGGGTTAGGGTTAGCATCAGCCCTAGGATAGTGTTAGGGTTAGGGTTAGCATCAGCCCTAGGATAGTGTTAGGGTTATGGTGAGGGTTAGCATCAGCCCTAGGATAGTGTTAGGGTTAGGGTTAGCATCAGCCCTTGGATAGTGTTATGGTTATGGTTAGGGTTAGAATCAGCCCTAGGATAGTGTTAGTTTTAGGGTTAGCCTCAGCCCTAGGAGAGTGCTAGTGTTAGCGTTAGGGTTAGCATCAGCCTTAGGATAGTGTTAGGGTTAGGGTTAGCATCAGCCCTAGGAGAGTGCTAGTGTTAGCGTTAGGGTTAGCATCAGCCTTAGGATAGTGTTAGGGTTAGGGTTAGCATCAGCCCTAGGATAGTGATAGAGTTAGGGTTAGGGTTAGCATCAGCCCTAGGATAGTGATAGGGTTAGGGTTAGGGTTAGCATCAGCCCTAGGATAGTGTTAGTGTTAGGGATAGCATCAGCCCTAGGGTCGTGTTAGGGTTAGGGTTAGGGTTATCATCAGGCCTAGGATAGTGTTATGGTTAGGGTTAGCATCAGGTCTAGGATAGTGTTAGGGTTAGGGTTAGTGTTAGCATCAGCCCTAGGATAGTGTTATGGTTAGGGTTAGCATCAGCCCTAGGATAGTGTTAGGGTTAGGGTTAGGGTTAGCATCAGCCCTAGGATAGTGTTAGGGTTAGGGTTAGCATCAGCCCTAGGATAGTGTTAGTGTTAAGGTTATTGTTAGCATCAGGCCTAGGATAGTGCTATGGTTAGGGTTAGCATCATCCCTAGCATAGTGTTAGGGTTAGGGTTAGCATCAGCCCTAGGATAGTGTTAGGGTTAGGGTTAGGGATATCATCAGGCCTAGGATAGTGTTAGTGTTAGGGTTAGCATCAGCCCTAGGATAGTGTTAGAGTTAGGGTTAGGGTTAGCATCAGCCCTAGGATAGTGTTAGTGTTAGGGTTAGCATGAGCCCTAGGATAGTGTTAGGGTTAGGGTTAGGGTTAGCATCAGCCCTAGGAGAGTGTTAGGGTTAGGGTTAGCATCAGACCTAGGATAGTGTTAGTGTTACGGGTAGGGTTAGCATCAGCCCTAGGATGGTGTTAGGGTTTTGGTTAGGGTTATCATCAGGCCTAGGATAGTGTTAGGATTTGGGTTAGCATCAGCCCTAGGATAGTGTTAGTGTTAGGGTTAGCATCAGCACTAGGATTTTGTTAGGGTTAGGGTTACGGTTAGCATGAGCCCTAGGATAGTGTTTTGGTTAGGGTTAGCATCAGCCCTTGGATAGTGTTAGGGTTAGGGTTAGGGTTATCATCAGGCCTAGGATAGTGTTAGGGTTAGGGTTAGCATCAGCAATAGGATAGTGTTAGGGTTAGGGTTAGTGTTAGCAACAGCCCTAGGATAGTGTTAGGGTTAGGGTTAGGGTTAGGGTTAGTATCAACCCTAGGATAGTGTTAGGGTTAGGGTTAGGGTTAGCAACAGCCATAGGATAGTGTTAGGGTTAGGGTTAGGGTTAGCATCAGCCCTAGGGTAGTGTTAGGGTTAGGGTTAGGGTTAGCATCAGCCCTAGGATAGTGTTAGGGTTAGGGTTACGGTTAGCATCAGCCCTAGGATAGTGTTAGGGTTAGGGGTAGCATCCCCCTTAGGATAGTGTTAGGGTTAGGGTTAGGGTTAGCATCAGCCCTACGATAGTGTTAGGGTTAGCGTTAGCATCGGCCCTAGGGTCGTGTTAGGGTTAGGGTTATCATCAGGCCTAGGATAGTGTTATGGTTAGGGGTAGCATCAGCTGTAGGATATTGTTATTGTTAGGGTTAGTGTTAGCATCAGCCCTAGGATAGTGTTATGGTTAGGGTTAGCATCAGCCCTAGGATAGTGTTTGGGTTAGGGTTAGCATCAGCCCTAGGATAGTGTTAGGGTTAGAGTTATTGTTAGCATCAGGCCTAGGATAGTGTTAGGGTTAGGGTTAGCATCAGCCCTAGGATAGTGTTAGAGATAGGGTTAGCATCAACCCTAGGATAGTGTTAGTGTTAGGGTTAGGGTTACCATCAGGCCTAGGATAGTGTTAGGGTTAGGGTTAGCATCAGCTCTAGGATAGTGTTAGGGTTAGGGTTAGGGTAAGCATCAGCCCTAGGATAGTGTTAGGGTTACGGTTAGCATGAGCCCTAGGATAGTGTTAGGGTTAGGGTTAGGGTTAGCATCAGCCCTAGGATGGTGTTAGGGTTAGGGTTAGCATCAGACATAGGATAGTGTTAGGGTTATTGTTAGGGTTAGCATCAGTCCTAGGATAGTGTTAGGGTTAGGGTTAGGGTGAGCATCAGCCCTAGGATAGTGTTAAGGTTAGGGTTAGGGTTAGCATCAGCCCTAGGATAGTGTTAGGGTTAGGGTTAGGGTTAGCATCAGCCCTAGGATAGTGTTAGGGTTAGGGTTAGCATCAGCCCTAGGATCGTGTTAGGGTTAGGGTTAGGGTTATCATCAGGCCTAGGATAGTGTTAGGGTTAGGGTTAGCATCAGCTCTAGGATAGTGTTAGGGTTAGGGTTAGTGTTAGCATCAGCCCTATGATTGTGTTATGGTAAGGGTTAGCATCAGCGCTAGGATAGTGTTAGGGTTAGGGTTAGGGTTAGCATCACCCCTAGGATAGTGTTAGAAATAGGGTTATCATCAGCCCTAGGATAGTGTTAGTGTTAGGGTTAGGGTTATCATCAGGCCTAGGATAGTGTTAGGGTTAGGGTTAGCATCAGCTCTAGGATAGTGTTAGGGTTAGGGTTAGTGTTAGCCTCAGCCCTAGGAGAGTGTTAGGGTTAGGGTTAGGGTTAGCATCAGCACTAGGATAGTGTTAGGGTTAGGGTTAGGGTTAGCATCAGCCCTAGGATAGTGCTAGGGTTAGGGTTAGCATCAGCCCTAGGATAGTGTTAGGGTTAGGGGTAGCATCAGCCCTAGGATAGTGTTAGGGATAGGGTTAGCATCAGCCCTAGGATAATGTTATGGTTAGGGTTATGGTTAGCATCAGCCTTAGGATAGTGTTAGGGTTAGGGTTAGCATCAGCCCTAGGATAGTGTTAGGGTTAGGGTTAGCATCAGCCCTAGGATAGTGTTAATGTTAGGGTTAGGGTTAGCATCAGCCCTAGGATAGTGTTAGGGTTAGGGTTAGCATCAGCCCTAGGATAGTGTTAGGGTTAGGGTTAGGGTTAGGGTTAGCATCAGCCCTAGGATAGTGTTAGGGTTAGGGTTAAGGTTAGCAACAGCCCTAGGATAGTGTTAGGGTTAGGGTTAGGGTTAGGGTTAGCATCAGCCCTAGGATAGTGTGAGGGTTAGGTTCGGGTTAGCATCATCCCTAGGATAGTGTTAGGGTTAGGGTTAGGGTTAGCATCAACCCTAGGATAGTGTTACGGTTAGGGTTAGCATCAGCCTTAGGATAGTGTTAGGGTTAGGGTTAGGGTTAGCGTCAGCTCTAGGATAGTGATAGGGTTAGGGTTAGGGTTAGCATCAGCCCTAGGATAGTGTTAGTTTTAGGGTTAGTATCAGCCCTAGGGTCGTGTTAGGGTTAGGGTTAGGGTTGTCATCAGGCCTAGGATACTGTTATGTTTAGGGTTAGCATCAGCTCTAGGATAGTGTTAGGGTTAGGGTTAGTGTTAGCATCAGCCCTAGGATAGCGTTATGGTTAGGGTTAGCATCAGCCCTAGGATAGTGTTAGGGTTAGTGTTAGGGTTAGCATGAGCCCTAGGATAGTGTTAGGGTTAGGGTTAGCATCAGCCCTAGGATAGTGTTAGTGTTAGGGTTATTGTTAGCATCAGGCCTAGGATAGTGTTAGGGTTAGGGGTAGCATCAGCCCTAGGATAGTGTTAGGGATAGGGTTAGCATCACCCTAGGATAGTGTTAGTGTTAGGGTTAGGGTTATCATCAGGCCTAGGATAGTGTTAGGGTTAGGGTTAGCATCAGCTCTAGGATAGTGTTAGGGTTAGGGTTAGGGTTAGCCTCAGCCCAAGAATACTGTTAGGGTTAGGGTTAGGGTTATCATCATGCCTAGGATAGTGTTAGGGTTAGGGTTAGCATCAGCCCTAGGATAGTGTGAGGGCTATGGTTAGCATCAGCCCTAGGATAGTGTTAGGGTTAGGGTTAGATTTAGCATTAGCCCTAGGACAGTGTTAGGGTTAGAGTTAGGGTTGGCATCAGCCCTAGGATAGTGTTAGGGTTATGGTTAGCATCAGCCCTAGGATAGTGTTAGGGTTAGAGATAGGGTTAGCATCAGCCCTAGGATACTGTTAGGGTTAGGGTTAGCCTCAGCCCTAGGGGAGTGTTAGGGTTAGGGTTAGGGTTAGCATCAGCACTACGATAGTGTTAGGGTTAGGGTTGGCATCAGCCCTAGGATAGTGTTAGTGTTAGGGTTAGGGTTAGGGTTAGCATCATCCATAGGATAGTGTTAGGTTTAGGGTTAGGGTTAGCAGCAGCCCTAGGATAGTGTTAGGGTTAGGGTTAGGGTTAGCATCAGCCCTAGGATAGTGTTAGGGTTAGGGTTAGGGTTAGCATCAGCCTAGGATAGTGTTAGGATTAGGGTTAGGGTTAGAATCAGCCCTAGGACAGTGTAAGGCTTAGGGTTAGCATCAGCCTTAGGATAGTGTTAGGGTTAGGGTTAGGGTTAGCATCAGCCCTAGGATAGTGTTAGGATTAGGGTTAGCATCAGCCCTAGGATAGTGTTAGGTTTAGGGTTACGGTTAGCATCAACCCTAGGATAGTGTTAGGGTTAGGGTCACCATCAGCCCTAGGATAGTGTTAGGGTTAGGGTTAGGGTTATCATCAGGCCTAGGATAGTGTTAGGGTTAGGGTTAGCATCAGCCCTAGGATAGTTTTAGGGTTAGGGTTAGGGTTAGCATCATCCCTACGATAGTATTAGGGTTAGGGTTAGGGTTAGCATCAGCCGTTGGATAGTGTTAGGGTTAGGGTTAGGATTAGCATCAGCCCTAGGATAGTGTTAGGGTTAAGTTTAGCCTCAGCCCTAGGATAGTGTTAGGGTTATGGTGAGCGTTAGAATCAGCCCTAGGATAGTGACAGGGTTAGGGTTAGCATCAGCCCTTGGATTGTGTTATGGTTATGGTTAGGGTTAGAATCAGCCCTAGGATAGTGTTAGCTTTAGAATTAGCCTCAGCCCTAGGAGAGTGTTAGGGTTAGGGTTAGGGTTGGCATCAGCCCTAGGATAGTGTTACGGTTAGGTTTAGCATCAGCCCTAGGATAGTGTTAGGGTTAGGGTTAGTGTTAGCATCAGCCCTAGTATAGTGTTAGGGTTAGGGTTAGGGGTAGCATCAGCGCTAGGATACTGTTAGAGTTAGGTTTAGCATCAGCACTAGGATAGTGTTAGGGTTAGTGTCAGCATCAGCCCTAGGATAGTGTTAGGGTTAGGGTTAGTGTTAGCATCAGACCTAGGATGGTGTTAGGGTTATGGTTAGCATCAGCCCTAGGATAGTGTTTGTGTTAGCGTTATGGTTAGCATCAGCCCTAGGATAGTGTTAGGGTTAGGGTTAGCATCAGACCTAGGATAGTGTTAGGGTTAGGTTTGGGGTTAGCATCAGCCCTAAGATGATGTTAGGGTTAGTGTTAGGGTTATCATCAGGCCTAGGATAGTGTTAGGGTTAGGGTTAGGGTTAGCATCAGCCCTAGGATAGTGTTAGGGTTAGGGTTAGGGTTAGCAACAGCCCTAGGATAGTGTTAGGGTTAGGGTTAGGGTTAGCATCAGCCCTAGGATAGTGTTAGGGTTAGGGTTAGGGTTAGCATCAGCCCTAGGATAGTGTTAGTGTTAGGGTTAGGGTTAGCATCAGCCCTAGGATAGTGTTAGGGTTAGGGTTAGCATCAGACTTGGATAGTGTTAGGGTTAGGGTTAGCCTGAGCCCTAGGGGAGTGTTAGGGTTAGGGTTAGGGTTAGCGTCAGCACTACGATAGTGTTAGGGTTAGGATTGGCATCAGCCCTAGTATACTGTTAGTGTTAGGGTTAGGGTTAGGGTTAGCATCAGCCGTAGGATAGTGTTACGGATAGGGTTAGGGTTAGCATCAGCCCTAGGATAGTGTTAGGGTTAGGGTTAGCATCAGCCCTAGGATAGTGTTAGGGTTATGGTGAGGGTTAGCATCAGCCCTAGGATAGTGTTAGGGTTAGGGTTAGCATCAGCCCTTGGATAGTGTTATGGTTATGGTTAGGGTTAGAATCAGCCCTAGGATAGTGTTAGTTTTAGGGTTAGCCTCAGCCCTAGGAGAGTGCTAGTGTTAGCGTTAGGGTTAGCATCAGCCTTAGGATAGTGTTAGGGTTAGGGTTAGCATCAGCCCTAGGATAGTGTTAGGGTTAGGGTTAGGGTTAGCATCAGCCCTCGGATAGTGTTAGGGTTAGTGTTAGGGGTAGCATCAGCGCTAGGATAGTGTTAGGGTTAGGTTTAGCATCAGCACTAGGATAGTGTTAGGGTTAGTGTCAGCATCAGCCCTAGGATAGTGTTAGGGTTAGGGTTAGTGTTAGCATCAGACCTAGGATGGTGTTAGGGTTATGGTTAGCATCAGCCCTAGGATAGTGTTTGGGTTAGGGTTAGCATCAGACCTAGGATAGTGTTAGGGTTAGGTTTGGGGTTAGCATCAGCCCTAAGATGATGTTAGGGTTAGGGTTAGGGTTATCATCAGGCCTAGGATAGTGTTAGGGTTAGGGTTAGGGTTAGCATCAGCCCTAGGATAGTGTTAGGGTTAGGGTTAGGGTTAGCAACAGCCCTAGGATAGTGTTAGGGTTAGGTTTAGGGTTAGCATCAGAACTAGGATTGTGTTAGGGTTAGGGTTAGGGTTAGCATCAGCCCTAGGATAGTGTTTGGGTTAGGGTTATGGTTAGCATCAGCCCTAGGATAGTGTTAGGTTAAGGGTTAGCATCATCCTTAGGATAGTGTTACGGTTAGGGTTAGGGTTAGCAGCAGCCCTAGTATAGTGTTAGGGTTAGGGTTAGCATCAGTCTTAGGATAGTGTTAGGGTTAGCGTTATGGTTAGCATCAACCCTATGATAGTGTTAGAGTTAGGGTGAGCATCAGCCCTAGGATAGTGTTAGGGTTAGTGTCAGCATCAGCCCTAGGATAGTGTTCGGGTTAGGGTTAGCATCAGCCCTAGGATAGTGTTAGGGTTAGGGTTATTGTTAGAATCAGGCCTAGGATAGTGTTGGGTTAGGGTTAGCATCAGCCCTAGGATAGTGTTAGAGATAGGGTTAGCATCAGCCCTAGGATAGTGTTAGTGTTAGCGTTAGGGTTATCATCAGGCCTAGGATAGTGTTAGGGTGAGGGTTAGCATCAGCCCTAGGACAGTGTTACGGTTAGGGTTAGCATCAGCCTTAGGATAGTGTTAGGGTTAGGGTTAGGGTTAGCATCAGCTCTAGGATAGTGATAGGGTTAGGGTTAGGGTTAGCATCAGCCCTAGGATAGTGTTAGTTTTAGGGTTAGCATCAGCCCTAAGGTCGTGTTAGGGTTAGGGTTAGGGTTATCATCAGGCCTAGGATACTGTTATGGTTAGGGTTAGCATCAGCTCTAGGATAGTGTTAGGGTTAGGGTTAGTGTTAGCATCAGCCCTAGGATAGTGTTATGGTTAGGGTTAGCATCAGCCCTAGGATAGTGTTAGGGTTAGGGTTAGCATCAGCCCTAGGATAGTGTTAGTGTTAGGGTTATTGTTAGCATCAGGCCTAGGATAGTGTTAGGTTTAGGGGTAGCATCAGCCCTAGGATAGTGTTAGGGATAGGGTTAGCATCACCCTAGGATAGTGTTAGTGTTACGGTTTGGGTTATCATCAGGCCTAGGATAGTGTTAGGTTTAGGGTTAGCATCAGCTCTAGGATAGTGTTAGGGTTTGGGTTAGGGTTAGCCTCAGCCCTAGAATACTTTTAGGGTTAGGGTTAGGGTTATCATCATGCCTTGGATAGTGTTAGGGTTAGGGTTAGCATCAGCCCTAGGATAGTGTGAGGGCTATGGTTAGCATCACACCTAGGATAGTGTTAGGGTTAGGGTTAGATTTAGCATTAGCCCTAGGATAGTGTTAGGGTTAGGGTTAGGGTTAGCATCAGCCCTAGGATAGTGTTAGGGTTATGGTTAGCATCAGCCCTAGGATAGTGTTAGGGTTAGAGATAGGGTTAGCATCAGCCGAGGATAGTGTTAGGGTTAGGGTTAGCCTGAGCCCTAGGGGAGTGCTAGGGTTAGGCTTAGGGTTAGCATCAGCACTACGATAGTGTTAGGGTTAGGGTTGGCATCAGCCCTAGGATAGTGTTAGTGTTAGGGTTAGGGTTAGGGTTAGCATCAGCCATAGGATAGTGTTAGGGTTAGGGTTAGGGTTAGCAACAGCCCTAGGATAGTGTTAGGGTTAGGGTTAGTGTTAGCATCAGCCCTAGGATATTGTTAGGGTTAGGGTTAGGGTTAGCATCAGCCCTAGGATACTGTTAGGCTTAGGATTAGGGTTAGAATCAGCCCTAGGACAGTGTAAGGCTTAGGGTTAGCATCAGCCTTAGGATAGTGTTAGGGTTAGGGTTAGGGTTAGCATCAGCCCTAGGATAGTGTTAGGGTTAGGGTTAGCATCAGCCCTAGGATCGTGTTAGGGTTAGGGTTAGGGTTATCATCAGGCCTAGGATAGTGTTAGGGTTAGGGTTAGCATCAGCTCTAGGATAGTGTTAGGGTTAGGGTTAGTGTTAGCATCAGCCCTAGGATAGTGTTAGGGTTAGGGTTAGGGTTAGCATCAGCCCTAGGATAGTGTTAGGGGTAGGGTTAGTGTTAGCATCAGCACTAGGATAGTGTTAGGGTTAAGTTTAGGGTTAGCATTAGCCATAGGATAGCGTTAGGGTTAGGGTTAGGGTTAGCATCACCCCTAGGATAGTGTTAGAAATAGGGTTATCATCAGCCCTAGGATAGTGTTAGTGTTAGGGTTAGGGTTATCATCAGGCCTAGGATAGTGTTAGGGTTAGGGTTAGCATCAGCTCTAGGATAGTGTTAGGGTTAGGGTTAGTGTTAGCCTCAGCCCTAGGATAGTGTTAGGGTTAGGGTTAGTGTTAGCATCAGCACTAGGATAGTGTTAGGGTTAGGGTTAGGGTTAGCATCAGCCCTAGGATAGTGCTAGGGTTAGGGTTAGCATCAGCCCTAGGATAGTGTTAGTGTTAGGGTTATTGTTAGCATCAGGCCTAGGATAGTGTTAGGGTTACGGGTAGCATCAGCCTTAGGATAGTGTTAGGGTTAGGGTTAGCATCAGCCCTAGGATAGTGTTAGGGTTAGGGTTAGCATCAGCCCTAGGATAGTGTTAATGTTAGGGTTAGGGTTAGCATCAGCCCTAGGATAGTGTTAGGGTTAGGGTTAGCATCAGCCCTAGGATAGTGTTTGGGTTAGGGTTAGGGTTAGGGTTAGCATCAGCCCTAGGATAGTGTTAGGGTTAGGGTTAGGGTTAGCAACAGCCCTAGGATAGTGTTAGGGTTAGGGTTAGGGTTAGGGTTAGCATCAGACCTAGGATAGTGTTAGGGTTAGGTTAGGGTTAGCATCATCCCTAGGATAGTGTGAGGGTTAGGGTTAGGGTTAGCATCAGCCCTAGGATAGTGTTACGGTTAGGGTTAGCATCAGCCTCAGGATACTGTTAGGGTTAGTGTTAGGGTTAGCATCAGCTCTAGGATAGTGATAGGGTTAGGGTTAGGGTTAGCATCAGCCCTAGGATAGTGTTAGTTTTAGGGTTAGTATCAGCCCTAGGGTCGTGTTAGGGTTAGGGTTATGGTTATCATCAGGCCTAGGATACTGTTATGGTTAGGGTTAGCATCAGCTCTAGGATAGTGTTAGTGTTAGGGTTAGTGTTAGCATCAGCCCTCGGATAGTGTTATGGTTAGGGTTAGCATCAGCCCTAGGATAGTGTTAGGGTTAGGGTTAGTGTTAGCATCAGACCTAGGATGGTGTTAGGGTTATGGTTAGCATCAGCCCTAGGATAGTGTTTGGGTTAGGGTTAGCATCAGACCTAGGATAGTGTTAGGGTTAGGTTTGGGGTTAGCATCAGCCCTAAGATGATGTTAGGGTTAGGGTTAGGGTTATCATCAGGCCTAGGATAGTGTTAGGGTTAGGGTTAGGGTTAGCATCAGCCCTAGGATAGTGTTAGGGTTAGGGTTAGGGTTAGCAACAGCCCTAGGATAGTGTTAGGGTTAGGTTTAGGGTTAGCATCAGAACTAGGATTGTGTTAGGGTTAGGGTTAGGGTTAGCATCAGCCCTAGGATAGTGTTTGGGTTAGGGTTATGGTTAGCATCAGCCCTAGGATAGTGTTAGGTTAAGGGTTAGCATCATCCTTAGGATAGTGTTACGGTTAGGGTAAGGGTTAGCAGCAGCCCTAGTATAGTGTTAGGGTTAGGGTTAGCATCAGTCTTAGGATAGTGTTAGGGTTAGCGTTATGGTTAGCATCAACCCTATGATAGTGTTAGAGTTAGGGTGAGCATCAGCCCTAGGATAGTGTTAGGGTTAGTGTCAGCATCAGCCCTAGGATAGTGTTCGGGTTAGGGTTAGCATCAGCCCTAGGATAGTGTTAGGGTTAGGGTTATTGTTAGAATCAGGCCTAGGATAGTGTTGGGTTAGGGTTAGCATCAGCCCTAGGATAGTGTTAGAGATAGGGTTAGCATCAGCCCTAGGATAGTGTTAGTGTTAGCGTTAGGGTTATCATCAGGCCTAGGATAGTGTTAGGGTGAGGGTTAGCATCAGCCCTAGGACAGTGTTACGGTTAGGGTTAGCATCAGCCTTAGGATAGTGTTAGGGTTAGGGTTAGGGTTAGCATCAGCTCTAGGATAGTGATAGGGTTAGGGTTAGGGTTAGCATCAGCCCTAGGATAGTGTTAGTTTTAGGGTTAGCATCAGCCCTAAGGTCGTGTTAGGGTTAGGGTTAGGGTTATCATCAGGCCTAGGATACTGTTATGGTTAGGGTTAGCATCAGCTCTAGGATAGTGTTAGGGTTAGGGTTAGTGTTAGCATCAGCCCTAGGATAGTGTTATGGTTAGGGTTAGCATCAGCCCTAGGATAGTGTTAGGGTTAGGGTTAGCATCAGCCCTAGGATAGTGTTAGTGTTAGGGTTATTGTTAGCATCAGGCCTAGGATAGTGTTAGGTTTAGGGGTAGCATCAGCCCTAGGATAGTGTTAGGGATAGGGTTAGCATCACCCTAGGATAGTGTTAGTGTTACGGTTTGGGTTATCATCAGGCCTAGGATAGTGTTAGGTTTAGGGTTAGCATCAGCTCTAGGATAGTGTTAGGGTTTGGGTTAGGGTTAGCCTCAGCCCTAGAATACTTTTAGGGTTAGGGTTAGGGTTATCATCATGCCTTGGATAGTGTTAGGGTTAGGGTTAGCATCAGCCCTAGGATAGTGTGAGGGCTATGGTTAGCATCACACCTAGGATAGTGTTAGGGTTAGGGTTAGATTTAGCATTAGCCCTAGGATAGTGTTAGGGTTAGGGTTAGGGTTAGCATCAGCCCTAGGATAGTGTTAGGGTTATGGTTAGCATCAGCCCTAGGATAGTGTTAGGGTTAGAGATAGGGTTAGCATCAGCCGAGGATAGTGTTAGGGTTAGGGTTAGCCTGAGCCCTAGGGGAGTGCTAGGGTTAGGCTTAGGGTTAGCATCAGCACTACGATAGTGTTAGGGTTAGG
Source organism: Lemur catta (assembly GCF_020740605.2). Classification (NCBI taxonomy): domain Eukaryota; kingdom Metazoa; phylum Chordata; class Mammalia; order Primates; family Lemuridae; genus Lemur; species Lemur catta. Next base: position 38,355,481 of record NC_059129.1, on the reverse strand, counting down.
GTTGGCATCAGCCCTAGGATAGTGTTAGTGTTAGGGTTAGGGTTAGGGTTAGCATCAGCCATAGGATAGTGTTAGGGTTAGGGTTAGGGTTAGCAACAGCCCTAGGATAGTGTTAGGGTTAGGGTTAGTGTTAGCATCAGCCCTAGGATATTGTTAGGGTTAGGGTTAGGGTTAGCATCAGCCCTAGGATACTGTTAGGCTTAGGATTAGGGTTAGAATCAGCCCTAGGACAGTGTAAGGCTTAGGGTTAGCATCAGCCTTAGGATAGTGTTAGGGTTAGGGTTAGGGTTAGCATCAGCCCTAGGATAGTGTTAGGGTTAGGGTTAGCATCAGCCCTAGGATCGTGTTAGGGTTAGGGTTAGGGTTATCATCAGGCCTAGGATAGTGTTAGGGTTAGGGTTAGCATCAGCTCTAGGATAGTGTTAGGGTTAGGGTTAGTGTTAGCATCAGCCCTAGGATAGTGTTAGGGTTAGGGTTAGGGTTAGCATCAGCCCTAGGATAGTGTTAGGGGTAGGGTTAGTGTTAGCATCAGCACTAGGATAGTGTTAGGGTTAAGTTTAGGGTTAGCATTAGCCATAGGATAGCGTTAGGGTTAGGGTTAGGGTTAGCATCACCCCTAGGATAGTGTTAGAAATAGGGTTATCATCAGCCCTAGGATAGTGTTAGTGTTAGGGTTAGGGTTATCATCAGGCCTAGGATAGTGTTAGGGTTAGGGTTAGCATCAGCTCTAGGATAGTGTTAGGGTTAGGGTTAGTGTTAGCCTCAGCCCTAGGATAGTGTTAGGGTTAGGGTTAGTGTTAGCATCAGCACTAGGATAGTGTTAGGGTTAGGGTTAGGGTTAGCATCAGCCCTAGGATAGTGCTAGGGTTAGGGTTAGCATCAGCCCTAGGATAGTGTTAGTGTTAGGGTTATTGTTAGCATCAGGCCTAGGATAGTGTTAGGGTTACGGGTAGCATCAGCCTTAGGATAGTGTTAGGGTTAGGGTTAGCATCAGCCCTAGGATAGTGTTAGGGTTAGGGTTAGCATCAGCCCTAGGATAGTGTTAATGTTAGGGTTAGGGTTAGCATCAGCCCTAGGATAGTGTTAGGGTTAGGGTTAGCATCAGCCCTAGGATAGTGTTTGGGTTAGGGTTAGGGTTAGGGTTAGCATCAGCCCTAGGATAGTGTTAGGGTTAGGGTTAGGGTTAGCAACAGCCCTAGGATAGTGTTAGGGTTAGGGTTAGGGTTAGGGTTAGCATCAGACCTAGGATAGTGTTAGGGTTAGGTTAGGGTTAGCATCATCCCTAGGATAGTGTGAGGGTTAGGGTTAGGGTTAGCATCAGCCCTAGGATAGTGTTACGGTTAGGGTTAGCATCAGCCTCAGGATACTGTTAGGGTTAGTGTTAGGGTTAGCATCAGCTCTAGGATAGTGATAGGGTTAGGGTTAGGGTTAGCATCAGCCCTAGGATAGTGTTAGTTTTAGGGTTAGTATCAGCCCTAGGGTCGTGTTAGGGTTAGGGTTATGGTTATCATCAGGCCTAGGATACTGTTATGGTTAGGGTTAGCATCAGCTCTAGGATAGTGTTAGTGTTAGGGTTAGTGTTAGCATCAGCCCTCGGATAGTGTTATGGTTAGGGTTAGCATCAGCCCTAGGATAGTGTTAGGGTTAGTGTTAGGGTTAGCATCAGCCCTAGGATAGTGTTAGTGTTAGGGTTAGCATCAGCCCTAGGATAGTGTTAGTGTTAGGGTTATTGTTAGCATCAGGCCTAGGATAGTGTTAGGGTTAGGGGTAGCATCAGCCCTAGGATAGTGTTAGGGATAGGGTTAGCATCACCCTAGGATAGTGTTAGTGTTAGGGTTAGGGTTATCATCAGGCCTAGGATAGTGTTAGGGTTAGGGTTAGCATCAGCTCTAGGATAGTGTTAGGGTTAGGGTTAGGGTTAGCCTCAGCCCTAGAATACTGTTAGGGTTAGGGTTAGGGTTATCATCATGCCTAGGATAGTGTTAGGGTTAGGGTTAGCATCAGCCCTAGGATAGTGTGAGGGCTATGGTTAGCATCAGACCTAGGATAGTGTTAGGGTTAGGGTTAGATTTAGCATTAGCCCTCGGATAGTGTTAGGGTTAGTGTTAGGGGTAGCATTAGCGCTAGGATAGTGTTAGGGTTAGGTTTAGCATCAGCACTAGGATAGTGTTAGGGTTAGTGTCAGCATCAGCCCTAGGATAGTGTTAGGGTTAGGGTTAGTGTTAGCATCAGACCTAGGATGGTGTTAGGCTTATGGTTAGCATCAGCCCTAGGATAGTGTTTGGGTTAGGGTTAGCATCAGACCTAGGATAGTGTTAGGGTTAGGTTTGGGGTTAGCATCAGCCCTAAGATGATGTTAGGGTTAGGGTTAGGGTTATCATCAGGCCTAGGATAGTGTTAGGGTTAGGGTTAGGGTTAGCATCAGCCCTAAGATAGTGTTAGGGTTTGGGTTAGGGTTAGCAACAGCCCTAGGATAGTGTTAGGGTTAGGGTTAGGGTTAGCATCAGAACTAGGATTGTGTTAGGGTTAGGGTTAGTGTTAGCATCAGCCCATAGGATAGTGTTTGGATTAGGGTTAGGGTTAGCATCAGCCCTAGGATAGTGTTAGGTTAAGGGTTAGCATCAGCCTTAGGATAGTGTTACTGTTAGGGTTAGGGTTAGCAGCAGCCCTAGTATAGTGTTAGGGTTAGGGTTAGCATCAGTCTTAGGATAGTGTTAGGGTTAGCGTTATGGTTAGCATCAACCCTTGGATAGTGTTAGAGTTAGGGTGAGCATCAGCCCTAGGATAGTGTTAGGGTTAGTGTCAGCATCAGCCCTAGGATAGTGTTAGGGTTAGGGTTAGCATCAGCCCTAGGATAGTGTTAGGGTTAGGGTTATTGTTAGAATCAGGCCTAGGATAGTGTTGGGTTAGGGTTAGCATCAGCCCTAGGATAGTGTTAGAGATAGGGTTAGCATCAGCCCTAGGATAGTGTTAGTGTTAGCGTTAGGGTTATCATCAGGCCTAGGATAGTGTTAGGGTGAGGGTTAGCATCAGCCCTAGGACAGTGTTACGGTTAGGGTTAGCATCAGCCTTAGGATAGTGTTAGGGTTAGGGTAAGGGTTAGCATCAGCTCTAGGATAGTGATAGGGTTAGGGTTAGGGTTAGCATCAGCCCTAGGATAGTGTTAGTTGTAGGGTTAGTATCAGCCCTAAGGTCATGTTAGGGTTAGGGTTAGGGTTATCATCAGGCCTAGGATACTGTTATGGTTAGGGTTAGCATCAGCTCTAGGATAGTGTTAGGGTTAGGGTTAGTGTTAGCATCAGCCCTAGGATAGTGTTATGGTTAGGGTTAGCATCAGCCCTAGGATAGTGTTAGGGTTAGGGTTAGCATCAGCCCCAGGATAGTGTTAGTGTTAGGGTTATTGTTAGCATCAGGCCTAGGATAGTGTTAGGTTTAGGGGTAGCATCAGCCGTAGGATAGTGTTAGGGATAGGGTTAGCATCACCCTAGGATAGTGTTAGTGTTAGGGTTTGGGTTATCATCAGGCCTAGGATAGTGTTAGGGTTAGGGTTAGCATCAGCTCTAGGATAGTGTTAGGGTTAGGGTTAGGGTTAGCCTCAGCCCTAGAATACTTTTAGGGTTAGGGTTAGGGTTATCATCATGCCTTGGATAGTGTTAGGGTTAGGGTTAGCATCAGCCCTAGGATAGTGTGAGGGCTATGGTTAGCATCAGACCTAGGATAGTGTTAGGGTTAGGGTTAGATTTAGCATTAGCCCTAGGATAGTGTTAGGATTAGGGTTAGGGTTAGCATCAGCCCTAGGATAGTGTTAGGGTTATGGTTAGCATCAGCCCTAGGATAGTGTTAGGGTTAGAGATAGGGTTAGCATCAGCCCTAGGATAGTGTTAGAGTTAGGGTTAGCCTGAGCCCTAGGGGAGTGCTAGGGTTAGGCTTAGGGTTAGCATCAGCACTACGATAGTGTTAGGGTTAGGGTTGGCATCAGCCCTAGGATAGTGTTAGTGTTAGGGTTAGGGTTAGGGTTAGCATCAGCCATAGGATAGTGTTAGGGTTAGGGTTAGGGTTAGCAACAGCCCTAGGATAGTGTTAGGGTTAGGGTTAGTGTTAGCATCAGCCCTAGGATATTGTTAGGGTTAGGGTTAGGGTTAGCATCAGCCCTAGGATACTGTTAGGCTTAGGATTAGGGTTAGAATCAGCCCTAGGACAGTGTAAGGCTTAGGGTTAGCATCAGCCTTAGGATAGTGTTAGGGTTAGGGTTAGGGTTAGCATCAGCCCTAGGATAGTGTTAGGGTTAGGGTTAGCATCAGCCCTAGGATCGTGTTAGGGTTAGGGTTAGGGTTATCATCAGGCCTAGGATAGTGTTAGGGTTAGGGTTAGCATCATCTCTAGGATAGTGTTAGGGTTAGGGTTAGTGTTAGCATCAGCCCTAGGATAGTGTTAGGGTTAGGGTTAGGGTTAGCATCAGCCCTAGGATAGTGTTAGGGGTAGGGTTAGTGTTAGCATCAGCACTAGGATAGTGTTAGGGTTAAGTTTAGGGTTAGCATTAGCCATAGGATAGCGTTAGGGTTAGGGTTAGGGTTAGCATCACCCCTAGGATAGTGTTAGAAATAGGGTTATCATCAGCCCTAGGATAGTGTTAGTGTTAGGGATAGGGTTATCATCAGGCCTAGGATAGTGTTAGGGTTAGGGTTAGCATCAGCTCTAGGATAGTGTTAGGGTTAGGGTTAGTGTTAGCCTCAGCCCTAGGATAGTGTTAGGGTTAGGGTTAGTGTTAGCATCAGCACTAGGATAGTGTTAGGGTTAGGGTTAGGGTTAGCATCAGCCCTAGGATAGTGCTAGGGTTAGGGTTAGCATCAGCCCTAGGATAGTGTTAGTGTTAGGGTTATTGTTAGCATCAGGCCTAGGATAGTGTTAGGGTTACGGGTAGCATCAGCCTTAGGATAGTGTTAGGGTTAGGGTTAGCATCAGCCCTAGGATAGTGTTAGGGTTAGGGTTAGCATCAGCCCTAGGATAGTGTTAATGTTAGGGTTAGGGTTAGCATCAGCCCTAGGATAGTGTTAGGGTTAGGGTTAGCATCAGCCCTAGGATAGTGTTTGGGTTAGGGTTAGGGTTAAGGTTAGCATCAGCCCTAGGATAGTGTTAGGGTTAGGGTTAGGGTTAGCAACAGCCCTAGGATAGTGTTAGGGTTAGGGTTAGGGTTAGGGTTAGCATCAGACCTAGGATAGTGTTAGGGTTAGGTTAGGGTTAGCATCATCCCTAGGATAGTGTGAGGGTTAGGGTTAGGGTTAGCATCAGCCCTAGGATAGTGTTACGGTTAGGGTTAGCATCAGCCTTAGGACACTGTTAGGGTTAGTATTAGGGTTAGCATCAGCTCTAGGATAGTGATAGGGTTAGGGTTAGGGTTAGCATCAGCCCTAGGATAGTGTTAGTTTTAGGGTTAGTATCAGCCCTAGGGTCGTGTTAGGGTTAGGGTTATGGTTATCATCAGGCCTAGGATACTGTTATGGTTAGGGTTAGCATCAGCTCTAGGATAGTGTTAGTGTTAGGGTTAGTGTTAGCATCAGCCCTCGGATAGTGTTATGGTTAGGGTTAGCATCAGCCCTAGGATAGTGTTAGGGTTAGTGTTAGGGTTAGCATCAGCCCTAGGATAGTGTTAGTGTTAGGGTTAGCATCAGCCCTAGGATAGTGTTAGTGTTAGGGTTATTGTTAGCATCAGGCCTAGGATAGTGTTAGGGTTAGGGGTAGCATCAGCCCTAGGATAGTGTTAGGGATAGGGTTAGCATCACCCTAGGATAGTGTTAGTGTTAGGGTTAGGGTTATCATCAGGCCTAGGATAGTGTTAGGGTTAGGGTTAGCATCAGCTCTAGGATAGTGTTAGGGTTAGGGTTAGGGTTAGCCTCAGCCCTAGAATACTGTTAGGGTTAGCGTTAGGGTTATCATTATGCCTAGGATAGTGTTAGGGTTAGGGTTAGCATCAGCCGTAGGATAGTGTGAGGGCTATGGTTAGCATCAGACCTAGGATAGTGTTAGGGTTAGGGTTAGATTTAGCATTAGCCCTAGGATAGTGTTAGGGTTAGGGGTAGGGTTGGCATCAGCCCTAGGATAGTGTTAGGGTTATGGTTAGCATCAGCCCTAGGATAGTGTTAGGGTTAGAGATAGGGTTAGCATCAGTCCTAGGATAGTGTTAGGGTTAGGGTTAGCCTCAGCCCTAGGGGAGTGTTAGGGTTAGGGTTAGGGTTAGCATCAGCACTACGATAGTGTTAGGGTTAGGGTTGGCGTCAGCCCTAGGATAGTGTTAGTGTTAGGGTTAGGGTTAGGGTTAGCATCAGCCATAGGATAGTGTTAGGTTTAGGGTTAGGGTTAGCAGCAGCCCTAGGATAGTGTTAGGGTTAGGGTTAGTGTTAGCATCAGCACTAGGATAGTGTTAGGGTTAGGGTTAGGGTTAGCATCAGCCCTAGGATAGTGCTAGGGTTAGGGTTAGCATCAGCCCTAGGATAGTGTTAGTGTTAGGGTTATTGTTAGCATCAGGCCTAGGATAGTGTTAGGGTTACGGGTAGCATCAGCCTTAGGATAGTGTTAGGGTTAGGGTTAGCATCAGCCCTAGGATAGTGTTAGGGTTAGGGTTAGCATCAGCCCTAGGATAGTGTTAATGTTAGGGTTAGGGTTAGCATCAGCCCTAGAATAGTGTTAGGGTTAGGGTTAGCATCAGCCCTAGGATAGTTTTTGGGTTAGGGTTAGGGTTAGGGTTAGCATCAGCCCTAGGATAGTGTTAGGGTTAGGGTTAGGGTTAGCAACAGCCCTAGGATAGTGTTAGGGTTAGGGTTAGGGTTAGGGTTAGCATCAGACCTAGGATAGTGTTAGGGTTAGGTTAGGGTTAGCATCATCCCTAGGATAGTGTGAGGGTTAGGGTTAGGGTTAGCATCAGCCCTAGGATAGTGTTACGGTTAGGGTTAGCATCAGCCTTAGGATACTGTTAGGGTTAGTGTTAGGGTTAGCATCAGCTCTAGGATAGTGATAGGGTTAGGGTTAGGGTTAGCATCAGCCCTAGGATAGTGTTAGTTTTAGGGTTAGTATCAGCCCTAGGGTCGTGTTAGGGTTAGGGTTATGGTTATCATCAGGCCTAGGATACTGTTATGGTTAGGGTGAGCATCAGCTCTAGGATAGTGTTAGTGTTAGGGTTAGTGTTAGCATCAGCCCTCGGATAGTGTTATGGTTAGGGTTAGCATCAGCCCTAGGATAGTGTTAGGGTTAGTGTTAGGGTTAGCATCAGCCCTAGGATAGTGTTAGTGTTAGGGTTAGCATCAGCCCTAGGATAGTGTTAGTGTTAGGGTTATTGTTAGCATCAGGCCTAGGATAGTGTTCGGGTTAGGGGTAGCATCAGCCCTAGGATAGTGTTAGGGATAGGGTTAGCATCACCCTAGGATAGTGTTAGTGTTAGGGTTAGGGTTATCATCAGGCCTAGGATAGTGTTAGGGTTAGGGTTAGGGTTAGCCTCAGCCCTAGAATACTGTTAGGGTTAGGGTTAGGGTTATCATCATGCCTAGGATAGTGTTAGGGTTAGGGTTAGCATCAGCCCTAGGATAGTGTGAGGGCTATGGTTAGCATCAGACCTAGGATAGTGTTAGGGTTAGGGTTAGATTTAGCATTAGCCCTCGGATAGTGTTAGGGTTAGTGTTAGGGGTAGCATCAGCGCTAGGATAGTGTTAGGGTTAGGTTTAGCATCAGCACTAGGATAGTGTTAGGGTTAGTGTCAGCATCAGCCCTAGGATAGTGTTAGGGTTAGGGTTAGTGTTAGCATCAGACCTAGGATGGTGTCAGGGTTATGGTTAGCATCAGCCCTAGGATAGTGTTTGGGTTAGGGTTAGCATCAGACCTAGGATAGTGTTAGGGTTAGGTTTGGGGTTAGCATCAGCCCTAAGATGATGTTAGGGTTAGGGTTAGGGTTATCATCAGGCCTAGGATAGTGTTAGGGTTAGGGTTAGGGTTAGCATCAGCCCTAAGATAGTGTTAGGGTTAGGGTTAGGGTTAGCAACAGCCCTAGGATAGTGTTAGGGTTAGGGTTAGGGTTAGCATCAGAACTAGGATTGTGTTAGGGTTAGGGTTAGGGTTAGCATCAGCCCTAGGATAGTGTTTGGGTTAGGGTTAGGGTTAGCATCAGCCCTAGGATAGTGTTAGGTTAAGGGTTAGCATCAGCCTTAGGATAGTGTTACTGTTAGGGTTAGGGTTAGCAGCAGCCCTAGTATAGTGTTAGGGTTAGGGTTAGCATCAGTCTTAGGATAGTGTTAGGGTTAGCGTTATGGTTAGCATCAACCCTTGGATAGTGTTAGAGTTAGGGTGAGCATCAGCCCTAGGATAGTGTGAGGGTTAGTGTCAGCATCAGCCCTAGGATAGTGTTAGGGTTAGGGTTAGCATCAGCCCTAGGATAGGGTTAGGGTTAGGGTTATTGTTAGAATCAGGCCTAGGATAGTGTTGGGTTAGGGTTAGCATCAGCCCTAGGATAGTGTTAGAGATAGGGTTAGCATCAGCCCTAGGATAGTGTTAGTGTTAGCGTTAGGGTTATCATCAGGCCTAGGATAGTGTTAGGGTGAGGGTTAGCATCAGCCCTAGGACAGTGTTACGGTTAGGGTTAGCATCAGCCTTAGGATAGTGTTAGGGTTAGGGTAAGGGTTAGCATCAGCTCTAGGATAGTGATAGGGTTAGGGTTAGGGTTAGCATCAGCCCTAGGATAGTGTTAGTTTTAGGGTTAGTATCAGCCCTAAGGTCGTGTTAGGGTTAGGGTTAGGGTTATCATCAGGCCTAGGATACTGTTATGGTTAGGGTTAGCATCAGCTCTAGGATAGTGTTAGGGTTAGGGTTAGTGTTAGCATCAGCCCTAGGATAGTGTTATGGTTAGGGTTAGCATCAGCCCTAGGATAGTGTTAGGGTTAGGGTTAGCATCAGCCCTAGGATAGTGTTAGTGTTAGGGTTATTGTTAGCATCAGGCCTAGGATAGTGTTAGGTTTAGGGGTAGCATCAGCCCTAGGATAGTGTTAGGGATAGGGTTAGCATCACCCTAGGATAGTGTTAGTGTTAGGGTTTGGGTTATCATCAGGCCTAGGATAGTGTTAGGGTTAGGGTTAGCATCAGCTCTAGGATAGTGTTAGGGTTAGGGTTAGTGTTAGCCTCAGCCCTAGAATACTTTTAGGGTTAGGGTTAGGGTTATCATCATGCCTTGGATAGTGTTAGGGTTAGGGTTAGCATCAGCCCTAGGATAGTGTGAGGGCTATGGTTAGCATCAGACCTAGGATAGTGTTAGGGTTAGGGTTAGATTTAGCATTAGCCCTAGGATAGTGTTAGGGTTAGGGTTAGGGTTAGCATCAGCCCTAGGATAGTGTTAGGGTTATGGTTAGCATCAGCCCTAGGATAGTGTTAGGGTTAGAGATAGGGTTAGCATCAGCCCTAGGATAGTGTTAGGGTTAGGGTTAGCCTGAGCCCTAGGGGAGTGCTAGGGTTAGGGTTAGGGTTAGCATCAGCACTACGATAGTGTTAGGGTTAGGGTTGGCATCAGCCCTAGGATAGTGTTAGTGTTAGGGTTAGGGTTAGGGTTAGCATCAGCCATAGGATAGTGTTAGGGTTAGGGTTAGGGTTAGCAACAGCCCTAGGATAGTGTTAGGGTTAGGGTTAGTGTTAGCATCAGCCCTAGGATATTGTTAGGGTTAGGGTTAGGGTTAGCATCAGCCCTAGGATACTGTTAGGCTTAGGATTAGGGTTAGAATCAGCCCTAGGACAGTGTAAGGCTTAGGGTTAGCATCAGCCTTAGGATAGTGTTAGGGTTAGGGTTAGGGTTAGCATCAGCCCTAGGATAGTGTTAGGGTTAGGGTTAGCATCAGCCCTAGGATCGTGTTAGGGTTAAGGTTAGGGTTATCATCAGGCCTAGGATAGTGTTAGGGTTAGGGTTAGCATCATCTCTAGGATAGTGTTAGGGTTAGGGTTAGTGTTAGCATCAGACCTAGGATAATGTTAGGGTTAGGGTTAGGGTTAGCATCAGCCCTAGGATAGTGTTAGGGGTAGGGTTAGTGTTAGCATCAGCACTAGGATAGTGTTAGGGTTAAGTTTAGGGTTAGCATTAGCCATAGGATAGCGTTAGGGTTAGGGTTAGGTTTAGCATCACCCCTAGGATAGTGTTAGAAATAGGGTTATCATCAGCCCTAGGATAGTGTTAGTGTTAGGGATAGGGTTATCATCAGGCCTAGGATAGTGTTAGGGTTAGGGTTAGCATCAGCTCTAGGATAGTGTTAGGGTTAGGGTTAGTGTTAGCCTCAGCCCTAGGATAGTGTTAGGGTTAGGGTTAGTGTTAGCATCAGCACTAGGATAGTGTTAGGGTTAGGGTTAGGGTTAGCATCAGCCCTAGGATAGTGCTAGGGTTAGGGTTAGCATCAGCCCTAGGATAATGTTAGTGTTAGGGTTATTGTTATCATCAGGCCTAGGATAGTGTTAGGGTTACGGGTAGCATCAGCCTTAGGATAGTGTTAGGGTTAGGGTTAGCATCAGCCCTAGGATAGTGTTAGGGTTAGGGTTAGCATCAGCCCTAGGATAGTGTTAATGTTAGGGTTAGGGTTAGCATCAGCCCTAGGATAGTGTTAGGGTTAGGGTTAGCATCAGCCCTAGGATAGTGTTTGGGTTAGGGTTAGGGTTAGGGTTAGCATCAGCCCTAGGATAGTGTTAGGGTTAGGGTTAGGGTTAGCAACAGCCCTAGGATAGTGTTAGGGTTAGGGTTAGGGTTAGGGTTAGCATCAGACCTAGGATAGTGTTAGGGTTAGGTTAGGGTTAGCATCATCCCTAGGATAGTGTGAGGGTTAGGGTTAGGGTTAGCATCAGCCCTAGGATAGTGTTACGGTTAGGGTTAGCATCAGCCTTAGGATACTGTTAGGGTTAGAGATAGGGTTAGCATCAGCCCTAGGATAGTGTTAGGGTTAGGGTTAGCCTGAGCCCTAGGGGAGTGCTAGGGTTAGGGTTAGGGTTAGCATCAGCACTACGATAGTGTTAGGGTTAGGGTTGGCATCAGCCCTAGGATAGTGTTAGTGTTAGGGTTAGGGTTAGGGTTAGCATCAGCCATAGGATAGTGTTAGGGTTAGGGTTAGGGTTAGCAACAGCCCTAGGATAGTGTTAGGGTTAGGGTTAGTGTTAGCATCAGCCCTAGGATATTGTTAGGGTTAGGGTTAGGGTTAGCATCAGCCCTAGGATACTGTTAGGCTTAGGATTAGGGTTAGAATCAGCCCTAGGACAGTGTAAGGCTTAGGGTTAGCATCAGCCTTAGGATAGTGTTAGGGTTAGGGTTAGGGTTAGCATCAGCCCTAGGATAGTGTTAGGGTTAGGGTTAGCATCAGCCCTAGGATAGTGTTAGGGTTAGGGTTAGGGTTATCATCAGGCCTAGGATAGTGTTAGGGTTAGGGTTAGCATCAGCTCTAGGATAGTGTTAGGGTTATGGTTAGTGTTAGCATCAGCCCTAGGATAGTGTTAGGGTTAGGGTTAGGGTTAGCATCAGCCCTAGGATAGTGTTAGGGGTAGGGTTAGTGTTACCATCAGCACTAGGATAGTGTTAGGGTTAAGTTTAGGGTTAGCATTAGCCATAGGATAGCGTTAGGGTTAGGGTTAGGGTTAGCATCACCCCTAGGATAGTGTTAGAAATAGGGTTATCATCAGCCCTAGGATAGTGTTAGTGTTAGGGATAGGGTTATCATCAGGCCTAGGATAGTGTTAGGGTTAGGGTTAGCATCAGCTCTAGGATAGTGTTAGGGTTACGGTTAGTGTTAGCCTCAGCCCTAGGATAGTGTTAGGGTTAGGGTTAGTGTTAGCATCAGCACTAGGATAGTGTTAGAGTTAGGGTTAGTGTTAGCATCAGCACTAGGATAGTGCTAGGGTTAGGGTTACCATCAGCCCTAGGATAGTGTTAGTGTTAGGGTTATTGTTAGCATCAGGCCTAGGATAGTGTTAGGGTTACGGGTAGCATCAGTCTTAGGATAGTGTTAGGGTTAGGGTTAGCATCAGCCCTAGGATAGTGTTAGGGTTAGGGTTAGCATCAGCCCTAGGATAGTGTTAATGTTAGGGTTAGGGTTAGCATCAGCCCTAGGATAGTGTTAGGGTTAGGGTTAGCATCAGCCCTAGGATAGTGTTTGGGTTAGGGTTAGGGTTAGGGTTAGCATCAGCCCTAGGATAGTGTTAGGGTTAGGGTTAGGGTTAGCAACAGCCCTAGGATAGTGTTAGGGTTAGGGTTAGGGTTAGGGTTAGCATCAGACCTAGGATAGTGTTAGGGTTGGGTTAGGGTTAGCATCATCCCTAGGATAGTGTGAGGGTTAGGGTTAGGGTTAGCATCAGCCCTAGGATAGTGTTACGGTTAGGGTTAGCATCAGCCTTAGGATACTGTTAGGGTTAGTGTTAGGGTTAGCATCAGCTCTAGGATAGTGATAGGGTTATGGTTAGGGTTAGCATCAGCCCTAGGATAGTGTTAGTTTTAGGGTTAGTATCAGCCCTAGGGTCGTGTTAGGGTTAGGGTTATGGTTATCATCAGGCCTAGGATACTGTTATGGTTAGGGTTAGCATCAGCTCTAGGATAGTGTTAGTGTTAGGGTTAGTGTTAGCATCAGCCCTCGGATAGTGTTATGGTTAGGGTTAGCATCAGCCCTAGGATAGTGTTAGGGTTAGGGTTAGGGTTAGCATCAGCACTACGATAGTGTTAGGGTTAGGGTTGGCGTCAGCCCTAGGATAGTGTTAGTGTTAGGGTTAGGGTTAGGGTTAGCATCAGCCATAGGATAGTGTTAGGTTTAGGGTTAGGGTTAGCAGCAGCCCTAGGATAGTGTTAGGGTTAGGGTTAGTGTTAGCATCAGCACTAGGATAGTGTTAGGGTTAGGGTTAGGGTTAGCATCAGCCCTAGGATAGTGCTAGGGTTAGGGTTAGCATCAGCCCTAGGATAGTGTTAGTGTTAGGGTTATTGTTAGCATCAGGCCTAGGATAGTGTTAGGGTTACGGGTAGCATCAGCCTTAGGATAGTGTTAGGGTTAGGGTTAGCATCAGCCCTAGGATAGTGTTAGGGTTAGGGTTAGCATCAGCCCTAGGATAGTGTTAATGTTAGGGTTAGGGTTAGCATCAGCCCTAGGATAGTGTTAGGGTTAGGGTTAGCATCAGCCCTAGGATAGTCTTTGGGTTAGGGTTAGGGTTAGGGTTAGCATCAGCCCTAGGATAGTGTTAGGGTTAGGGTTAGGGTTAGCAACAGCCCTAGGATAGTGTTAGGGTTAGGGTTAGGGTTAGGGTTAGCATCAGACCTAGGATAGTGTTAGGGTTAGGTTAGGGTTAGCATCATCCCTAGGATAGTGTGAGGGTTAGGGTTAGGGTTAGCATCAGCCCTAGGATAGTGTTACGGTTAGGGTTAGCATCAGCCTTAGGATACTGTTAGGGTTAGTGTTAGGGTTAGCATCAGCTCTAGGATAGTGATAGGGTTAGGGTTAGGGTTAGCATCAGCCCTAGGATAGTGTTAGTTTTAGGGTTAGTATCAGCCCTAGGGTCGTGTTAGGGTTAGGGTTATGGTTATCATCAGGCCTAGGATACTGTTATGGTTAGGGTTAGCATCAGCTCTAGGATAGTGTTAGTGTTAGGGTTAGTGTTAGCATCAGCCCTCGGATAGTGATATGGTTAGGGTTAGCATCAGCCCTAGGATAGTGTTAGGGTTAGTGTTAGGGTTAGCATCAGCCCTAGGATAGTGTTAGTGTTAGGGTTAGCATCAGCCCTAGGATAGTGTTAGTGTTAGGGTTATTGTTAGCATCAGGCCTAGGATAGTGTTAGGGTTAGGGGTAGCATCAGCCCTAGGATAGTGTTAGGGATAGGGTTAGCATCACCCTAGGATAGTGTTAGTGTTAGGGTTAGGGTTATCATCAGGCCTAGGATAGTGTTAAGGTTAGGGTTAGCATCAGCTCTAGGATAGTGTTACGGTTAGGGTTAGGGTTAGCCTCAGCCCTAGAATACTGTTAGGGTTAGGGTTAGGGTTATCATCATGCCTAGGATAGTGTTAGGGTTAGGGTTAGCATCAGCCCTAGGATAGTGTGAGGGCTATGGTTAGCATCAGACCTAGGATAGTGTTAGGGTTAGGGTTAGATTTAGCATTAGCCCTCGGATAGTGTTAGGGTTAGTGTTAGGGGTAGCATCAGCGCTAGGATAGTGTTAGGGTTAGGTTTAGCATCAGCACTCGGATAGTGTTAGGGTTAGTGTCAGCATCAGCCCTAGGATAGTGTTAGGGTTAGGGTTAGTGTTAGCATCAGACCTAGGATGGTGTTAGGGTTATGGTTAGCATCAGCCCTAGGATAGTGTTTGGGTTAGGGTTAGCATCAGACCTAGGATAGTGTTAGGGTTAGGTTTGGGGTTAGCATCAGCCCTAAGATGATGTTAGGGTTAGAGTTAGGGTTATCATCAGGCCTAGGATAGTGTTAGGGTTAGGGTTAGGGTTAGCATCAGCCCTAAGATAGTGTTAGGGTTAGGGTTAGGGTTAGCAACAGCCCTAGGATAGTGTTAGGGTTAGGGTTAGGGTTAGCATCAGAACTAGGATTGTGTTAGGGTTAGGGTTAGGGTTAGCATCAGCCCTAGGATAGTGTTTGGGTTAGGGTTAGGGTTAGCATCAGCCCTAGGATAGTGTTAGGTTAAGGGTTAGCATCAGCCTTAGGATAGTGTTACGGTTAGGGTTAGGGTTAGCAGCAGCCCTAGTATAGTGTTTGGGTTAGGGTTAGCATCAGTCTTAGGATAGTGTTAGGGTTAGCGTTATGGTTAGCATCAACCCTTGGATAGTGTTAGAGTTAGGGTGAGCATCAGCCCTAGGATAGTGTTAGGGTTAGTGTCAGCATCAGCCCTAGGATAGTGTTAGGGTTAGGGTTAGCATCAGCCCTAGGATAGTGTTAGGGTTAGGGTTATTGTTAGAATCAGGCCTAGGATAGTGTTGGGTTAGGGTTAGCATCAGCCCTAGGATAGTGTTAGTGTTAGCGTTAGGGTTATCATCAGGCCTAGGATAGTGTTAGGGTGAGGGTTAGCATCAGCCCTAGGACAGTGTTACGGTTAGGGTTAGCATCAGCCTTAGGATAGTGTTAGGGTTAGGGTTAGGGTTATCATCAGGCCTAGGATACTGTTATGGTTAGGGTTAGCATCAGCTCTAGGATAGTGTTAGGGTTAGGGTTAGTGTTAGCATCAGCCCTAGGATAGTGTTATGGTTAGGGTTAGCATCAGCCCTAGGATAGTGTTAGGGTTAGGGTTAGCATCAGCCCTAGGATAGTGTTAGTGTTAGGGTTATTGTTAGCATCAGGCCTAGGATAGTGTTAGGTTTAGGGGTAGCATCAGCCCTAGGATAGTGTTAGGGATAGGGTTAGCATCACCCTAGGATAGTGTTAGTGTTAGGGTTTGGGTTATCATCAGGCCTAGGATAGTGTTAGGGTTAGGGTTAGCATCAGCTCTAGGATAGTGTTAGGGTTAGGGTTAGCCTCAGCCCTAGAATACTTTTAGGGTTAGGGTTAGGGTTATCATCATGCCTTGGATAGTGTTAGGGTTAGGGTTAGCATCAGCCCTAGGATAGTGTGAGGGCTATGGTTAGCATCAGACCTAGGATAGTGTTAGGGTTAGGGTTAGATTTAGCATTAGCCCTAGGATAGTGTTAGGGTTAGGGTTAGGGTTAGCATCAGCCCTAGGATAGTGTTAGGGTTATGGTTAGCATCAGCCCTAGGATAGTGTTAGGGTTAGAGATAGGGTTAGCATCAGCCCTAGGATAGTGTTAGGGTTAGGGTTAGCCTGAGGCCTAGGGGAGTGCTAGGGTTAGGGTTAGGGTTAGCATCAGCACTACGATAGTGTTAGGGTTAGGGTTGGCATCAGCCCTAGGATAGTGTTAGTGTTAGGGTTAGTGTTAGGGTTAGCATCAGCCATAGGATAGTGTTAGGGTTAGGGTTAGGGTTAGCAACAGCCCTAGGATAGTGTTAGGGTTAGGGTTAGTGTTAGCATCAGCCCTAGGATATTGTTAGGGTTAGGGTTAGGGTTAGCATCAGCCCTAGGATACTGTTAGGCTTAGGATTAGGGTTAGAATCAGCCCTAGGACAGTGTAAGGCTTCGGGTTAGCATCAGCCTTAGGATAGTGTTAGGGTTAGGGTTAGGGTTAGCATCAGCCCTAGGATAGTGTTAGGGTTAGGGTTAGCATCAGCCCTAGGATCGTGTTAGGGTTAGGGTTAGGGTTATCATCAGGCCTAGGATAGTGTTAGGGTTAGGGTTAGCATCAGCTCTAGGATAGTGTTAGGGTTAGGGTTAGTGTTAGCATCAGCCCTAGGATAGTGTTAGGGTTAGGGTTAGGGTTAGCATCAGCCCTAGGATAGTGTTAGGGGTAGGGTTAGTGTTAGCATCAGCACTAGGATAGTGTTAGGGTTAAGTTTAGGGTTAGCATTAGCCATAGGATAGCGTTAGGGTTAGGGTTAGGGTTAGCATCACCCCTAGGATAGTGTTAGAAATAGGGTTATCATCAGCCCTAGGATAGTGTTAGTGTTAGGGATAGGGTTATCATCAGGCCTAGGATAGTGTTAGGGTTAGGGTTAGCATCAGCTCTAGGATAGTTTTAGGGTTAGGGTTAGTGTTAGCCTCAGCCCTAGGATAGTGTTAGGGTTAGGGTTAGTGTTAGCATCAGCACTAGGATAGTGTTAGGGTTAGGGTTAGTGTTAGCATCAGCACTAGGATAGTGCTAGGGTTAGGGTTAGCATCAGCCCTAGGATAGTGTTAGTGTTAGGGTTATTGTTAGCATCAGGCCTAGGATAGTGTTAGGGTTACGGGTAGCATCAGTCTTAGGATAGTGTTAGGGTTAGGGTTAGCATCAGCCCTAGGATAGTGTTAGGGTTAGGGTTAGCATCAGCCCTAGGATAGTGTTAATGTTAGGGTTAGGGTTAGCATCAGCCCTAGGATAGTGTTAGGGTTAGGGTTAGCATCAGCCCTAGGATAGTGTTTGGGTTAGGGTTAGGGTTAGGGTTAGCATCAGCCCTAGGATAGTGTTAGGGTTAGGGTTAGGGTTAGCAACAGCCCTAGGATAGTGTTAGGGTTAGGGTTAGGGTTAGGGTTAGCATCAGACCTAGGATAGTGTTAGGGTTAGGTTAGGGTTAGCATCATCCCTAGGATAGTGTGAGGGTTAGGGTTAGGGTTAGCATCAGCCCTAGGATAGTGTTACGGTTAGGGTTAGCATCAGCCTTAGGATACTGTTAGGGTTAGTGTTAGGGTTAGCATCAGCTCTAGGATAGTGATAGGGTTATGGTTAGGGTTAGCATCAGCCCTAGGATAGTGTTAGTTTTAGGGTTAGTATCAGCCCTAGGGTCGTGTTAGGGTTAGGGTTATGGTTATCATCAGGCCTAGGATACTGTTATGGTTAGGGTTAGCATCAGCTCTAGGATAGTGTTAGTGTTAGGGTTAGTGTTAGCATCAGCCCTCGGATAGTGTTATGGTTAGGGTTAGCATCAGCCCTAGGATAGTGTTAGGGTTAGGGTTAGGGTTAGCATCAGCACTACGATAGTGTTAGGGTTAGGGTTGGCGTCAGCCCTAGGATAGTGTTAGTGTTAGGGTTAGGGTTAGGGTTAGCATCAGCCATAGGATAGTGTTAGGTTTAGGGTTAGGGTTAGCAACAGCCCTAGGATAGTGTTAGGGTTAGGGTTAGTGTTAGCATCAGCACTAGGATAGTGTTAGGGTTAGGGTTAGGGTTAGCATCAGCCCTAGGATAGTGCTAGGGTTAGCGTTAGCATCAGCCCTAGGATAGTGTTAGTGTTAGGGTTATTGTTAGCATCAGGCCTAGGATAGTGTTAGGGTTACGGGTAGCATCAGCCTTAGGATAGTGTTAGGGTTAGGGTTAGCATCAGCCCTAGGATAGTGTTAGGGTTAGGGTTAGCATCAGCCCTAGGATAGTGTTAATGTTAGGGTTAGGGTTAGCATCAGCCCTAGGATAGTGTTAGGGTTAGGGTTAGCATCAGCCCTAGGATAGTGTTTGGGTTAGGGTTAGGGTTAGGGTTAGCATCAGCCCTAGGATAGTGTTAGGGTTAGGGTTAGGGTTAGCAACAGCCCTAGGATAGTGTTAGGGTTAGGGTTAGGGTTAGGGTTAGCATCAGACCTAGGATAGTGTTAGGGTTAGGTTAGGGTTAGCATCATCCCTAGGATAGTGTGAGGGTTAGGGTTAGGGTTAGCATCAGCCCTAGGATAGTGTTACGGTTAGGGTTAGCATCAGCCTTAGGATACTGTTAGGGTTAGTGTTAGGGTTAGCATCAGCTCTAGGATAGTGATAGGGTTAGGGTTAGGGTTAGCATCAGCCCTAGGATAGTGTTAGTTTTAGGGTTAGTATCAGCCCTAGGGTCGTGGTAGGGTTAGGGTTATGGTTATCATCAGGCCTAGGATACTGTTATGGTTAGGGTTAGCATCAGCTCTAGGATAGTGTTAGTGTTAGGGTTAGTGTTAGCATCAGCCCTCGGATAGTGTTATGGTTAGGGTTAGCATCAGCCCTAGGATAGTGTTAGGGTTAGTGTTAGGGTTAGCATCAGCCCTAGGACAGTGTTAGTGTTAGGGTTAGCATCAGCCCTAGGATAGTGTTAGTGTTAGCGTTAGGGTTATCATCAGGCCTAGGATAGTGTTAGGGTGAGGGTTAGCATCAGCCCTAGGACAGTGTTACCGTTAGGGTTAGCATCAGCCTTAGGATAGTGTTAGGGTTAGGGTAAGGGTTAGCATCAGCTCTAGGATAGTGATAGGGTTAGGGTTAGGGTTAGCATCCGCCCTAGGATAGTGTTAGTTTTAGGGTTAGTATCAGCCCTAAGGTCGTGTTAGGGTTAGGGTTAGGGTTAGCATCAGCCCTAGGATAGTGTTAGGGTTAGGGTTAGCATCAGCTCTAGGATAGTGTTAGGGTTAGGGTTAGTGTTAGCATCAGCCCTAGGATAGTGTTATGGTTAGGGTTAGCATCAGCCCTAGGATAGTGTTAGGGTTAGGGTTAGCATCAGCCCTAGGATAGTGTTAGTGTTAGGGTTATTGTTAGCATCAGGCCTAGGATAGTGTTAGGTTTAGGGGTAGCATCAGCCCTAGGATAGTGTTAGGGATAGGGTTAGCATCACCCTAGGATAGTGTTAGTGTTAGGGTTTGGGTTATCATCAGGCCTAGGATAGTGTTAGGGTTAGGGTTAGCATCAGCTCTAGGATAGTGTTAGGGTTACGGTTAGGGTTAGCCTCAGCCCTAGAATACTTTTAGGGTTAGGGTTAGGGTTATCATCATGCCTTGGATAGTGTTAGGGTTAGGGTTAGCATCAGCCCTAGGATAGTGTGAGGGCTATGGTTAGCATCAGACCTAGGATAGTGTTAGGGTTAGGGTTAGATTTAGCATTAGCCCTAGGATAGTGTTAGGGTTAGGGTTAGGGTTAGCATCAGCCCTAGGATAGTGTTAGGGTTATGGTTAGCATCAGCCCTAGGATAGTGTTAGGGTTAGAGATAGGGTTAGCATCAGCCCTAGGATAGTGTTAGGGTTAGGGTTAGCCTGAGCCCTAGGGGAGTGCTAGGGTTAGGGTTAGGGTTAGCATCAGCACTACGATAGTGTTAGGGTTAGGGTTGGCATCAGCCCTAGGATAGTGTTAGTGTTAGGGTTAGGGTTAGGGTTAGCATCAGCCATAGGATAGTGTTAGGGTTAGGGTTAGGGTTAGCAACAGCCCTAGGATAGTGTTAGGGTTAGGGTTAGAGTTAGCATCAGCCCTAGGATACTGTTAGGCTTAGGATTAGGGTTAGAATCAGCCCTAGGACAGTGTAAGGCTTAGGGTTAGCATCAGCCTTAGGATAGTGTTAGGGTTAGGGTTAGGGTTAGCATCAGCCCTAGGATAGTGTTAGGGTTAGGGTTAGCATCAGCCCTAGGATAGTGTTAATGTTAGGGTTAGGGTTAGCATCAGCCACAGGATAGTGTTAGGGTTAGGGTTAGCATCAGCCCTAGGATAGTGTTTGGGTTAGGGTTAGGGTTAGGGTTAGCATCAGCCCTAGGATAGTGTTAGGGTTAGGGTTAGGGTTAGCAACAGCCCTAGGATAGTGTTAGGGTTAGGGTTAGGGTTAGGGTTAGCATCAGACCTAGGATAGTGTTAGGGTTAGGTTAGGGTTAGCATCATCCCTAGGATAGTGTGAGCGTTAGGGTTAGGGTTAGCATCAGCCCTAGGATAGTGTTACGGTTAGGGTTAGCATCAGCCTTAGGATACTGTTAGGGTTAGTGTTAGGGTTAGCATCAGCTCTAGGATAGTGATAGGGTTAGGGTTAGGGTTAGCATCAGCCCTAGGATAGTGTTAGTTTTAGGGTTAGTATCAGCCCTAGGGTCGTGTTAGGGTTAGTGTTATGGTTATCATCAGGCCTAGGATACTGTTATGGTTAGGGTTAGCATCAGCTCTAGGATAGTGTTAGTGTTAGGGTTAGTGTTAGCATCAGCCCTCGGATAGGGTTATGGTTAGGGTTAGCATCAGCCCTAGGATATTGTTAGGGTTAGTGTTAGGGTTAGCATCAGCCCTAGGATAGTGTTAGTGTTAGGGTTAGCATCAGCCCTAGGATAGTGTTAGTGTTAGGGTTATTGTTAGCATCAGGCCTAGGATAGTGTTAGGGTTAGGGGTAGCATCAGCTCTAGGATAGTGTTAGGGATAGGGTTAGCATCACCCTAGGATAGTGTTAGTGTTAGGGTTAGGGTTATCATCAGGCCTAGGATAGTGTTAGGTTTAGGGTTACCATCAGCTCTAGGATAGTGTTAGGGTTAGGGTTAGGGTTAGCCTCAGCCCTAGAATACTGTTAGGGTTAGGGTTAGGGTTATCATCATGCCTAGGATAGTGTTAGGGTTAGGGTTAGCATCAGCCCTAGGATAGTGTGAGGGCTATGGTTAGCATCAGACCTAGGATAGTGTTAGGGTTAGGGTTAGATTTAGCATTAGCCCTAGGATAGTGTTAGGGTTAGGGTTAGGGTTGGCATCAGCCCTAGGATAGTGTTAGGGTTATGGTTAGCATCAGCCCTAGGATAGTGTTAGGGTTAGAGATAGGGTTAGCATCAGTCCTAGGATAGTGTTAGGGTTAGGGTTAGCCTCAGCCCTAGGGGAGTGTTAGGGTTAGGGTTAGGGTTAGCATCAGCACTACGATAGTGTTAGGGTTAGGGTTGGCGTCAGCCCTAGGATAGTGTTAGTGTTAGGGTTAGGGTTAGGGTTAGCATCAGCCATAGGATAGTGTTAGGTTTAGGGTTAGGGTTAGCAGCAGCCCTAGGATAGTGTTAGGGTTAGGGTTAGGGTTAGCATCAGCCCTAGGATAGTGTTAGGGTTAGGGTTAGGGTTAGCATCAGCCCTAGGATAGTGTTAGGGTTAGTTTTAGGGTTAGCAAAAGCCCTAGGATAGTGTTAGGGTTAGGGTTAGGGTTAGCATCAGAACTAGGATAGTGTTAGGGTTAGGGTTAGGGTTAGCATCAGCCCTAGGATAGTGTTTGGGTTAGGGTTAGGGTTAGCATCAGCCCTAGGATAGTGTTAGGCTTAGGGTTAGCATCAGCCTTAGGATAGTGTTACGGTTAGGGTTATGGTTAGCATCAGCCCTAGTATAGTGTTAGGGTTAGGGTTAGCATCAGTCTTAGGATAGTGTTAGGGTTAGGGTTACGGTTAGCATCAACCCTAGGATAGTGTTAGAGTTAGGGTTAGCATCAGCCCTAGGATAGTGTTAGGGTTAGGGTTAGGGTGAGCATCAGCCCTAGGATAGTGTTAGGGTTAGTGACAGCATCAGCCCTAGGATAGTGTTAGGGTTAGGGTTAGCATCAGCCCTAGGATAGTGTTAGTTTTAGGGTTAGTATCAGCCCTAGGGTCGTGTTAGGGTTAGGGTTAGGGTTATCATCAGGCCTAGGATACTGTTATGGTTAGGGTTAGCATCAGCTCTAGGATAGTGTTAGGGTTAGGGTAAGGGTTAGCATCAGCCCTAGGATAGTGTTAGGGTTAGGGTTAGCATCAGCCCTAGGATAGTGTTAGTGTTAGGGTTATTGTTAGCATCAGGCCTAGGATAGTGTTAGGTTTAGGGGTAGCATCAGCCCTAGGATAGTGTTAGGGATAGGGTTAGCATCACCCTAGGATAGTGTTAGTGTTAGGGTTAGGGTTATCATCAGGCCTAGGATAGTGTTAGGTTAGGCTTAGCATCAGCTCTAGGATAGTGTTAGGGTTAGGGTTAGGGTTAGCCTCAGCCCTAGAATACTGTTAGGGTTAGGCTTAGGGTTATCATCATGCCTTGGATAGTGTTAAGGTTAGGGTTAGCATCAGCCCTAGGATAGTGTGAGGGCTATGGTTAGCATCAGACCTAGGATAGTGTTAGGGTTAGGGTTAGATTTAGCATTAGCCCTAGGATAGTGTTAGGGTTAGGGTTAGGGTTAGCATCAGCCCTAGGATAGTGTTAAGATTATGGTTAGCATCAGCCCTAGGATAGTGTTAGGGTTAGAGATAGGGCTAGCATCAGCCCTAGGATAGTGTTAGGGTTAGGGTTAGCCTGAGCCCTAGGGTAGTGTTAGGGTTAGGGTTAGGGATAGCATCAGCACTACGATAGTGTTAGGGTTAGGGTTGGCATCAGCCCTAGGATAGTGTTAGTGTTAGGGTTAGGGTTAGGGTTAGCATCAGCCATAGGATAGTGTTAGGGTTAGGGTTAGGGTTAGCAACAGCCCTAGGATAGTGTTAGGGTTAGGGTTAGTGTTAGCATCAGCCCTAGGATATTGTTAGGGTTAGGGTTAGGGTTAGCATCAGCCCTAGGATAGTGTTAGGCTTAGGGTTAGGGTTAGAATCAGCCCTAGGACAGTGTAAGGCTTAGGGTTAGCATCAGCCTTAGGATAGTGTTAGGGTTAGGGTTAGGGTTAGCATCAGCCCTAGGATAGTGTTAGGGTTAGGGTTAGCATCAGCCCTAGGATAGTGTTAGGGTTAGGGTTACGGTTAGCATCAACCCTAGGAGAGTGTTAGGGTTAGGGTCAGCATCAGCCCTAGGATAGTGTTAGGGTTAGGGTTAGGGTTATCATCAGGCCTAGGATAGTGTTAGGGTTATGGTTAGCATCAGCCCTAGGATAGTTTTAGGGTTAGGGTTAGGGTTAGCATCATCCCTACGATAGTATTAGGGTTAGGGTTAGGGTTAGCATCAGCCGTTGGATAGTGTTAGGGTTAGGGTTAGGGTTAGCATTAGCCATAGGGTAGTGTTAGGGTTAAGGTTAGCCTCAGCCCTAGGATAGTGTTAGGGTTATGGTGAGGGTTAGCATCAGCCCTAGGACAGTGATAGGGTTAGGGTTAGCATCAGCCCTTGGATTGTGTTATGGTTATGGTTAGGGTTAGAATCAGCCCTAGGATAGTGTTAGCTTTAGGTTTAGCCTCAGCCCTAGGAGAGTGTTAGGTTTAGGGTTAGGGTTAGCATCAGCCCTAGGATAGTGTTAGGGTTAGGGTTAGCATCAGCCCTAGGATAGTGTTAGGGTTAGGGTTAGGGTTAGCATCAGCCCTAGGATAGTGTTAGGGTTAGGGTTAGGGGTAGCATCAGCGCTAGGATAGTGTTAGGGTTAGGTTTAGCATCAGCACTAGGATAGTGTTAGGGTTAGTGTCAGCATCAGCCCTAGGATAGTGTTAGGGTTAGGGTTAGTGTTAGCATCACACCTAGGATGGTGTTAGGGTTATGGTTAGCATCAGCCCTAGGATAGTGTTAGGGATAGGGTTAGCATCACCCTAGCATAGTGTTAGTGTTAGGCTTAGGGTTATCATCAGGTCTAGGATAGTGTTAGGGTTAGGGTTAGCATCAGCTCTAGGATAGTGTTAGGGTTAGGGTTAGTGTTAGCCTCAGCCCTAGAATACTGTTAGGGTTAGGGTTAGGGTTATCATCATGCCTTGGATAGTGTTACGGTTAGGGTTAGCATCAGCCCTAAGATAGTGTAAGGGCTATGGTTAGCATCAGACCTAGGATAGTGTTAGGGTTAGGGTTAGATTTAGCATTAGCCCTAGGATAGTGTTAGGGTTAGGGTTAGGGTTAGCATCAGCCCTAGGATAGTGTTAGGGTTATGGTTAGCATCAGCCCTAGGATAGTGTTAGGGTTAGAGATAGGGTTAGCATCAGCCCTAGGATAGTGTTAGGGTTAGGGTTAGCCTGAGCCCTAGGAGAGTGTTAGGGTTAGGGTTAGGGTTAGCATCAGCACTACGATAGTGTTAGGGTTAGGGTTGGCATCAGCCCTAGGATAGTGTTAGTGTTAGGGTTAGGGTTAGGGTTAGCATCAGCCCTAGGATAATTTTAGGGTTAGGGTTAGGGTAAGCATCATCCCTACGATAGTATTAGGGTTAGGGTTAGGGTTAGCATCAGCCGTTGGATAGTGTTAGGGTTAGGGTTAGGGTTAGCATTAGCCATAGGGTAGTGTTAGGGTTAAGGTTAGCCTCAGCCCTAGGATAGTGTTAGGGTTATGGTGAGGGTTAGCATCAGCCCTAGGACAGTGATAGGGTTAGGGTTAGCATCAGCCCTTGGATTGTGTTATGGTTATGGTTAGGGTTAGAATCAGCCCTAGGATAGTGTTAGCTTTAGGTTTAGCCTCAGCCCTAGGAGAGTGTTAGGTTTAGGATTAGGGTTAGCATCAGCCCTAGGATAGTGTTAGGGTTAGGGTTAGCATCAGCCCTAGGATAGTGTTAGGGTTAGGGTTAGGGTTAGCATCAGCCCTAGGATAGTGTTAGGGTTAGGGTTAGGGGTAGCATCAGCGCTAGGATAGTGTTAGGGTTAGGTTTAGCATCACCACTAGGATAGTGTTAGGGATAGTGTCAGCATCAGCCCTAGGATAGTGTTAGGGTTAGGGTTAGTGTTAGCATCACACCTAGGATGGTGTTAGGGTTATGGTTAGCATCAGCCCTAGGATAGTGTTAGGGATAGGGTTAGCATCACCCTAGCATAGTGTTAGTGTTAGGCTTAGGGTTATCATCAGGTCTGGGATAGTGTTAGGGTTAGGGTTAGCATCAGCTCTAGGATAGTGTTAGGGTTAGGGTTAGTGTTAGCCTCAGCCCTAGAATACTGTTAGGGTTAGGGTTAGGGTTATCATCATGCCTTGGATAGTGTTAGGGTTAGGGTTAGCATCAGCCCTAGGATAGTGTAAGGGCTATGGTTAGCATCAGACCTAGGATAGTGTTAGGGTTAGGGTTAGATTTAGCATTAGCCCTAGGATAGTGTTAGGGTTAGGGTTAGGGTTAGCATCAGCCCTAGGATAGTGTTAGGGTTATGGTTAGCATCAGCCCTAGGATAGTGTTAGGGTTAGAGATAGGGTTAGCATCAGCCCTAGGATAGTGTTAGGGTTAGGGTTAGCCTGAGCCCTAGGAGAGTGTTAGGGTTAGGGTTAGGGTTAGCATCAGCACTACGATAGTGTTAGGGTTAGGGTTGGCATCAGCCCTAGGATAGTGTTAGTGTTAGGGTTAGGGTTAGGGTTAGCATCAGCCCTAGGATAGTTTTAGGGTTAGGGTTAGGGTAAGCATCATCCCTACGATAGTATTAGGGTTAGGGTTAGGGTTAGCATCAGCCGTTGGATAGTGTTAGGGTTAGGTTTAGGGTTAGCATCAGTCCCAGGATAGTGTTAGGGTTAAGGTTAGCCTCAGCCCTAGGATAGTGTTAGGGTTATGGTGAGGGTTAGCATCAGCCCTAGGATAGGGATAGTGTTAGGGTTAGCATCAGCCCTTGGATTGTGTTATGGTTATGGTTAGGGTTAGAATCAGCCCTAGGATAGTGTTAGCTTTAGGGTTAGCCTCAGCCCTAGGAGAGTGTTAGGGTTAGGGTTAGGGGTAGCATCAGCGCTAGGATAGTGTTAGGGTTAGGTTTAGCATCAGCACTAGGATAGTGTTAGGGTTAGTGTAAGCATCAGCCCTAGGATAGTGTTAGGGTTAGGGTTAGTGTTAGCATCATACCTAGGATGGTGTTAGGGTTATGGTTAGCATCAGCCCTAGGTTAGTGATTGGGTTAGCGTTATGGTTAGCATCAGCCCTAGGATAGTGTTAGGGTTAGTGTTAGCATCAGCCCTAGGATAGTGTTAGGGTTAGGTTTGGGGTTAGCATCAGCCCTAAGATGATGTTAGGGTTAGTGTTAGGGATATCATCAGGCCTAGGATATTAGTAGGGTTAGGGTTAGGGTTAGCATCAGCCGTAGGATAGTGTTAGGGTTAGGGTTAGGGTTAGCAACAGCCCTAGGATAGTGTTAGGGTTAGGGTTAGGGTTAGCATCAGCCCTAGGATAGTGTTAGGGTTAGGGTTAGGGTTAGCATCAGCCCTAGGATAGTGTTAGTGTTAGGGTTAGGGCTAGCATCAGGCCTAGGATAGTGTTAGGGTTAGGGTTAGCATCAGACTTGGATAGTGTTAGGGTTAGGGTTAGCCTGAGCCCTAGGGGAGTGTTAGGGTTAGGGTTAGGGTTAGCGTCAGCACTACGATAGTGTTAGGGTTAGGATTGGCATCAGCCCTAGGATAGTGTTAGTGTTAGGGTTAGGGTTAGGGTTAGCATCAGCCCTAGGATAGTGTTAGGGTTAGGGTTACGGTTAGCATCAGCCCTAGGATAGTGTTAGGATTAGGGTTAGCATCAGCCCTAGGATAGTGTTAGGTTTACGGTTACGGTTAGCATCAACCCTAGGATAGTGTTAGGGTTAGGGTCACCATCAGCCCTAGGATAGTGTTAGGGTTAGGGTTAGGGTTATCATCAGGCCTAGGATAGTGTTAGGGTTAGAGTTAGCATCAGCCCTAGGATAGTTTTAGGGTTAGGGTTAGGATTACCATCATCCCTACGATAGTATTAGGGTTAGGGTTAGGGTTAGCATCAGCCGTTGGATAGTGTTAGGGTTAGGGTTAGGGTTAGCATCAGCCCTAGGATAGTGTTAGGGTTAAGGTTAGCCTCAGCCCTAGGATAGTGTTAGGGTTATGGTGAGGGTTAGCATCAGCCCTAGGATAGTGATAGAGGTAGGGTTAGCATCAGCCCTTGGATTGTGTTATGGTTATGGTTAGGGTTAGAATCAGCCCTAGGATAGCGTTAGCTTTAGGGTTAGCCTCAGCCCTAGGAGAGTGTTAGGGTTAGGGTTAGGGTTAGCATCAGCCCTAGGATAGTGTTAGGGTTAGGGTTAGCATCACCCTAGGATAGTGTTAGGGTTATGGTTAGGGTTAGCATCAGCCCTACTATAGTGTTAGGGTTAGGGTTAGCATCAGACCTAGGATAGTGTTAGGTTTAGGGTTACGGTTAGCATCAACCCTAGGATAGTGTTAGGGTTAGGGTCACCATCAGCCCTAGGATAGTGTTAGGGTTAGGGTTAGGGTTATCATCAGGCCTAGGATAGTGTTAGGGTTAGAGTTAGCATCAGCCCTAGGATAGTTTTAGGGTCAGGGTTAGGGTTACCATCATCCCTACGATATTATTAGGGTTAGGGTTAGGGTTAGCATCAGCCGTTGGATAGTGTTAGGGTTAGGGTTAGGGTTAGCATCAGCCCTAGGATAGTGTTAGGGTTAAGGTTAGCCTCAGCCCTAGGATAGTGTTATGGTTATGGTTAGGGTTAGCATCAGCCCTAGTATAGTGTTAGGGTTAGGGTTAGCATCAGACCTAGGATAGTGTTAGGGTTAGGTTTGGGGTTAGCATCAGCCCTAAGATGATGTTAGGGTTAGTGTTAGGGTTATCATCAGGCCTAGGATAGTGTTAGGGTTATGGTTAGGGTTAGCATAAGCCCTAGGATAGTGTTAGGGTTAGGGTTAGGGTTAGCAACAGCTCTAGGATAGTGTTAGGGTTAGGGTTAGGGTTAGCATCAGCCCTAGGATAGTGTTAGGGTTATGGTTAGCATCAGCCCTAGGATAGTGTTAGGGTTAGAGATAGGGTTAGCATCAGCCCTAGGATAGTGTTAGGGTTAGGGTTAGCCTGAGCCCTAGGGGAGTGTTAGGGTTAGGGTTAGGGTTAGGGTTAGCATCAGCACTACGATAGTGTTAGGGTTAGGGTTGGCATCAGCCCTAGGATAGTGTTAGTGTTAGGGTTAGGGTTAGGGTTAGCATCAGCCCTAGGATAGTTTTAGGGTTAGGGTTAGGGTTAGCATCATCCCTACGATAGTATTAGGGTTAGGGTTAGGGTTAGCATCAGCCGTTGGATAGTGTTAGGGTTAGGGTTAGGGTTAGCATCAGTCCTAGGATAGTGTTAGGGTTATGGTGAGGGTTAGCATCAGCCCTAGGATAGTGATAGGTTTATGGTTAGCATCAGCCCTTGGATTGTGTTATGGTTATGGTTAGGGTTAGAATCAGCCCTACGATAGTGTTAGCTTTAGGGTTAGCCTCAGCCCTAGGAGAGTGTTAGGTTTAGGGTTAGGGTTAGCATCAGCCCTAGGATAGTGTTAGGGTTAGGGTTAGCATCAGCCCTAGGATAGTGTTAGGGTTAGGGTTAGGGTTAGCATCAGCCCTAGGATAGTGTTAGGGTTAGGGTTAGCAACAGCCCTAGGATAGTGTTAGGGTTATGGTGAGGGTTAGCATCAGCCCTAGGATAGTGTTAGGGTTAGGGTTAGCATCAGCCCTTGGATAGTGTTATGGTTATGGTTAGGGTTAGCATCAGCCTTAGGATAGTGTTAGGGTTAGGGTTAGCCTCAGCCCTAGGAGAGTGTTAGGGTTAGGGTTAGGGTTAGCATCAGCCCTCGGATAGTGTTAGGTTTAGGGTTAGGGGTAGCATCAGCGCTAGGATAGTGTTAGGGTTAGGTTTAGCATCAGCACTAGGATAGTGTTAGGGTTAGTGTCAGCATCAGCCCTAGGATAGTGTTAGGGTTAGGGTTAGTGTTAGCATCAGACCTAGGATGGTGTTAGGGTTATGGTTAGCATCAGCCTTAGGATAGTGTTTGGGTTAGGGTTAGCATCAGACCTAGGATAGTGTTAGGGTTAGGTTTGGGGTTAGCATCAGCCCTAAGATGATGTTAGGGTTAGGGTTAGGGTTATCATCAGGCCTAGGATAGTGTTAGGGTTAGGGTTAGGGTTAGCATCAGCCCTAGGATAGTGTTAGGGTTAGGGTTAGGGTTAGCAACAGCCCTAGGATAGTGTTAAGGTTAGGGTTAGGGTTAGCATCAGAACTAGGATTGTGTTAGGGTTAGGGTTAGGGTTAGCATCAACCCTAGGATAGTGTTTGGGTTAGGGTTAGGGTTAGCATCAGCCCTAGGATAGTGTTAGGCTTAGGGTTAGCATCAGCCTTAGGATAGTGTTACGGTTAGGGTTAGGGTTAGCATCAGCCCTAGGATAGTGTTAGGGTTAGGGTTATTGTTAGAATCAGGCCTAGGATAGTGTTGGGTTAGGGTTAGCATCAGCCCTAGGATAGTGTTAGAGATAGGGTTAGCATCAGCCCTAGGATAGTGTTAGTGTTATGGTTAGGGTTATCATCAGGCCTAGGATAGTGTTAGGGTGAGGGTTAGCATCAGCCCTAGGACAGTGTTACGGTTAGGGTTAGCATCAGCCTTAGGATAGTGTTAGGGTTAGGGTTAGGGTTAGCATCAGCTCTAGGATAGTGATAGGGTGAGGGTTAGGGTTAGATCCGCCCTAGGATAGTGTTAGTTTTAGGGTTAGTATCAGCCCTAGGGTCGTGTTAGTGTTAGGGTTAGGGTTATCATCAGGCCTAGGATACTGTTATGGTTAGGGTTAGCATCAGCTCTAGGATAGTGTTAGGGTTAGGGTTATGGTTAGCATCAGCCTTAGGATAGTGTTTGGGTTAGGGTTAGCATCAGCCCTAGGATAGTGTTAGGGTTAGGGTAAGGGTTAGCATCAGCCCTAGGATAGTGTTAGGGTTAGGGTTACCATCAGCCCTAGGATAGTGTTAGTGTTAGGATTATTGTTAGCATCAGGCCTAGGATAGTGTTAGGTTTAGGGGTAGCATAAGCCCTAGGATAGTGTTAGGGATAGGGTTAGCATCACCCTAGGATAGTGTTACTGTTAGGGTTAGGGTTATCATCAGGCCTAGGGTAGTGTTAGGGTTAGGGTTAGCATCAGCTCTAGGATGGTGTTAGGGTTAGGGTTAGGGTTAGCCTCAGCCCTAGAATACTGTTAGGGTTAGGGTTAGGGTTATCATCATGCCTTGGATAGTGTTAGGGTTAGGGTTAGCATCAGCCCTAGGATAGTGTGAGTGCTATGGTTTGCATCAGACCTAGGATAGTGTTAGGGTTAGGGTTAGATTTAGCATTAGCCCTAGGATAGTGTTAGGGTTAGGGTTACGGTTAGCATCAGCCCTAGGATAGTGTTAGGGTTATGGTTAGCATCAGCCCTAGGATAATGTTAGTGTTAGAGATAGGGTTAGCATCAGCCCTAGGATAGTGTTAGGGTTAGGGTTAGCCTGAGCCCTAGGGGAGTGTTAGGGTTAGGGTTAGGGTTAGCATCAGCACTACGATAGTGTTAGGGTTAGGGTTGGCATCAGCCCTAGGATAGTGTTAGTGTTAGGGTTAGGGTTAGGGTTAGCATCAGCCATAGGATAGTGTTAGGGTTAGGGTTAGGGTTAGCAACAGCCCTAGGATAGTGTTAGGGTTAGGGTTAGTGTTAGAATCAGCCCTAGGACAGTGTAAGGCTTAGGGTTAGCATCAGCCTTAGGATAGTGTTAGGGTTAGGGTTAGGGTTAGCATCAGCCCTAGGATAGTGTTAGGGTTAGGGTTAGCATCAGCCCTAGGATAGTGTTAGGGTTAGGGTTACGGTTAGCATCAACCCTAGGATAGTGTTAGGGTTAGTGTCAGCATCAGCCCTAGGATAGTGTTAGGGTTAGGGTTAGCCTGAGCCCTAGGGGAATGTTAGGGTTAGGGTTAGGGTTAGCATCAGCACTACGATAGTGTTAGGGTTAGGGTTGGCATCAGCCCTAGGATAGTGTTAGTGTTAGGGTTAGGGTTAGGGTTAGCATCAGCCCTAGGATAGTTTTAGGGTTAGGGTTAGGGTTAGCATCATCCCTACGATAGTATTAGGGTTAGGGTTAGGGTTAGCATCAGCCGTTGGATAGTGTTAGGGTTAGGGTTAGGGTTAGCATCAGTCCTAGGATAGTGTTAGGGTTAAGGTTAGCCTCAGCCCTAGGATAGTGTTAGGGTTATGGTGAGGGTTAGCATCAGCCCTAGGATAGTGATAGGGTTAGGGTTAGCATCAGCCCTTGGATTGTGTTATGGTTATGGTTAGGGTTAGAATCAGCCCTACGATAGTGTTAGCTTTAGGGTTATCCTCAGCCCTAGGAGAGTGTTAGGTTTAGGGTTAGGGTTAGCATCAGCCCTAGGATAGTGTTAGGGTTAGGGTTAGCATCAGCCTTAGGATAGTGTTAGGGTTAGGGTTAGGGTTAGCATCAGCCCTAGGATAGTGTTAGGGTTAGGGTTAGCATCAGCCCTAGGATAGTGTTAGGGTTATGGTGAGGGTTAGCATCAGCCCTAGGATAGTGTTAGGGTTAGGGTTAGCATCAGCCCTTGGATAGTGTTATGGTTATGGTTAGGGTTAGCATCAGCCTTAGGATAGTGTTAGGGTTAGGGTTAGCCTCAGCCCTAGGAGACTGTTAAGGTTAGGGTTAGGGTTAGCATCAGCCCTCGGATAGTGTTAGGTTTAGGGTTAGGGGTAGCATCAGCGCTAGGATAGTGTTAGGGTTAGGTTTAGCATCAGCACTAGGATAGTGTTAGGGTTAGTGTCAGCATCAGCCCTAGGATAGTGTTAGGGTTAGGGTTACTGTTAGCATCAGACCTAGGATGGTGTTAGGGTTATGGTTAGCATCAGCCTTAGGATACAGTTTGGGTTAGGGTTAGCATCAGACCTAGGATAGTGTTAGGGTTAGGTTTGGGGTTAGCATCAGCCCTAAGATGATGTTAGGGTTAGGGTTAGGGTTATCATCAGGCCTAGGATAGTGTTAGGGTTAGGGTTAGGGTTAGCATCAGCCGTAGGATAGTGTTAGGGTTAGGGTTAGGGTTAGCAACAGCCCTAGGATAGTGTTAAGGTTAGGGTTAGGGTTAGCATCAGAACTAGGATTGTGTTAGGGTTAGGGTTA
The DNA here is from genome assembly GCF_020740605.2 of Lemur catta. Classification (NCBI taxonomy): domain Eukaryota; kingdom Metazoa; phylum Chordata; class Mammalia; order Primates; family Lemuridae; genus Lemur; species Lemur catta. The sequence goes on along the minus strand of NC_059129.1, from coordinate 38,323,500 downwards.
GGGTTAGCATCAACCCTAGGATAGTGTTTGGGTTAGGGTTAGGGTTAGCATCAGCCCTAGGATAGTGTTAGGCTTAGGGTTAGCATCAGCCTTAGGATAGTGTTACGGTTAGGGTTAGGGTTAGCATCAGCCCTAGTATAGTGTTAGGGTTAGGGTTAGCATCAGTCTTAGGACAGTGTTAGGGTTAGGGTTACGGTTAGCATCAACCCTAGGATAGTGTTAGATTTAGGGTTAGCATCAGCCCTAGGATAGTGTTAGGGTTAGTGTCAGCATCAGCCCTAGGATAGTGTTAGGGTTAGGGTTAGCATCAGCCCTAGGATAGTGTGAGGGTTAGGGTTATTGTTAGAATCAGGCCTAGGATAGTGTTGGGTTAGGGTTAGCATCAGCCCTAGGATAGTGTTAGAGATAGGGTTAGCATCAGCCCTAGGATAGTGTCAGTGTTATGGTTAGGGTTATCATCAGGCCTAGGATAGTGTTAGGGTGAGGGTTAGCATCAGCCCTAGGACAGTGTTAAGGTTAGGGTTAGCATCAGCCTTAGGATAGTGTTAGGGTTAGGGTTAGGGTTAGCATCAGCTCTAGGATAGTGATAGGGTTAGGGTTAGGGTTAGATCCGCCCTAGGATAGTGTTAGTTTTAGGGTTAGTATCAGCCCTAGGGTCGTGTTAGGGTTAGAGTTAGGGTTATCATCAGGCCTAGGATACTGTTATGGTTAGGGTTAGCATCAGCTCTAGGATAGTGTTAGGGTTAGGGTTATGGTTAGCATCAGCCTTAGGATAGTGTTTGGGTTAGGGTTAGCATCAGCCCTAGGATAGTGTTAGGGTTAGGGTAAGGGTTAGCATCAGCCCTAGGATAGTGTTAGGGTTAGGGTTACCATCAGCCCTAGGATAGTGTTAGTGTTAGGATTATTGTTAGCATCAGGCCTAGGATAGTGTTAGGTTTAGGGGTAGCATAAGCCCTAGGATAGTGTTAGGGATAGGGTTAGCATCACCCTAGGATAGTGTTACTGTTAGGGTTAGGGTTATCATCAGGCCTAGCGTAGTGTTAGGGTTAGGGTTAGCATCAGCTCTAGGATGGTGTTAGGGTTAGGCTTAGGGTTAGCCTCAGCCCTAGAATACTGTTAGGGTTAGGGTTAGGGTTATCATCATGCCTTGGATAGTGTTAGGGTTAGGGTTAGCATCAGCCCTAGGATAGTGTGAGGGCTATGGTTGGCATCAGACCTAGGATAGTGTTAGGGTTAGGGTTAGATTTAGCATTAGCCCTAGGATAGTGTTAGGGTTAGGGTTAGGGTTAGCATCAGCCCTAGGATAGTGTTAGGGTTATGGTTAGCATCAGCCCTAGGATAGTGTTAGGGTTAGAGATAGGGTTAGCATCAGCCCTAGGATAGTGTTAGGGTTAGGGTTAGCCTGAGCCCTAGGGGAGTGTTAGGGTTAGGGTTAGGGTTAGCATCAGCACTACGATAGTGTTAGGGTTAGGGTTGGCATCAGCCCTAGGATAGTGTTAGTGTTAGGGTTAGGGTTAGGGTTAGCATCAGCCATAGGATAGTGTTAGGGTTAGGGTTAGGGTTAGCAACAGCACTAGGATAGTGTTAGGGTTAGGGTTAGTGTTAGCATCAGCCCTAGGATATTGTTAGGTTTAGGGTTAGGGTTAGCATCGGCCCTAGGATAGTGTTAGGCTTAGGGTTAGGGTTAGAATCAGCCCTAGGACAGGGTAAGGCTTAGGGTTAGCATCAGCCTTAGGATAGTGTTAGGGTTAGGGTTAGGGTTAGCATCAGCCCTAGGATAGTGTTAGGGTTAGGGTTAGCATCAGCCCTAGGATAGTGTTAGGGTTAGGGTTACGGTTAGCATCAACCCTAGGATAGTGTTAGGGTTAGGGTCAGCATCAGCCCTAGGATAGTGTTAGGGTTAGGGTTAGGGTTATCATCAGGCCTAGGATAGTGTTAGGGTTAGGGTTAGCATCAGCCCTAGGATAGTTTTAGGGTTAGTGTTAGGGTTAGCATCATCCCTACGATAGTATTAGGGTTAGGGTTAGGGTTAGCATCAGCCGTTGGATAGTGTTAGGGTTAGGGTTAGGGTTAGCATCAGCCCTAGGATAGTGTTAGGGTTAAGGTTAGCCTCAGCCCTAGGATAGTGTTAGGGTTATGGTGAGGGTTAGCATCAGCCCTAGGATAGTGTTAGGGTTAGGGTTAGCATCAGCCCTTGGATAGTGTTATGGTTATGGTTAGGGTTAGCATCAGCCTTAGGATAGTGTTAGGGTTAGGGTTAGCCTCAGCCCTAGGAGAGTGTTAGGGTTAGGGTTAGGGTTAGCATCAGCCCTCGGATAGTGTTAGGTTTAGGGTTAGGGATAGCATCAGCGCTAGGATAGTGTTAGGGTTAGGTTTAGCATCAGCACTAGGATAGTGTTAGGGTTAGTGTCAGCATCAGCCCTAGGATAGTGTTAGGGTTAGGGTTAGTGTTAGCATCAGACCTAGGATGGTGTTAGGGTTATGGTTAGCATCAGCCTTAGGATAGTGTTTGGGTTAGGGTTAGCATCAGACCTAGGATAGTGTTAGGGTTAGGTTTGGGGTTAGCATCAGCCCTAAGATGATGTTAGGGTTAGGGTTAGGGTTATCATCAGGCCTAGGATAGTGTTAGGGTTAGGGTTAGGGTTAGCATCAGCCCTAGGATAGTGTTAGGGTTAGGGTTAAGGTTAGCAACAGCCCTAGGATAGTGTTAAGGTTAGGGTTAGGGTTAGCATCAGAACTAGGATTGTGTTAGGGTTAGGGTTAGGGTTAGCATCAACCCTAGGATAGTGTTTGGGTAAGGGTTAGGGTTAGCATCAGCCCTAGGATAGTGTTAGGCTTAGGGTTAGCATCAGCCTTAGGATAGTGTTACGGTTAGGGTTAGGGTTAGCATCAGCCCTAGTATAGTGTTTGGGTTAGGGTTAGCATCAGTCTTAGGACAGTGTTTGGGTTAGGGTTACGGTTAGCATCAACCCTAGGATAGTGTTAGATTTAGGGTTAGCATCAGCCCTAGGATAGTGTTAGGGTTAGGGTTAGGGTGAGCATCAGCCCTAGGATAGTGTTAGGGTTAGTGTCAGCATCAGCCCTAGGATAGTGTTAGGGTTAGGGTTAGCATCAGCCCTAGGATAGTGTTAGTGTTATGGTTAGGGTTATCATCAGGCCTAGGATAGTGTTAGTGTGAGGGTTAGCATCAGCCCTAGGACAGTGTTACGGTTAGGGTTAGCATCAGCCTTAGGATAGTGTTAGGGTTAGGGATAGGGTTAGCATCAGCTCTAGGATAGTGATAGGGTTAGGGTTAGGGTTAGATCCGCCCTAGGATAGTGTTAGTTTTAGGGTTAGTATCAGCCCTAGGGTCGTGTTAAGGTTAGGGTTAGGGTTATCATCAGGCCTAGGATACTGTTATGGTTAGGGTTAGCATCAGCTCTAGGATAGTGTTAGGGTTAGGGTTATGGTTAGCATCAGCCTTAGGATAGTGTTTGGGTTAGGGTTAGCATCAGCCCTAGGATAGTGTTAGGGTTAGGGTAAGGGTTAGCATCAGCCCTAGGATAGTGTTAGGGTTAGGGTTACCATCAGCCCTAGGATAGTGTTAGTGTTAGGATTATTGTTAGCATCAGGCCTAGGATAGTGTTAGGTTTAGGGGTAGCATAAGCCCTAGGATAGTGTTAGGGATAGGGTTAGCATCACCCTAGGATAGTGTTAGTGTTAGGGTTAGGGTTATCATCAGGCCTAGGGTAGTGTTAGTGTTAGGGTTAGCATCAGCTTTAGGATGGTGTTAGGGTTAGGGTTAGGGTTAGCCTCAGCCCTAGAATACTGTTAGGGTTAGGGTTAGGGTTATCATCATGCCTTGGATAGTGTTAGGGTTAGGGTTAGCATCAGCCCTAGGATAGTGTGAGGGCTATGGTTAGCATCAGACCTAGGATAGTGTTAGGGTTAGGGTTAGATTTAGCATTAGCCCTAGGATAGTGTTAGGGTTAGGGTTAGGGTTAGCATCAGCCCTAGGATAGTGTTAGGGTTATGGTTAGCATCAGCCCTAGGATAGTGTTAGGGTTAGGGATAGGGTTAGCATCAGCCCTAGGATAGTGTTAGGGTTAGGGTTAGCCTGAGCCCTAGGGGAGTGTTAGGGTTAGGGTTAGGGTTAGCATCAGCACTACGATAGTGTTAGGGTTAGGGTTGGCATCAGCCCTAGGATAGTGTTAGTGTTAGTGTTAGGGTTAGGGTTAGCATCAGCCATAGGATAGTGTTAGGGTTAGGGTTAGGGTTAGCAAAAGCCCTAGGATAGTGTTAGGGTTAGGGGTAGTGTTAGCATCAGCCCTAGGATATTGTTAGGTTTAGGGTTAGGGTTAGCATCAGCCCTAGATAGTGTTAGGCTTAGGGTTAGGGTTAGAATCAGCCCTAGGACAGTGTAAGGCTTAGGGTTAGCATCAGCCTTAGGATAGTGTTAGGGTTAGGGTTAGGGTTAGCATCAGCCCTAGGATAGTGTTAGGGTTAGGGTTAGCATCAGCCCTAGGATAGTGTTAGGGTTAGGGTTACGGTTAGCATCAACCCTAGGATAGTGTTAGGTTTAGGGTCAGCATTAGCCCTAGGATAGTGTTAGGGTTAGGGTTAGGGTTATCATCAGGCCTAGGATAGTGTTAGGGTTAGGGTTAGCATCAGCCCTAGGATAGTTTTAGGGTTAGGGTTAGGGTTAGCATCATCCCTACGATAGTATTAGGGTTAGGGTTAGGGTTAGCATGAGCCGTTGGATAGTGTTAGGGTTAGGGTTAGGGTTAGCATCAGCCCTAGGATAGTGTTAGGGTTAAGGTTAGCCTCAGACCTAGGATAGTGTTAGGGTTATGGTGAGGGTTAGCATCAGCCCTAGGATAGTGATAGGGTTAGGGTTAGCATCAGCCCTTGGATTGTGTTATGGTTATGGTTAGGGTTAGAATCAGCCCTAGGATAGTGTTAGCTTTAGGGTTAGCCTCAGCCCTAGGAGAGTGTTAGGTTTAGGGTTAGGGTTAGCATCAGCCCTAGGATAGTGTTAGGGTTAGGGTTATCATCAGGCCTAGGATAGTGTTAGGGTTAGGGTTAGGGTTAGCATCAGCCCTAGGATAGTGTTAGGGTTAGGCTTAGGGGTAGCATCAGCGCTAGGATAGTGTTAGGGTTAGGTTTAGCATCAGCACTAGGATAGTGTTAGGGTTAGTGTCAGCATCAGCCCTAGGATAGTGTTAGGGTTAGGGTTAGTGTTAGCATCAGACCTAGGATGGTGTTAGGGTTATGGTTAGCATCAGCCCTAGGATAGTGTTTGGGTTAGCGTTATGGTTAGCATCAGCCCTAGGATAGTGTTAGGGTTAGGGTTAGCATCAGACCTAGGATAGTGTTAGGGTTAGGATTGGGGTTAGCATCAGCCCTAAGATGATGTTAGGGTTAGTGTTAGGGTTATCATCAGGCCTAGGATATTAGTAGGGTTAGGGTTAGGGTTAGCATCAGCCCTAGGATAGTGTTAGGGTTAGGGTTAGGGTTAGCATCAGCCCTAGGATAGTGTTAGTGTTAGGGTTAGGGTTAGCATCAGCCCTAGGATAGTGTTAGGGTTAGGGTTAGCATCAGACTTGGATAGTGTTAGGGTTAGGGTTCGCCGGAGCCCTAGGGGAGTGTTAGGGTTAGGGTTAGTGTTAGGGTTAGCGTCAGCACTACGATAGTGTTAGGGTTAGGATTGGCATCAGCCCTTGGATAGTGTTAGTGTTAGGGTTAGGGTTAGGGTTAGCATCAGCCCTAGGATAGTGTTAGGGTTAGGGTTACGGTTAGCATCAGCCCTAGGATAGTGTTAGGGTTAGGGTTAGGGTTAGCATCAGCTCTAGGACAGTGTTAGGGTTAGGGTTAGGGTTAGCGTCAGCCCTAGGATAGTGTTAAGGTTAGGGTTAGCATCAGCCCTAGGATAGTGTTAGGGTTAGGGTTACGGTTAGCATCAACCCTAGGATAGTGTTAGGGTTAGGGTCAGCATCAGCCCTAGGATAGTGTTATGGTTAGGGTTAGGGTTAGCATCAGCCATAGGATAGTGTTAGGGTTAGGGTTAGGGTTAGCATCAGCCCTAGGATAGTGTTAGGGTTAGGGTTAGCATCAGCCCTAGGATAGTGTTATGGTTATGGTGAGGGTTAGCATCAGCCCTAGGATAGTGTTAGGGTTAGGGTTAGCATCAGCTCTTGGATAGTGTTATGGTTATGGTTAGGGTTAGAATCAGCCCTAGGATAGTGTTAGCTTTAGGGTTAGCCTCAGCCCTAGGAGAGTGTTAGGGTTAGCGTTAGGGTTAGCATCAGCCTTAGGATAGTGTTAGGGTTAGGGCTAGCATCAGCCCTCGGATAGTATTAGGGTTAGGGTTAGGGGAAGCATCAGCGCTAGGATAGTGTTAGGGTTAGGTTTAGCATCAGCACTAGGATAGTGTTAGGGTGAGTGTCAGCATCAGCCCTAGGATAGTGTTAGGGTTAGGGTTAGTGTTAGCATCAGACCTAGGATGGTGTTAGGGTTATGGTTAGCATCAGCCCTAGGATAGAGTTTGGGTTAGGGTTAGCATCAGACCTAGGATAGTGTTAGGGTTAGGTTTGGGGATAGCATCAGCCCTAAGATGATGTTAGGGTTAGGGTTAGGGTTATCATCAGGCCTAGGATAGTGTTAGGGTTAGGGTTAGGGTTAGCAAGAGCCCTAGGATAGTGCTAGGGTTAGGGTTAGGGTTAGCATCAGCCCTAGGATAGTGGTAGGGTTAGGGTTAGGGTTAGCATCAGCCCTAGGATAGTGTTTGGGTTAGGGTTAGGGTTAGCATCAGCCCTAGGATAGTGTTAGGCTTAGGGTTAGCATCAGCCTTAGGATAGTGTTAGGGTTAGGGTTACGGTTAGAATCAACCCTAGGATAGTGTTAGAGTTAGGGTTAGCATCAGCCCTAGGATAGTGTTAGGGTTAGGGTTAGGGTGAGCATCAGCCCTAGGATAGTGTTAGGGTTAGTGTCAGCATCAGCCCTAGGATAGTGTTAGGGTTAGGGTTAGGGTTAGCCTCAGCCGTAGAAAACTTTTAGGGTTAGGGTTAGGGTTATCATCATGCCTTGGATAGTGTTAGGGTTAGGGTTAGCATCAGCCCTAGGATAGTGTGAGGGCTATGGTTAGCATCAGACCTAGGATAGTGTTAGGGTTAGGGTTAGATTTAGCATTAGCCCTAGGATAGTGTTAGGGTTAGGGTTAGGGTTAGCATCAGCCCTAGGATAGTGTTAGGGTTATGGTTAGCATCAGCCCTAGGATAGTGTTAGGGTTAGAGATAGGGTTAGCATCAGCCCTAGGATTGTGTTAGGGTTAGGGTTAGCCTGAGCCCTAGGGGAGTGTTAGGGTTAGGGTTAGGGTTAGCATCAGCACTACGATAGTGTTAGGGTTAGGGTTGGCATCAGCCCTAGGATAGTGTTAGTGTTAGGGTTAGGGTTAGGGTTAGCATCAGCCCTAGGATAGTTTTAGGGTTAGGGTTAGGGTTAGCATCATCCCTACGATAGTATTAGGGTTAGGGTTAGGGTTAGCATCAGCCGTTTGATAGTGTTAGGGTTAGGGTTAGGGTTAGCATCAGTCCTAGGATAGTGTTAGGGTTAAGGTTAGCCTCAGCCCTAGGATAGTGTTAGGGTTCTGGTGAGGGTTAGCATCAGCCCTAGGATAGTGATAGGGTTAGGGTTAGCATCAGCCCTTGGATTGCGTTATGGTTATGGTTAGGGTTAGAATCAGCCCTACGATAGTGTTAGCTTTAGGGTTAGCCTCAGCCCTAGGAGAGTGTGAGGTTTAGGGTTAGGGTTAGCATCAGCCCTAGGATAGTGTTAGGGTTAGGGTTAGCATCAGCCCTAGAATAGTGTTAGGGTTAGGGTTAGGGTTAGCAACAGCCCTAGGATAGTGTTAGGGTTAGGGTTAGCATCAGCCCTAGGATAGTGTTAGGGTTATGGTGAGGGTTAGCATCAGCCCTAGGATAGTGTTAGTGTTAGGGTTAGCATCAGCCCTTGGATAGTGTTATGGTTATGGTTAGGGTTAGCAACAGCCCTAGGATAGTGTTATGGTTAGGGTTAGCATCAGCCCTAGGATAGTGTTAGGGTTAGGGTAAGGGTTAGCATCAGCCCTAGGATAGTGTTAGGGTTAGGGTTACCATCAGCCCTAGGATAGTGTTAGTGTTAGGGTTATTGTTAGCATCAGGCCTAGGATAGTGTTAGGTTTAGGGGTAGCATCAGCCCTAGGATAGTGTTAGGGATAGGGTTAGCATCACCCTAGGACAGTCTTAGTGTTAGGGTTAGGGTTATCATCAGGCCTAGGATAGTGTTAGGGTTAGGGTTAGCATCAGCTCTAGGATAGTGTTAGGGTTAGGGTTAGGGTTAGCCTCAGCCCTAGAATACTGTTAGGGTTAGGGTTAGGGTTATCATCATGCCTTGGATAGTGTTAGGGTTAGGGTTAGCATCAGCCCTAGGATAGTGTGAGGGTTATGGTTAGCATCAGACCTAGGATAGTGTTAGGGTTAGGGTTAGATTTAGCATTAGCCCTAGGATAGTGTTAGGGTTAGGGTTAGGGTTAGCATCAGCCCTAGGATAGTGTTAGGGTTATGGTTAGCATCAGCCCTAGGATAGTGTTAGGGTTAGAGATAGGGTTAGCATCAGCCCTAGGATTGTGTTAGGGTTAGGGTTAGCCTGAGCCCTAGGGGAGTGTTAGGGTTAGGGTTAGGGTTAGCATCAGCACTACGATAGTGTTAGGGTTAGGGTTGGCATCAGCCCTAGGATAGTGTTAGTGTTAGGGTTAGGGTTAGGGTTAGCATCAGCCCTAGGATAGTTTTAGGGTTAGGGTTAGGGTTAGCATCATCCCTACGATAGTATTAGGGTTAGGGTTAGGGTTAGCATCAGCCGTTGGATAGTGTTAGGGTTAGGGTTAGGGTTAGCATCAGTCCTAGGATAGTGTTAGGGTTAAGGTTAGCCTCAGCCCTAGGATAGTGTTAGGGTTATGGTGAGGGTTAGCATCAGCCCTACGATAGTGATAGGGTTAGGGTTAGCATCAGCCCTTGGATTGTGTTATGGTTATGGTTAGGGTTAGAATCAGCCCTACGATAGTGTTAGCTTTAGGGTTAGCCTCAGCCCTAGGAGAGTGTTAGGTTTAGGGTTAGGGTTAGCATCAGCCCTAGGATAGTGTTAGGGTTAGGGTTAGCATCAGCCCTAGGATAGTGTTAGGGTTAGGGTTAGGGTTAGGGTTAGCATCAGCCCTAGGATAGTGTTAGGGTTAGGGTTAGCATCAGCCCTAGGATAGTGTTAGGGTTATGGTGAGGGTTAGCATCATCCCTAGGATAGTGTTAGGGTTAGGGATAGCATCAGCCCTTTGATAGTGTTATGGTTATGGTTAGGGTTAGAATCAGCCCAAGGATAGTGTTAGCTTTAGGGTTAGCCTCAGCCCTAGGAGAGTGTTAGGGTTAGCGTTAGGGTTAGCATCAGCCTTAGGATAGTGTTAGGGTTAGGGTTAGCATCAGCCCTAGGATAGTGTTAGGGTTAGGGTTAGGGTTAGCATCAGCCCTCGGATAGTGTTAGGGTTAGGGTTAGGGGTAGCATCAGCGCTAGGATAGTGTTAGGGTTAGGTTTAGCATCAGCACTAGGATAGTGTTAGGGTTAGTGTCAGCATCAGCCCTAGGATAGTGTTAGGGTTAGGGTTAGTGTTAGCATCAGACCTAGGATGGTGTTAGGGTTATGGTTAGCATCAGCCTTAGGATAGTGTTTGGGTTAGGGTTATCATCAGGCCTAGGATAGTGTTAGGGTTAGGGTTAGCATCAGCCCTAGGATAGTTTTAGGGTTAGGGTTAGGGTTAGCATCATCCCTACGATAGTATTAGGGTTAGGGTTAGGGTTAGCATCAGCCGTTGGATAGTGTTAGGGTTATTGTTAGGGTTAGCATCAGTCCTAGGATAGTGTTAGGGTTAGGGTTAGGGTGAGCATCAGCCCTAGGATAGTGTTAAGGTTAGGGTTAGGGTTAGCATCAGCCCTAGGATAGTGTTAGGGTTAGGGTTAGGGTTAGCATCAGCCCTAGGATAGTGTTAGGGTTAGGGTTAGCATCAGCCCTAGGATCCTGTTAGGGTTAGGGTTAGGGTTAACATCAGGCCTAGGATAGTGTTAGGGTTAGGGTTAGCATCAGCTCTAGGAAAGTGTTAGGGTTAGGGTTAGTGTTAGCATCAGCCCTAGGATAGTGTTATGGTTAGGGTTAGCATCAGCCCTAGGATAGTGTTAGGGTTAGGGTAAGGGTTAGCATCAGCCCTAGGATAGTGTTAGGGTTAGGGTTACCATCAGCCCTAGGATAGTGTTAGTGTTAGGGTTATTGTTAGCATCAGGCCTAGGATAGTGTTAGGTTTAGGGGTAGCATCAGCCCTAGGATAGTGTTAGGGATAGGGTTAGCATCACCCTAGGATAGTGTTAGTGTTAGGGTTAGGGTTATCATCAGGCCTAGGATAGTGTTAGGGTTAGGGTTAGCATCAGCTCTAGGATAGTGTTAGGGTTAGGGTTAGGGTTAGCCTCAGCCCTAGAATACTGTTAGGGTTAGGGTTAGGGTTATCATCATGCCTTGGATAGTGTTAGGGTTAGGTTTAGCATCAGCCCTAGGATAGTGTGAGGGCTATGGTTAGCATCAGACCTAGGATAGTGTTAGGGTTAGGGTTAGATTTAGCATTAGCCCTAGGATAGTGTTAGGGTTAGGGTTAGGGTTAGCATCAGCCTTAGGATAGTGTTAGGGTTATGGTTAGCATCAGCCCTAGGATAGTGTTAGGGTTAGAGATAGGGTTAGCATCAGCCCTAGGATAGTGTTAGGGTTAGGGTTAGCCTGTGCCCTAGGGGTGTGTTAGGGTTAGGTTTAGGGTTAGCATCAGCACTACGATAGTGTTAGGGTTAGGGTTGGCATCAGCCCTAGGATAGTGTTAGTGTTAGGGTTAGGGTTAGGGTTAGCATCAGCCATAGGATAGTGTTAGGGTTAGGGTTAGGGTTAGCAACAGCCCTAGGATAGTGTTAGGGTTAGGGTTAGTGTTAGCATCAGCCCTAGGATATTGTTAGGGTTAGGGTTAGGGTTAGCATCAGCCCTAGGATAGTGTTAGGCTTAGGGTTAGGGTTAGAATCAGCCCTAGGACAGTGTAAGGCTTAGGGTTAGCATCAGCCTTAGGATAGTGTTAGGGTTAGGGTTAGGGTTAGCATCAGCCCTAGGATAGTGTTAGGGTTAGGGTTAGCATCAGCCCTAGGATAGTGTTAGGGTTAGGGTTACGGTTAGCATCAACCCTAGGATAGTGTTAGGGTTAGGGTCAGCATCAGCCCTAGGATAGTGTTAGGGTTAGGGTTAGGGTTATCATCAGGCCTAGGATAGTGTTAGGGTTAGGGTTAGCATCAGCCCTAGGATAGTTTTAGGGTTAGGGTTAGGGTTAGCATCATCCCTACGATAGTATTAGGGTTAGGGTTAGGGTTAGCATCAGCCGTTGGATAGTGTTAGGGTTACGGTTAGGGTTAGCATCAGCCCTAGGATAGTGGTAGGGTTAAGGTTATCCTCAGCCCTAGGATAGTGTTAGGGTTATGGTGAGGGTTAGCATCAGCCCTAGGATAGTGATAAGGTTAGGGTTAGCATCAGCCCTTGGATTGTGTTATGGTTATGGTTAGGGTTAGAATCAGCCCTAGGATAGTGTTAGCTTTAGGGTTAGCCTCAGCCCTAGGAGAGTGTTAGGTTTAGGGGTAGGGTTAGCATCAGCCCTAGGATAGTGTTAGGGTTAGGGTTAGCATCAGCCCTAGGATAGTGTTAGGGTTAGGGTTAGGGTTAGCATCAGCCCTAGGATAGTGTTAGGGTTAGGGTTAGGGGTAGCATCAGCGCTAGGATAGTGTTAGGGTTAGGTTTAGCATCAGCACTAGGATAGTGTTAGGGTTAGTGTCAGCATCAGCCCTAGGATAGTGTTAGGGTTAGGGTTAGTGTTAGCATCAGACCTAGGATGGTGTTAGGGTTATGGTTAGCATCAGCCCTAGGATAGTGTTTGGGTTAACGTTATGGTTAGCCTCAGCCCTAGGATAGTGTTAGGGTTAGGGTTAGCATCAGACCTAGGATAGTGTTAGGGTTAGGATTGGGGTTAGCATCAGCCATAAGATGATGTTAGGGTTAGTGTTAGGGTTATCATCAGGCCTAGGATATTAGTAGGGTTAGGGTTAGGGTTAGCATCAGCCCTAGGATAGTGTTAGGGTTAGGGTTAGGGTTAGCATCAGCCCTAGGATAGTGTTAGTGTTAGGGTTAGGGTTAGCATCAGCCCTAGGATAGTGTTAGGGTTAGGGTTAGCATCAGACTTGGATAGTGTTAGGGTTAGGGTTCGCCGGAGCCCTAGGGGAGTGTTAGGGTTAGGGTTAGGGTTAGCGTAAGCACTACGATAGTGTTAGGGTTAGGATTGGCATCAGCCCTAGGATAGTGTTAGTGTTAGGGTTAGGGTTAGGGTTAGCATCAGACTTGGATAGTGTTAGGGTTAGGGTTACGGTTAGCATCAGCCCTAGGATAGTGTTAGGGTTAGGGTTAGGGTTAGCATCAGCTCTAGGACAGTGTTAGGGTTTGGGTTAGGGTTAGCATCAGCCCTAGGATAGTGTTAAGGTTAGGGTTAGCATCAGCCCTAGGATAGTGTTAGGGTTAGGGTTACGGTTAGCATCAACCCTAGGATAGTGTTAGGGTTAGGGTCAGCATCAGACCTAGGATAGTGTTAGGGTTAGGGTTAGGGTTAGCATCAGCCCTAGGATAGTGTTAGGGTTAGGGTTAGGGTTAGCATCAGCCCTAGGATAGTGTTTGGGTTAGGGTTAGGGTTAGCATCAGCCCTAGGATAGTGTTAGGCTTAGGGTTAGCATCAGCCTTAGGATAGTGTTAGGGTTAGGGTTATGGTTATCATCAGCACTAGTATACTGTTAGGGTTAGGGTTAGCATCAGCCTTAGGATAGTGTTAGGGTTAGGGTTACGGTTAGCATCAACCCTAGGATAGTGTTAGAGTTAGGGTTAGCATCAGCCCTAGGATAGTGTTAGGGTTAGGGTTAGGGTGAGCATCAGCCCTAGGATAGTGTTAGGGTTAGTGTCAGCATCAGCCCTAGGATAGTGTTAGGGTTAGGGTTAGCATCAGCCCTAGGATAGTGATAGGGTTAGGGTTATTGTTAGCATCAGGCCTAGGATAGTGTTAGGTTAGGGTTAGCATCAGCCCTAGGATAGTGTTAGAGATAGGGTTAGCATCAGCCCTAGGATAGTGTTAGTGTTAGGGTTAGGGTTATCATCAGGCCTAGGATAGTGTTAGGGTGAGGGTTAGCATCAGCTCCTGGATAGTGTTAGGTTTAGGGTAAGGGTAAGCATCAGCCCTAGGATAGTGTTAGGGTTAGGGTTAGGGTTAGCATCAGCCCTAGGATGGTGTTAGGGTTAGGGATAGCATCAGACATAGGATAGTGTTAGGGTTATTGTTAGGGTTAGCATCAGTCCTAGGATAGTGTTAGGGTTAGGGTTAGGGTGAGCATCAGCCCTAGGATAGTGTTAAGGTTAGGGTTAGGGTTAGCATCAGCCCTAGGATAGTGTTAGGGTTAGGGTTAGGGTTAGCATCAGCCCTAGGATAGTGTTAGGGTTAGGGTTAGCATCAGCCCAAGGATCCTGTTAGGGTTAGGGTTAGGGTTAACATCAGGCCTAGGATAGTGTTAGGGTTAGGGTTAGCATCAGCTCTAGGATAGTGTTAGGGTTAGGGTTAGTGTTAGCATCAGCCCTAGGATAGTGTTATGGTTAGGGTTAGCATCAGCCCTAGGATAGTGTTAGGGTTAGGGTTAGGGTTAGCATCAGCCCTAGGATAGTGTTAGGGGTAGGGCTGATGCTAACCGAAACTCTAACCCTAACACTATCCTAGGGCTGCTGCTAACCCTAACCCTAACCTAACACTATCCTAGGGCTGATGCTAAGCCTAACCGTAACACTATCCTAGGGCTGATGCTAACCCTAACCCTAACCCTAACACTATCCTAGTGCTGCTGCTAACCCTAACCCTAACCCTAACACTATCCTTGGTCTGATGCTAACCCTAACCGTAACACTATCCTAGGGCTGATGCTAACCCTAACCCTAACCCTAACACTATCCTAGGGCTGATGCTAACCCTAACCCTAACCCTAACACTATCCTAGGCCTGATGCTAACACTAACACTAACACTATCCTAGGGCTGATGCTAACCCTAACCCTAACCATAACACTATTAGAGCTGATGCTAACCCTAACCATAACACTATCCATGGGCTGATGCTAACCCTCACACTAACACTAACACTATGCTAGTGCTAATGCTGAACCTAACCCAAAACCTGACACTATCCTAGGGCTGATGCTAACCCTAGCCCTAACACTATCCTATGGCTGATGCTAACCCTAATACTAACATTATCCTAGGCCTGATGATAACTCTAACCTTAACCCTAACACTATCCTTGGTCTGATGCTAACCCTAAACCTAACACTATCCTTGGTCTGATGTTAACCTTAACCATAACACTATCCTTGGGCTGATGCTAACCCAACCTCTAACCCTAACACTAATCTGGGGCTGATGCTAAGCCTAACCCTAACCCTATCACTATCCTTTGTCTGATGCTAACCCTAACCTTAACACTATCCTAGGGCTGATGCTAATCCTAACGCGAACACAATCCTAGGCCTGATGATAACCCTTACCCTAACCCTAACACTATCCTTGTTCTGATGCTAACCCTAACGGTAACACTATCCTAGGGCTGATGCTAACCCTAACCCTAACCCTAACACTATCCTAGGGCTTATGCTAACCCTAACCCTAACCCTAACACTATCCTAGGGCTGATGCTAACCCTAAAACTAACCCCAACACTATCCTAGGCCTGATGCTAACCGTAACCCTAACCCTAACACTATCCTAGGGCTGATGCTAACCCTAATCCTAACCCTAACACTATCCTAGGGCTTATGCTAACCCTAACCCTAACAGTATCATAGGGCTGATGCTAACCCTAACAGTATCATAGGGCTGATGCTAACCCTAACCCTAACACTGTCCTAGGGCTGATGCTAACCCTAACCCTAAACCTAACGCTATCCTAGGGATGATGTTAACCCTAACCATAGCACTATCCTAGGCCTGATGCTAACAATAACCCTAACACTAACACTATCCTAGGGCTGATGCTAACCCTAAACTTAACACTATCCTAGGGATGATGCTAACCCTAACCTTAACCCTAACACTATCCTAGGGCTGATGCTAACCCTAACCCTAACAGTAACCTAGGGCTGATGCTAAACCTAAACCTAACCCCAACACTATCCTAGGGCTGATGCTAACCCTAACACTAACTGTATCCCAGGGCTGATGCGAACCCTACCCTAACATTATCGTAGGGCTGATTCTAACACTAACCCTAACCCTAACAGCATCCTAGGGCTGATGCTAACCCTAACCCTAACAGTATAATAGAGCTGATGCTAACCCTATCCCTAACCCTAACACTATCCTCGGTCCGATGCTAACCCTAACCCTAACACTATCCTAGGGCTGATGCTAACCCTAACCCTAACCCTAACACTATCCTAGGCCTGATGCTAACCCTAACCCTAACACTATCCTAGGGCTGATGCTAACCCTAACCCTAACCGTAACACTATTCGAGCTGATGCTAACCCTCACACTAACACTAACACTATGCTAGGGCTGATGCTGAACCTAACCCTAAACCTGACACTATCCTAGGGCTGATGCTAACCCTAGCCCTAACACTATCCTATGGCTGATGCGAACCCTAACCCTAACACTATCCTAGGCCTGATGATAACCATAACCCTAACCCTAACACTATCATTGCTCTGATGCTAAACCTAACCCTAAAACTATCCTAGGGCTGATGCTAACACTAACCCTAACCCTAACACTATCCTACGGCAGATGCTAACCCTAACCCTAACCCTAACAGTATCCTAGGGCTGATGCTATCCCTAAACCTAACCTTAACACTATCCTAGGGCTGATGCTAACCCTAACCCTAACCCTAACACTATCCTTGGTCTGATGCTAACCCTAAACCTAACGCTATCCTGGGGCTGATGCTAACCCAGCCCTAACACTATCCTAGGCCTGAAGATAACCCTTAAACTAACCCTAACACTATTTTTGGTCTGATGCTAACCTTAACCCTAACACTATCCTAGGGTTGATGCTAATCCAAACTCTAACCCTAACACTATCCTAGGGCTGATGCTAACCCTAACCCTAACCCCAACACTATCCAAGGGCTGATGCTAATCCTAACCCTAACACAATCCTAGGCCTGATGATAACCCTAACCCTAACCCTAACACTATCCTTGGTCTGATGCTAACCCTAACCTTAACACTATCGTAGGGCTGATGCTAACCCTAACAATAACCCTAACACTATCCTAGGGCTGATGCTAACCCTAACCCTAACCCAAACACTATCCTAGGGCTGATGCTAACCCTAAAACTAACCCTAACACTATCTTAGGGCTGATGCTAATCGTAACCCTAACGCTAACACTATCCTAGGGCTGATTCTAACCCTAACCTTAACACTATCCTTGGGCTTATGCTAAACCTAATCCTAACCCTAACACTATCCTAGGGCTTATGCTAACCCTAATCCTAACAGTATCATAGGGCTGATGCTAATCCTAACCCTAACACTATCCTAGGGCTGATGCTAACCCTAACCCCAACCCTAACACTATCCTAGGGCTGATGCTAACCCTAACCCTAACACTATCCTAGGAATGATGCTAACCCTAACCTTAACCCTAACTCTATCCTAGGGCTGATGCTAACCCTAACCCTAACACTATCCTAGGGCTGATGCTAAACCTAAACCTAACCCCAACACTATCCTAGGGCTGATGCTAACCATAACCCTAAAAGTATCCTAGGGCTGATGCTAACCCTAACGCTAACATTACCGTAGGGCTGATGCTAACACTAACCCTAACCCTAACACTATCCTAGGGCTGATGCTAACATTAACCCTAAAACTATCATAGATCTGAAGCTAACCCTAACCCTAACCCTAACACTATCCTCGGTCTGATGCTAACCCTAACCCTAACACTATCCTAGGGCTGATGCTAACCCTAACCCTAACCCTAACACTATCCTTGGTCTGATGCTAACCCTAAACCTAACACTATCCTTGGTCTGATGCTAACCTGAACCCTAACACTATCCTTGGGCTGATGCTAACCCAAACTCTAACCCTAACACTATCCTAGGGCTGATGCTAAGCCTAACCCTAACCCTAACACTATCCTTTGTCTGATGAGAACCCTAACCTAAACACTCTCCTAGGGCTGATGCCAATGCTAACGCGAACACAATCCTTGGCCTGATGATAACCCTAACCCTAACCCTAACACTATCCTTGGTCTGATGCTAACCCTAACCGTAACACTATCCTAGGGCTGATGCTAACCCTAACCCTAACCCTAACACTATCCTAGGGGTGATGCTAACCCTAACCCTAACCCTAACACTATCCTAGGGCTGATGCTAATCGTAACCCTAACCCTAACACTATCCTAGGGCTGACGCTAACCCTAACCCTAACAGTATCCTAGGGCTGATGCTAACCCTAATCCTAACCCTAACACTATCCTAGGGCTTATGCTAACCCTAACACTAACAGTATCATAGGGCTGATGCTAACCCTAACCCTAACACTATCCTAGGGCTAATGCTAACCCTGACCCTAACACTATCCTTTGGCTGATGCTAACCCTAACCCTAACACTATCCTAGGGCTGATGCTAACCGTAACCCTAACCCTAACACTATCCTAAGGCTGATGCTAACCCTAACCTTAACACTATCCTTGGGCTTATGCTAAACCTAATCCTAACCCTAACACTATCCTAGGGCTGATGCTAATCGTAACCCTAACCCTAACACTATGCTAGATCTGAAGCTAACCCTAACCCTCACCCTAACACTATCCTCGGTCTGATGCTAACCCTAACCCTAACACTATCCTAGGGCTGATGCTAACCCTAACACTAACCCTAACACTATCTTAGGCCTGATGCTAACCCTAACCCTAACCCTAACAATATTAGAGCTGATGCTAACCCTAACCATAACACTATCTTTGGGCTGATGCTAACCCTCACACTAACACTAACACTATGCTTGGGCTGATGCTGAACCTAACCCTAAACCTGACACTTTCCTAGGGCTGATGCTAACCCTAGCCCTAACACTATCCTATGGCTGATGATAACCCTAACCCTAACATTATCCTAGGCCTGATGATAACCATAAGCCTAACCCTAACACTATCATTGGTCTGATGCTAACCCTAACCCTAAAACTATCCTAGGGCTGATGCTAACACTCACCCTATCCCTGACACTATCCCAGGGATGATGCTAAACCTAACCCTATCCCTAACTGTCTCCTAGGGCTGGTGCTATCCCTAACCCTAACTCTAACACTATCCTAGGGCTGATGCTAATCCTAACACTAACCCTAACACTATCCTTGGTCTGATGCTAACCGTAAACCTAACACTATCCTTGGTCTGATGCTAACCTTAACCCTAACACTATCCTAGGGCTGATGCTAACCCAAACTCTAACCCTAACACTATCCTAGGGCTGCTGCTAACCCTAACCCTAACCCTAACACTATCCTAGGGCTGATGCTAAGCCTAACCCTAACCCTAACACTATCCTTGGTCTGATGCTAACCCTAACCTTAACACTATCCTAGGGCTGATGCTAATAATAACCCGAACACAATCCTAGGCCTGATGATAACCCTAACCCTAACCCTAACACTATCCTTGGTCTGATGCTAACCCTAACCGTAACACTATCCTAGGGCTGATGCTAACCCCAACCCTAACCCTAACACTATCCTAGGGCTGATGCTAACCCTAACCCTAACCCTAACACTATCCTAGGGCTGATGCTCACCCTAAAACTAACCCTAACACTATCCTAGGGCTGGTGCTAAACCTAAACCTAACCCCAACACTATCCTAGGGCTGATGCTAACACTGACCCTAACCCTAACACTATCCTAGGCCTGATGCTAACACTAACCCTAACACTATCCTAGGGCTGATGCTAACCCTAACCCTAACCTTAACACTATTATAGCTGATGCTAACCCTAACCATAACACTATCCTTGGGCTGATGCTAACCCTCACACTAACACTAACACTATGCTAGGGCTGATGCTGAACCTAACCCTAAACCTGACACTTTCCTAGGGCTGATGCTAACCCTAGCCCTAACACTATCCTATGGCTCATGCTAACCCTAACCCTCACATTATCCTAGGCCTGATGATAACCATAACCCTAACCCTAACACTATCATTGGTCTGATACTAACCCTAACCCTAACACTATCCTAGGGCTGATGCTAACCCTAACCCTAACCCTAACAGTATCCTAGGGCTGATGCTAAGCCTAAACCTAACACTATCCTTGGTCTGATGCTAACCTTAACCCTAACACTATCCTTGGGCTGATGCTAAGCCTAACCCTAACCCTAACACTATCCTTTGTCTGATGCTAACCCTAACCTTAACACTATCCTAGGGCTGATGCTAATCCTAACCCGAACACAATCCTAGGCCTGAAGATAACCCTAACCCTAACCCTTACACTATCCTTGGTCTGATGCTAACCCTAACCCTAACCCTAACCCTAACACTATCCTAGGGCTGATGCTAACCCTAACCCTAACCCTAACCCTAACACTATCCTAGGGCTGATGCTAACCCTAACCCTAACCCTAACACTATCCTAGGGCTGATGCTAACCCTAAAACTAACCCTAACACTATCCTAGGCCTGTTGCTACTCGTAACCCTAACCCTAACACTATCCTAGGGCTGATGCTAACCCTAACCCTAACACTATCCTAGGGCTGATGCTAACCCTAAATCTAACCCTAACACTATCCTAGGGCTTATGCTAACCCTAACCGTAACAGTATCATAGGGCTGATGCTAAACCTAACAGTATCATAGGGCTGATGCTAACCCTAACCCTAACACTATCCTAGGGCTGATGCTAACCCTAACCCTAAACCTAACACTATCCTAGGGCTGATGCTAACCCTATCCGTAACCCTAACACTATCCTAGGGCTGATGCTAACCCTAAAACTAACCCTAACACTATCCTAGGGCTGATGCTAATCGTAACCCTAACCCTAACTCTATCCTAGGGCTGAGGCTAACCCTAACCTTAACACTATCCTTGGGCTTATGCTAAACCTAATCCTAACCCTAACTCTATCCTAGGACTTATGCTAACCCTAATCCTAACACTATCATAGGGCTGATGCTAATCCTAACCCTAACACTATCCTAGGGCTGATGCTAACCCTAACCCCAACCCTAACACTATCCTAGGGCTGATGGTAACCCTAACCCTAACACTATCCTAGGAATGATGCTAACCCTAACCTTAACCCTAACTCTATCCTAGGGCTGATGCTAACCCTAACCCTAACACTATCCTAGGGCTGATGCTAAACCTAAACCTAACCCCAACACTATCCTAGGGCTGATGCTAACCATAACCCTAAAAGTATCCTAAGGCTGATGCTAACCCTAACGCTAACATTACCGTAGGGCTGAGGCTAACACTAACCCTAACCCTAACACTATCCTAGGGCTGATGCTAACATTAACCCTAACACTATCCTAGATCTGAAGCTAACACTAACCCTCACCCTAACACTATCCTCGGTCTGATGCTAACCCTAACTCTAACACTATCCTAGGGCTGATGCTAACCCTAACCCAAACCCTAACACTATC
Source organism: Lemur catta (assembly GCF_020740605.2). Taxonomy (NCBI): domain Eukaryota; kingdom Metazoa; phylum Chordata; class Mammalia; order Primates; family Lemuridae; genus Lemur; species Lemur catta. The sequence goes on along the minus strand of NC_059129.1, from coordinate 38,302,672 downwards.
TTAGGGCTGATGCTAACCCTAACCCTAATCCTAACACTATTAGAGCTGATGCTAACCCTAACCATAACACTATCCTTGGGCTGATGCTAACCTTCACACTAACACTAACACTATGCTAGGGCTGATGCTAATCCTGACACTAACCCTAACACTATCCTTGGTCTGATGCTAACCGTAAACCTAACACTATCCTTGGTCTGATGCTAACCTTAACCCTAACACTATCCTAGGGATGATGCTAACCCAAACTCTAACCCTAACGCTATTCTAGGGCTGCTGCTAACCCTAACCCTAACCCTAACACTATCCTAGGGCTGATGCTAAGCCTAACTCTAACCCTAACACTATCCTTGGTCTGATGCTAACCCTAACCTGAACACTATCCTAGGGCTGATGCTACTAATAACCCGAACACAGTCCTAGGCCTGATGATAACGCTAACCCTAACCCTAACACTATCCTAGGGCTGATGCTAACCCTAACCCTAACCCTAACACTATCCTAGGGCTGATGCTAATCGTAACCCTAACCCTAACACTATCCTAGAGCTGATGCTAAATCTAAACCTAACCCCAACACTATCCTAGGGCTGATGCTAACCCTGACCCTAACCCTAACACTATCCTAGGCCTGATGCTAACACTAACCCTAACACTATCCTAGGGCTGATGCTAACCCTAACCCTAACCCTAACACTATTAGAGCTGGTGCTAACCCTAACCATAACACTATCCTTGGGCTGATGCTAACCCTCACACTAACACTAACACTATGCTAGGGCTGATGCTGAACCTAACCCTAAGCCTGACACTTTCCTAGGGCTGATGCTAACCCTAGCCCTAACACTATCCTGTGGCTGATGCTAACCCTAACCCTAACATTATCCTAGGCCTGATGATAACCATAACCCTAACCCTAACACTATCATTGGTCTGATGCTAACCCTAACCTTAAAACTATCCTAGGGCTGATGCTAACACTAACCCTAACCCTAACACTATCCTAGGGCTGATGCTAACCCTAACCCTAACCCTAACAGTATCCTAGGGCTGATGCTAAGCCTAAACCTAACACTATCCTTGGTCTAATGCTAACCTTAACCCTAACACTATCCTTGGGCTGATGCTAACCCAAACTCTAACCCTAACACTATCCTAGGGCTGATGCTAAGCCTAACCAGAACCCTAACACTATCATTTGTCTGATGCTAACCCTAACCTGAACACTATCCTAGGGCTGATGCTAATCCTAACCCGAACACAATCCTAGGCCTGATGATAACCCTAACCCTAACCCTAACACTATCCTTGGTCTGATGCTAACCCTAACCGTAACACTATCCTAGGGCTGATGCTAACCTTAACCATAACCCTAACACTATCCTAGGGCTGATGCTAACCCTAACCCTAACACTAACACTATCCTAGGGCTGATGCTAACCCTAAAACTAACCCTAACACTATCCTAGCCCCGATGCTAATCGTAACCCTAATCCTAACACTATTCTAGGGCTGACGCTAACCCTAACCCTAACACTATCCTAGGGCTGATGCTAACCCTAATCCTAACCCTAACACTATCCTAGGGCTTATGCTAACCCTACCACTAACAGTATCATAGGTCTGATGGTAACCCTAACAGTATCATAGGGATGATGCTAACCCTAAACCTAACACTATCCTAGGGCTGATGCTAAACCTAACCCTAAACCTAACACTATCCTAGGGCTGATGCTAACCCTAACCCTAACACTATCCTTTGACTGATGCTAACCCTAACCCTAACACTATCCTAGGGATGATGCTAACCCTAAACTTAACCCTAACACTATCCTAGGGCTGATGCTAACCCTAACCCTAACACTATCCTAGGGCTGATGCTAAACCTAACCTTAACCCCAACACTATCCTAGGGCTCATGCTAACCCTAACACTAACTGTATCCTAGGGCTGATGCTAACCCTAGCCCTAACATTATCGTGGGGCTGATGCTAACACTAACCCTAACCCTAACAGTATCCTAGGGCTGATGATAACCCTAACCCTACCACTATCCTAGAGCTGATGCTAACCCTAACCCTAACCCTAACACTATCCTTGGTCCGATGCTAACCCTAACCCTAACACTATCCTAGGGCTGATGCTAACCCTAACCCCAGCCCTAACACTATCCTAGGTCTGATGCTAACCCTAACCCTAACACTATCCTAGGGCTCATGCTAACCCTAACCCTAAACGTAACACTATTAAAGCTGATGCTAACCCTAACCATAACACTATCCTTGGGCTGATGCTAACCCTCACTCTAACACTAACACTATGCTAGGGCTGATGCTGAACCTAACCCTAAACCTGACACTATCCTAGGGCTGATGCTAACCCTAACCCTAACACTATCCTAGGCCAGATGATAACCATAACCCTAACCCTAACACTATCATTGGTCTGATGCTAACCCTAACCCTAAAACTATCCTAGGGCTGATGCTAACACTAACCCTAACCCTAACACTATGCTAGGGCAGATGCTAACCCTAACCCTAACCCTAACAGTATCCTAGGGCTGATGCTATTCCTAACCCTAACCCTAACACTATCCTTGGTCTGACGCTAACCCTAACCTTAACACTATCCTAGGGCTGATGCTAACCCTAACCCTAACCCCAACACTATCCTAGGCCTGATGCTAACCCTAACGCTAACACTATAATATGGCTGATGCTAACCCGAACCCTAACACTATCCTAGGGATGATGCTAACCCTCACCCTAACCCAAACACTATCCTAGGACTGATGCTAACCCTAACCCTAACACTATCCTAGGGCTGATGCTAAACCTAAACCTAACCCTAACACTATCCTAGGGCTGATGCTAAACCTAAACCTAACCCTAACACTATCCTAGGGCTGATGCTAACCATAACCCTAACCGTATCCTAGGGCTGATGCTAACCCTAACCCTAACATTATCGTAGGGCTGATGCTAAAACTAACGTAACCCTAACACTATCCTCGGTCTGATGCTAACCCTAAACCTAACACTATCCTAGGGCTGATGCTAACACTAACCCTAACCCTAACACTATTAGGGCTGATGCTAACTCTAACCATAACACGATCCTTAAGCTGATGCTAACCCTCACAATAACACTAACACTATGCTAGGGCTGATGCTGAACCTAACCCTAAACCTGACGCTATCCTAGGGCTGATGCTAACCCTAGCCCTAACACTATCCTGTGGCTGATGCTAACACTAACCCTAACCCTAACACTGTCCTAGGGCTGATGCTAAACCTAACCCTAACCTTAACACTATCCTACGGCTGATGCTAATCCTAATCCTAACACTATCGTAGGCCTGATGATAACCCTAATCCTAACCCTAACATTATCCTTGGTCTGATGCTAACCCTAACTGTAACACTATCCTAGGGCTGATGCTAACATTAACCCTAACCCTAACACTATCCTAGGGCTGATGCTAACCCTAACACTAACACTATCCAAGGGCTGATGCTAACCCTAACCTTAACACTATTCTATTGATGATGCTAACCGTAACGGTAACCCTAACACTATCCTAGGGCTGATGCTAACCCTGACACTAACAATACCGTAGGGCTGATGCTAACTCTAACTCTAACACTATCCTGGGGCTGATGCTAAACCTAACCCTAACCCTAACACTATCCTAGGGCTGATGCTAACCCTAACCCTAATAATAACACTATCCTTGTTCTGATGCTAACCCACACCCTAACACTATCCTAGGGGTGATGCTAACCCTAACCCTAACACTATCCTAGGGCTGATGCTAAGCCTAACCCTAACCCTAACACTATCGTAGGGCTGATGCTAACCATAACCCTAACCCTGACACTAACCTAGGGCTGATGCTAACCCTATCCCTAACACTATCCTAGGGCTGATGCTAACACTAACCCTAACCCTAACACTATCCCATTGCTGATGCTAAGCCTAACCCTAACCCTAACTGTATCCTAAGGCTGGTGCTATCCCTAACCCTAACTCTAACACTATCCTAGGGCTGATGCTAATCCTAACACTAACCCTAACACTATCCTTGGTCTGATGCTAACCGTAAACCTAACACTATCCTTGGTCTGATGCTAACCTTAACCCTAACACTATCCTAGGGATGATGCTAACCCAAACTCTAACCCTAACGCTATTCTAGGGCTGCTGCTAACCCTAACCCTAACCGTAACACTATCCTAGGGCTGATGCTAAGCCTAACCCTAACCCTAACACTATCCTTGGTCTGATGCTAACCCTAACCTGAACACTATCCTAGGGCTGATGCTACTAATAACCCGAACACAGTCCTAGGCCTGATGATAACGCTAACCCTAACCCTAACACTATCCTAGGGCTGATGCTAACCCTAACCCTAACCCTAACACTATCCTAGGGCTGATGCTAATCGTAACCCTAACCCTAACACTATCCTAGAGCTGATGCTAAATCTAAACCTAACCCCAACACTATCCTAGGGCTGATGCTAACCCTGACCCTAACCCTAACACTATCCTAGGCCTGATGCTAACACTAACCCTAACACTATCCTAGGGCTGATGCTAACCCTAACCCTAACCCTAACACTATTAGAGCTGGTGCTAACCCTAACCATAACACTATCCTTGGGCTGATGCTAACCCTCACACTAACACTAACACTATGCTAGGGCTGATGCTGAACCTAACCCTAAGCCTGACACTTTCCTAGGGCTGATGCTAACCCTAGCCCTAACACTATCCTGTGGCTGATGCTAACCCTAACCCTAACATTATCCTAGGCCTGATGATAACCATAACCCTAACCCTAACACTATCATTGGTCTGATCCTAACCCTAACCCTAAAACTATCCTAGGGCTGATGCTAACACTAACCCTAACCCTAACACTATCCTAGGGCTGATGCTAACCCTAACCCTAACCCTAACAGTATCCTAGGGCTGATGCTAAGCCTAAACCTAACACTATCCTTGGTCTAATGCTAACCTTAACCCTAACACTATCCTTGGGCTGATGCTAACCCAAACTCTAACCCTAACACTATCCTAGGGCTGATGCTAAGCCTAACCTTAACCCTAACACTATCATTTGTCTGATGCTAACCCTAACCTGAACACTATCCTAGGGCTGATGCTAATCCTAACCCGAACACAATCCTAGGCCTGATGATAACCCTAACCCTAACCCTAACACTATCCTTGGTCTGATGCTAACCCTAACCGTAACACTATCCTAGGGCTGATGCTAACCCTAACCATAACCCTAACACTATCCTAGGGCTGATGCTAACCCTAACCCTAACACTAACACTATCCTAGGGCTGATGCTAACCCTAAAACTAACCCTAACACTATCCTAGCCCCGATGCTAATCGTAACCCTAATCCTAACACTATTCTAGGGCTGACGCTAACCCTAACCCTAACACTATCCTAGGGCTGATGCTAACCCTAATCCTAACCCTAACACTATCCTAGGGCTTATGCTAACCCTACCACTAACAGTATCATAGGTCTGATGGTAACCCTAACAGTATCATAGGGATGATGCTAACCCTAAACCTAACACTATCCTAGGGCTGATGCTAACCCTAACCCTAAACCTAACACTATCCTAGGGCTGATGCTAACCCTAACCCTAACACTATCCTTTGACTGATGCTAACCATAACCCTAACACTATCCTAGGGATGATGCTAACCCTAAACTTAACCCTAACACTATCCTAGGGCTGATGCTAACCCTAACCCTAACACTATCCTAGGGCTGATGCTAAACCTAACCTTAACCCCAACACTATCCTAGGGCTCATGCTAACCCTAACACTAACTGTATCCTAGGGCTGATGCTAACCCTAGCCCTAACATTATCGTGGGGCTGATGCTAACACTAACCCTAACCCTAACAGTATCCTAGGGCTGATGATAACCCTAACCCTACCACTATCCTAGAGCTGATGCTAACCCTAACCCTAACCCTAACACTATCCTTGGTCCGATGCTAACCCTAACCCTAACACTATCCTAGGGCTGATGCTAACCCTAACCCCAGCCCTAACACTATCCTAGGTCTGATGCTAACCCTAACCCTAACACTATCCTAGGGCTCATGCTAACCCTAACCCTAAACGTAACACTATTAAAGCTGATGCTAACCCTAACCATAACACTATCCTTGGGCTGATGCTAACCCTCACTCTAACACTAACACTATGCTAGGGCTGATGCTGAACCTAACCCTAAACCTGACACTATCCTAGGGCTGATGCTAACCCTAACCCTAACACTATCCTAGGCCAGATGATAACCATAACCCTAACCCTAACACTATCATTGGTCTGATGCTAACCCTAACCCTAAAACTATCCTAGGGCTGATGCTAACACTAACCCTAACCCTAACACTATGCTAGGGCAGATGCTAACCCTAACCCTAACCCTAACAGTATCCTAGGGCTGATGCTATTCCTAACCCTAACCCTAACACTATCCTTGGTCTGACGCTAACCCTAACCTTAACACTATCCTAGGGCTGATGCTAACCCTAACCCTAACCCCAACACTATCCTAGGCCTGATGCTAACCCTAACGCTAACACTATAATATGGCTGATGCTAACCCGAACCCTAACACTATCCTAGGGATGATGCTAACCCTCACCCTAACCCAAACACTATCCTAGGACTGATGCTAACCCTAACCCTAACACTATCCTAGGGCTGATGCTAAACCTAAACCTAACCCTAACACTATCCTAGGGCTGATGCTAACCATAACCCTAACCGTATCCTAGGGCTGATGCTAACCTTAACCCTAACATTATCGTAGGGCTGATGCTAACACTAACGTAACCCTAACACTATCCTCGGTCTGATGCTAACCCTAAACCTAACACTATCCTAGGGCTGATGCTAACACTAACCCTAACCCTAACACTATTAGGGCTGATGCTAACTCTAACCATAACACGATCCTTAAGCTGATGCTAACCCTCACAATGACACTAACACTATGCTAGGGCTGATGCTGAACCTAACCCTAAACCTGACGCTATCCTAGGGCTGATGCTAACCCTAGCCCTAACACTATCCTGTGGCTGATGCTAACACTAACCCTAACCCTAACACTGTCCTAGGGCTGATGCTAAACCTAACCCTAACCTTAACACTATCCTACGGCTGATGCTAATCCTAATCCTAACACTATCGTAGGCCTGATGATAACCCTAATCCTAACCCTAACACTATCCTTGGTCTGATGCTAACCCTAACTGTAACACTATCCTAGGGCTGATGCTAACATTAACCCTAACCCTAACACTATCCTAGGGCTGATGCTAACCCTAACACTAACACTATCCAAGGGCTGATGCTAACCCTAACCTTAACACTATTCTATTGATGATGCTAACCGTAACGGTAACCCTAACACTATCCTAGGGCTGATGCTAACCCTGACACTAACAATACCGTAGGGCTGATGCTAACTCTAACTCTAACACTATCCTGGGGCTGATGCTAAACCTAACCCTAACCCTAACACTATCCTAGGGCTGATGCTAACCCTAACCCTAATAATAACACTATCCTTGTTCTGATGCTAACCCACACCCTAACACTATCCTAGGGGTGATGCTAACCCTAACCCTAACACTATCCTAGGGCTGATGCTAAGCCTAACCCTAACCCTAACACTATCGTAGGGCTGATGCTAACCATAACCCTAACCCTGACACTAACCTAGGGCTGATGCTAACCCTATCCCTAACACTATCCTAGGGCTGATGCTAACACTAACCCTAACCCTAACACTATCCCATTGCTGATGCTAAGCCTAACCCTAACCCTAACTGTATCCTAAGGCTGGTGCTATCCCTAACCCTAACTCTAACACTATCCTAGGGCTGATGCTAATCCTAACACTAACCCTAACACTATCCTTGGTCTGATGCTAACCGTAAACCTAACACTATCCTTGGTCTGATGCTAACCTTAACCCTAACACTATCCTAGGGATGATGCTAACCCAAACTCTAACCCTAACGCTATTCTAGGGCTGCTGCTAACCCTAACCCTAACCCTAACACTATCCTAGGGCTGATGCTAAGCCTAACCCTAACCCTAACACTATCCTTGGTCTGATGCTAACCCTAACCTGAACACTATCCTAGGGCTGATGCTACTAATAACCCGAACACAGTCCTAGGCCTGATGATAACGCTAACCCTAACCCTAACACTATGCTAGGGCTGATGCTAACCCTAACCCTAACCCTAACACTATCCTAGGGCTGATGCTAATCGTAACCCTAACCCTAACACTATCCTAGAGCTGATGCTAAATCTAAACCTAACCCCAACACTATCCTAGGGCTGATGCTAACCCTGACCCTAACCCTAACACTATCCTAGGCCTGATGCTAACACTAACCCTAACACTATCCTAGGGCTGGTGCTAACCCTAACCCTAACCCTAACACTATTAGAACTGGTGCTAACCCTAACCATAACACTATCCTTGGGCTGATGCTAACCCTCACACTAACACTAACACTATGCTAGGGCTGATGCTGAACCTAACCCTAAGCCTGACACTTTCCTAGGGCTGATGCTAACCCTAGCCCTAACACTATCCTGTGGCTGATGCTAACCCTAACCCTAACATTATCCTAGGCCTGATGATAACCATAACCCTAACCCTAACACTATCATTGGTCTGATGCTAACCCTAACCCTAAAACTATCCTAGGGCTGATGCTAACACTAACCCTAACCCTAACACTATCCTAGGGCTGATGCTAACCCTAATCCTAACCCTAACAGTATCCTAGGGCTGATGCTAAGCCTAAACCTAACACTATCCTTGGTCTAATGCTAACCTTAACCCTAACACTATCCTTGGGCTGATGCTAACCCAAACTCTAACCCTAACACTATCCTAGGGCTGATGCTAAGCCTAACCTTAACCCTAACACTATCATTTGTCTGATGCTAACCCTAACCTGAACACTATCCTAGGGCTGATGCTAATCCTAACCCGAACACAATCCTAGGCCTGATGATAACCCTAACCCTAACCCTAACACTATCCTTGGTCTGATGCTAACCCTAACCGTAACACTATCCTAGGGCTGATGCTAACCCTAACCATAACCCTAACACTATCCTAGGGCTGATGCTAACCCTAACCCTAACACTAACACTATCCTAGGGCTGATGCTAACCCTAAAACTAACCCTAACACTATCCTAGCCCCGATGCTAATCGTAACCCTAATCCTAACACTATTCTAGGGCTGACGCTAACCCTAACCCTAACACTATCCTAGGGCTGATGCTAACCCTAATCCTAACCCTAACACTATCCTAGGGCTTATGCTAACCCTACCACTAACAGTATCATAGGTCTGATGGTAACCCTAACAGTATCATAGGGATGATGCTAACCCTAAACCTAACACTATCCTAGGGCTGATGCTAACCCTAACCCTAAACCTAACACTATCCTAGGGCTGATGCTAACCCTAACGCTAACACTATCCTTTGACTGATGCTAACCCTAACCCTAACACTATCCTAGGGCTCATGCTAACCCTAACCCTAAACGTAACACTATTAAAGCTGATGCTAACCCTAACCATAACACTATCCTTGGGCTGATGCTAACCCTCACTCTAACACTAACACTATGCTAGGGCTGATGCTGAACCTAACCCTAAACCTGACACTATCCTAGGGCTGATGCTAACCCTAACCCTAACACTATCCTAGGCCAGATGATAACCATAACCCTAACCCTAACACTATCATTGGTCTGATGCTAACCCTAACCCTAAAACTATCCTAGGGCTGATGCTAACACTAACCCTAACCCTAACACTATGCTAGGGCAGATGCTAACCCTAACCCTAACCCTAACAGTATCCTAGGGCTGATGCTATTCCTAACCCTAACCCTAACACTATCCTTGGTCTGACGCTAACCCTAACCTTAACACTATCCTAGGGCTGATGCTAACCCTAACCCTAACCCCAACACTATCCTAGGCCTGATGCTAACCCTAACGCTAACACTATAATATGGCTGATGCTAACCCGAACCCTAACACTATCCTAGGGATGATGCTAACCCTCACCCTAACCCAAACACTATCCTAGGACTGATGCTAACCCTAACCCTAACACTATCCTAGGGCTGATGCTAAACCTAAACCTAACCCTAACACTATCCTAGGGCTGATGCTAACCATAACCCTAACCGTATCCTAGGGCTGATGCTAACCTTAACCCTAACATTATCGTAGGGCTGATGCTAACACTAACGTAACCCTAACACTATCCTCGGTCTGATGCTAACCCTAAACCTAACACTATCCTAGGGCTGATGCTAACACTAACCCTAACCCTAACACTATTAGGGCTGATGCTAACTCTAACCATAACACGATCCTTAAGCTGATGCTAACCCTCACAATGACACTAACACTATGCTAGGGCTGATGCTGAACCTAACCCTAAACCTGACGCTATCCTAGGGCTGATGCTAACCCTAGCCCTAACACTATCCTGTGGCTGATGCTAACACTAACCCTAACCCTAACACTGTCCTAGGGCTGATGCTAAACCTAACCCTAACCTTAACACTATCCTACGGCTGATGCTAATCCTAATCCTAACACTATCGTAGGCCTGATGATAACCCTAATCCTAACCCTAACACTATCCTTGGTCTGATGCTAACCCTAACTGTAACACTATCCTAGGGCTGATGCTAACATTAACCCTAACCCTAACACTATCCTAGGGCTGATGCTAACCCTAACACTAACACTATCCAAGGGCTGATGCTAACCCTAACCTTAACACTATTCTATTGATGATGCTAACCGTAACGGTAACCCTAACACTATCCTAGGGCTGATGCTAACCCTGACACTAACAATACCGTAGGGCTGATGCTAACTCTAACTCTAACACTATCCTGGGGCTGATGCTAAACCTAACCCTAACCCTAACACTATCCTAGGGCTGATGCTAACCCTAACCCTAATAATAACACTATCCTTGTTCTGATGCTAACCCACACCCTAACACTATCCTAGGGGTGATGCTAACCCTAACCCTAACACTATCCTAGGGCTGATGCTAAGCCTAACCCTAACCCTAACACTATCGTAGGGCTGATGCTAACCATAACCCTAACCCTGACACTAACCTAGGGCTGATGCTAACCCTATCCCTAACACTATCCTAGGGCTGATGCTAACACTAACCCTAACCCTAACACTATCCCATTGCTGATGCTAAGCCTAACCCTAACCCTAACTGTATCCTAAGGCTGGTGCTATCCCTAACCCTAACTCTAACACTATCCTAGGGCTGATGCTAATCCTAACACTAACCCTAACACTATCCTTGGTCTGATGCTAACCGTAAACCTAACACTATCCTTGGTCTGATGCTAACCTTAACCCTAACACTATCCTAGGGATGATGCTAACCCAAACTCTAACCCTAACGCTATTCTAGGGCTGCTGCTAACCCTAACCCTAACCCTAACACTATCCTAGGGCTGATGCTAAGCCTAACCCTAACCCTAACACTATCCTTGGTCTGATGCTAACCCTAACCTGAACACTATCCTAGGGCTGATGCTACTAATAACCCGAACACAGTCCTAGGCCTGATGATAACGCTAACCCTAACCCTAACACTATGCTAGGGCTGATGCTAACCCTAACCCTAACCCTAACACTATCCTAGGGCTGATGCTAATCGTAACCCTAACCCTAACACTATCCTAGAGCTGATGCTAAATCTAAACCTAACCCCAACACTATCCTAGGGCTGATGCTAACCCTGACCCTAACCCTAACACTATCCTAGGCCTGATGCTAACACTAACCCTAACACTATCCTAGGGCTGGTGCTAACCCTAACCCTAACCCTAACACTATTAGAACTGGTGCTAACCCTAACCATAACACTATCCTTGGGCTGATGCTAACCCTCACACTAACACTAACACTATGCTAGGGCTGATGCTGAACCTAACCCTAAGCCTGACACTTTCCTAGGGCTGATGCTAACCCTAGCCCTAACACTATCCTGTGGCTGATGCTAACCCTAACCCTAACATTATCCTAGGCCTGATGATAACCATAACCCTAACCCTAACACTATCATTGGTCTGATGCTAACCCTAACCCTAAAACTATCCTAGGGCTGATGCTAACACTAACCCTAACCCTAACACTATCCTAGGGCTGATGCTAACCCTAATCCTAACCCTAACAGTATCCTAGGGCTGATGCTAAGCCTAAACCTAACACTATCCTTGGTCTAATGCTAACCTTAACCCTAACACTATCCTTGGGCTGATGCTAACCCAAACTCTAACCCTAACACTATCCTAGGGCTGATGCTAAGCCTAACCTTAACCCTAACACTATCATTTGTCTGATGCTAACCCTAACCTGAACACTATCCTAGGGCTGATGCTAATCCTAACCCGAACACAATCCTAGGCCTGATGATAACCCTAACCCTAACCCTAACACTATCCTTGGTCTGATGCTAACCCTAACCGTAACACTATCCTAGGGCTGATGCTAACCCTAACCATAACCCTAACACTATCCTAGGGCTGATGCTAACCCTAACCCTAACACTAACACTATCCTAGGGCTGATGCTAACCCTAAAACTAACCCTAACACTATCCTAGCCCCGATGCTAATCGTAACCCTAATCCTAACACTATTCTAGGGCTGACGCTAACCCTAACCCTAACACTATCCTAGGGCTGATGCTAACCCTAATCCTAACCCTAACACTATCCTAGGGCTTATGCTAACCCTACCACTAACAGTATCATAGGTCTGATGGTAACCCTAACAGTATCATAGGGATGATGCTAACCCTAAACCTAACACTATCCTAGGGCTGATGCTAACCCTAACCCTAAACCTAACACTATCCTAGGGCTGATGCTAACCCTAACGCTAACACTATCCTTTGACTGATGCTAACCCTAACCCTAACACTATCCTAGGGATGATGCTAACCCTAAACTTAACCCTAACACTATCCTAGGGCTGATGCTAACCCTAACCCTAACACTATCCTAGGGCTGATGCTAAACCTAACCTTAACCCCAACACTATCCTAGGGCTCATGCTAACCCTAACACTAACTGTATCCTAGGGCTGATGCTAACCCTAGCCCTAACATTATCGTAGGGCTGATGCTAACACTAACCCTAACCCTAACAGTATCCTAGGGCTGATGATAACCCTAACCCTACCACTATCCTAGAGCTGATGCTAACCCTAACCCTAACCCTAACACTATCCTTGGTCCGATGCTAACCCTAACCCTAACACTATCCTAGGGCTGATGCTAACCCTAACCCCAGCCCTAACACTATCCTAGGTCTGATGCTAACCCTAACCCTAACACTATCCTAGGGCTCATGCTAACCCTAACCCTAAACGTAACACTATTAAAGCTGATGCTAACCCTAACCATAACACTATCCTTGGGCTGATGCTAACCCTCACTCTAACACTAACACTATGCTAGGGCTGATGCTGAACCTAACCCTAAACCTGACACTATCCTAGGGCTGATGCTAACCCTAACCCTAACACTATCCTAGGCCAGATGATAACCATAACCCTAACCCTAACACTATCATTGGTCTGATGCTAACCCTAACCCTAAAACTATCCTAGGGCTGATGCTAACACTAACCCTAACCCTAACACTATGCTAGGGCAGATGCTAACCCTAACCCTAACCCTAACAGTATCCTAGGGCTGATGCTATTCCTAACCCTAACCCTAACACTATCCTTGGTCTGACGCTAACCCTAACCTTAACACTATCCTAGGGCTGATGCTAACCCTAACCCTAACCCCAACACTATCCTAGGCCTGATGCTAACCCTAACGCTAACACTATAATATGGCTGATGCTAACCCGAACCCTAACACTATCCTAGGGATGATGCTAACCCTCACCCTAACCCAAACACTATCCTAGGACTGATGCTAACCCTAACCCTAACACTATCCTAGGGCTGATGCTAAACCTAAACCTAACCCTAACACTATCCTAGGGCTGATGCTAACCATAACCCTAACCGTATCCTAGGGCTGATGCTAACCCTAACCCTAACATTATCGTAGGGCTGATGCTAACACTAACGTAACCCTAACACTATCCTCGGTCTGATGCTAACCCTAAACCTAACACTATCCTAGGGCTGATGCTAACACTAACCCTAACCCTAACACTATTAGGGCTGATGCTAACTCTAACCATAACACGATCCTTAAGCTGATGCTAACCCTCACAATAACACTAACACTATGCTAGGGCTGATGCTGAACCTAACCCTAAACCTGACGCTATCCTAGGGCTGATGCTAACCCTAGCCCTAACACTATCCTGTGGCTGATGCTAACACTAACCCTAACCCTAACACTGTCCTAGGGCTGATGCTAAACCTAACCCTAACCTTAACACTATCCTACGGCTGATGCTAATCCTAATCCTAACACTATCGTAGGCCTGATGATAACCCTAATCCTAACCCTAACACTATCCTTGGTCTGATGCTAACCCTAACTGTAACACTATCCTAGGGCTGATGCTAACATTAACCCTAACCCTAACACTATCCTAGGGCTGATGCTAACCCTAACACTAACACTATCCAAGGGCTGATGCTAACCCTAACCTTAACACTATTCTATTGATGATGCTAACCGTAACGGTAACCCTAACACTATCCTAGGGCTGATGCTAACCCTGACACTAACAATACCGTAGGGCTGATGCTAACTCTAACTCTAACACTATCCTGGGGCTGATGCTAAACCTAACCCTAACCCTAACACTATCCTAGGGCTGATGCTAACCCTAACCCTAATAATAACACTATCCTTGTTCTGATGCTAACCCACACCCTAACACTATCCTAGGGGTGATGCTAACCCTAACCCTAACACTATCCTAGGGCTGATGCTAAGCCTAACCCTAACCCTAACACTATCGTAGGGCTGATGCTAACCATAACCATAACCCTGACACTAACCTAGGGCTGATGCTAACCCTATCCCTAACACTATCCTAGGGCTGATGTTAACCCTAAACCTAACCCTAACACTATCCTAGGGTTGATGCTAACCCTAAACCTAACAGTATCCTAGGGCTGATGCTAACCCTAACCCTAACAATAACACTATCCTAGGGCTGATGCTAACCCTAACCCTAAAACAAACACTAGCCAATGGCTGACGCTAACCCTAACCCTAACACTATCCTAGGGCTGATGCTAACCGTAAGCCTAACCCTAACACTATCCTAGGGCTGATGCTAACCATAACCCTAACCCTAACATTATCCTAGGGCTAATGCTAACCCTAACCCTAACACTATCCTTGGGCTGATGCTAACCCAAACCCTAACCATAACCCTATACAAGTGCTGATGCTAATCCTAACACTAACACTATCCTAGGGCTGATGCTAACCCTAACACTAACCCTAACACTATCCTACGGCTGATGCTAACCCTAACCCTAACCCTAAAACTATCCTTGGTCTGATGCTAACCCTAAACCCACCACTATCCTAGGGCTGATGCTAACCCAGCGCTAACACTATCCTAGGCCTGATGATAACCCTAACCCTAACCCTAACACTATCCTTGGTCTGATGCTAACCCTAACCCTAACACTATCCTAGGGCTGATGCTAACCCTAACTCTAACCCTAACACTATCCTAGGGCTGATACTAACCCTAACCCTAACCCTAACACTATCCTTGGTCTGATGCTAACCCTAACCCTAACACTATCCTAGGGCTGATGCTAACCCTAACTCTAACCCTAACACTATCCTAGGGCTGATACTAACCCTAACCCTAACCCTAACACTATCCTTGGTCTGATGCTAACCCTAACCCTAACACTATCCTAGGGCTGATGCTAACCCTAACTCTAACCCTAACACTATCCTAGGGCTGATGCTAACCCTAACCCTAACCTTAACACTATCCTAGGGCTGATGGTAATCCTAATCCTAACATTATCCTAGGCCTGATGATAACCCTTACCCTAACCCTAACATTATCCTTGGTCTGATGCTACCCCTCACCCTAACACTATCCTAGTGCTGATGCTAACCCTAACCCTAACACTATTCTAGGGAGGATGCTAACCCTAACCCTAACCCTGAAACTATCCTAGGGCTGATGCTAACCCTAACCCTAACACTATCCTAGGGCTGATGCTAATCCTAAACCTAACCCTAACACTATCCTAGGGCTGATGCTAACTCTAACCCTAACAGTATCCTAGGGCTGACGCTAACCCTAACCATAACATTATCGTAGGGCTGATGCTAACCCTAACCCTAACCCTAACACTATCCTAGGGCTGATGCCTACCCTAACCCTAACACTATCCTAGGGCTGATGCTAACCCTAACGCTAACAGTAACACTATCCTAGGGCTGATGCTAACCCTAACCCTAACACTACCCTAGGGCTGATGTTAACCCTAACCCTAACTCTATGCTAGGGCTCATGCTAACCCTAACCCTAACCGTAACACTATCCTAGGGCTGTAGCTAACCCTAACCCTAACACTATCCTAGGGCTGATGCTAACCCTAACCCTAACCCTAACACTGTCCTAGGGCTGATGCTAACCCTAACCCTAACATTATCCTAGGGCTGATGCTAACCATAACCCTAAAACTAACACTATACTAGGGCTGATGCTGAACATAACCCTAACCCTAACACTATCCTAGGGCTTATGCTAACCCTAACCCTAACTCTAACACTATCCTACTGCTGATGCTAACCCTAACCCTAACACTAACACTATCCTTGGTCTGATGCTACCCCTAACCTTAACACTATCCTAGGGCTGATGCTAATCCTAACCCTAACACTATCCTAGGCCGGATGATAACCCTAACCCTAACCCTAACACTATCCTTGGTCTGATGCTAACCCTAACCCTAACCCTAACACTATCCTAGGCCTGATGCTAAGGCTAATCCTAACGCTATCCTAGGGATGATGCTAACCCTAACCCTAACACTATCCTAGGGCTGATGTTAACCCTAACCCTAACCCTAACACTATCCTAGGGCAGATGCTAACCCTAAGCCTAACCCTAACGCTATCCTACGACTGATGCTAACCCTAACCCTAACACTATCCTAGGGCTGATGTTAACCCTAACCCTAACCCTAACACTATCCTAGAGCTGATGCTAACCCTAACCCTAACCCTAACACTATCCTAGGGCTGATGCTAACCCTAACGATAACACTATCCTTGGGCTGATGCTAACCCTCACCCTAAAATTAACACTATGCTAGGGCTGATGATGAACCTAACCCTAAACCTGACGCTATCCTAGGGCTGATGCTAACCCTAGCCGTAACACTATCCTATGGCTGATGCTAACCCTAACCCTAACACTATCCTAGGCCTGATGATAACCCTAAACCTAACCCTAACACTATCCTTGGTCTGATGCTAACCCTAACCCTAACACTATCCTAGGACTGATGCTAACCCTAACCCTAACACTAGCACTATCCTAGTGCTGATGTTAACCCTAACTCTAACCCTAACACTATCCTAGAGCTGATGCTAACCCTAACCTTAACCCTAACACTATCCTTGGTCTGATGCTATCCCTAACCCTAACAGTATGCTAGGGCTGATGCTAACCCTAACCTTAACGCTATCCTAGGGCTGATGCTAACCCTAACCCTAAACCTAACACTATCCTAGGGCTGATGCTAACCTTAACCCTAACACTATCCTGTGGCGGATGTTAACCCTAACCCTAACTCTATCCTAGGGCTGATGCTAACCCTAACGCTAACCCTAACACTATCCTAGGTCTGATGCTAACCCTAACCCTAACCCTAACACTATCCCAGGGCTGATGCTAACCCTAACACTAACACTATCCTAGGGCTGATGCTAACGCTAACCCTAACCCTGACACTATCCTAGGGCTGATGCTAACCCTAACACTAACCCTAACACTATCCTACGGCTGATGCTAACCCTAACCCTAACCCTAAAACTATCCTTGGTCTGATGCTAACCCTAAACCTAACACTATCCTAGGGCTCATGCTAACCCAGCGCTAACACTATCCTAGGCCTGACGATAACACTAACCATAACCCTAACACTATTCTTGGTCGGATGCTAACCCTAACCCTAACACTATCCTAGGGCTGATGCTAACCCTATATCTAACCCTAACACTATCCTAGGGCTGATGCTAACCCTAACCCTAACCTTAACACTATCCTAGGGCTGATGGTAATCCTAATCCTAACATTATCCTAGGCCTGATGATAACCCTTACCCTAACCCTAACATTATCCTTGGTCTGATGCTACCCCTCACCCTAACACTATCCTAGTGCTGATGCTAACCCTAACCCTAACACTATTCTAGGGAGGATGCTAACCCTAACCCTAACCCTGAAACTATCCTAGGGCTGATGCTAACCCTAACCCTAACACTATCCTAGGGCTGATGCTAATCCTAAACCTAACCCTAACACTATCCTAGGGCTGATGCTAACTCTAACCCTAACAGTATCCTAGGGCTGACGCTAACCCTAACCATAACATTATCGTAGGGCTGATGCTAACCCTAACCCTAACCCTAACACTATCCTAGGGCTGATGCCTACCCTAACCCTAACACTATCCTAGGGCTGATGCTAACCCTAACGCTAACAGTAACACTATCCTAGGGCTGATGCTAACCCTAACCCTAACACTACCCTAGGGCTGATGTTAACCCTAACCCTAACTCTATGCTAGGGCTCATGCTAACCCTAACCCTAACCGTAACACTATCCTAGGGCTGTAGCTAACCCTAACCCTAACACTATCCTAGGGCTGATGCTAACCCTAACCCTAACCCTAACACTGTCCTAGGGCTGATGCTAACCCTAACCCTAACATTATCCTAGGGCTGATGCTAACCATAACCCTAAAACTAACACTATACTAGGGCTGATGCTGAACATAACCCTAACCCTAACACTATCCTAGGGCTTATGCTAACCCTAACCCTAACTCTAACACTATCCTACTGCTGATGCTAACCCTAACCCTAACACTAACACTATCCTTGGTCTGATGCTACCCCTAACCTTAACACTATCCTAGGGCTGATGCTAATCCTAACCCTAACACTATCCTAGGCCGGATGATAACCCTAACCCTAACCCTAACACTATCCTTGGTCTGATGCTAACCCTAACCCTAACCCTAACACTATCCTAGGCCTGATGCTAAGGCTAATCCTAACGCTATCCTAGGGATGATGCTAACCCTAACCCTAACACTATCCTAGGGCTGATGTTAACCCTAACCCTAACCCTAACACTATCCTAGGGCAGATGCTAACCCTAAGCCTAACCCTAACGCTATCCTACGACTGATGCTAACCCTAACCCTAACACTATCCTAGGGCTGATGTTAACCCTAACCCTAACCCTAACACTATCCTAGAGCTGATGCTAACCCTAACCCTAACCCTAACACTATCCTAGGGCTGATGCTAACCCTAACGATAACACTATCCTTGGGCTGATGCTAACCCTCACCCTAAAATTAACACTATGCTAGGGCTGATGATGAACCTAACCCTAAACCTGACGCTATCCTAGGGCTGATGCTAACCCTAGCCGTAACACTATCCTATGGCTGATGCTAACCCTAACCCTAACACTATCCTAGGCCTGATGATAACCCTAAACCTAACCCTAACACTATCCTTGGTCTGATGCTAACCCTAACCCTAACACTATCCTAGGACTGATGCTAACCCTAACCCTAACACTAGCACTATCCTAGTGCTGATGTTAACCCTAACTCTAACCCTAACACTATCCTAGAGCTCATGCTAACCCTAACCTTAACCCTAACACTATCCTTGGTCTGATGCTATCCCTAACCCTAACAGTATGCTAGGGCTGATGCTAACCCTAACCTTAACGCTATCCTAGGGCTGATGCTAACCCTAACCCTAAACCTAACACTATCCTAGGGCTGATGCTAACCTTAACCCTAACACTATCCTGTGGCGGATGTTAACCCTAACCCTAACTCTATCCTAGGGCTGATGCTAACCCTAACGCTAACCCTAACACTATCCTAGGTCTGATGCTAACCCTAACCCTAACCCTAACACTATCCCAGGGCTGATGCTAACCCTAACACTAACACTATCCTAGGGCTGATGCTAACGCTAACCCTAACCCTGACACTATCCTAGGGCTGATGCTAACCCTAACACTAACCCTAACACTATCCTACGGCTGATGCTAACCCTAACCCTAACCCTAAAACTATCCTTGGTCTGATGCTAACCCTAAACCTAACACTATCCTAGGGCTCATGCTAACCCAGCGCTAACACTATCCTAGGCCTGACGATAACACTAACCATAACCCTAACACTATTCTTGGTCGGATGCTAACCCTAACCCTAACACTATCCTAGGGCTGATGCTAACCCTATATCTAACCCTAACACTATCCTAGGGCTGATGCTAACCCTAACCCTAACCCTAACACTCTCCTTGGTCTGATGCTAACCCTAACCTTAACACTATCCTAGGGCTGATGCTAATCCTAATCCTAACACTATCCTAGGCCTGATGATAACCCTTACCCTAACCCTAACACTATCCTTGGTCTGATGCTACCCCTCACCCTAACAATATCCTAGTGCTGATGCTAACCCTAACCCTAACACTATCCTAGGGAGGATGCTAACCCTAATCCTAACCCTGAAACTATCCTAGGGCTGATGCTAACCCTAACCCTAACACTCTCCTAGGGCTGATGCTAATCCTAAACCTAACCCTAACACTATCCTATGGCTGATGCTAACTCTAAACCTAAGAGTATCCTAGGGCTGATGCTAACCCTAACCATAACATTATCGTAGGGATGATGCTAACCCTAACCCTAACCCTAACACTATCCTAGGGCTGATGCCTACCCTAACCCTAACACTATCCTAGGGCTGATGCTAACCCTAACCCTAACAGTAACACTATCCTAGGGCTGATGCTAACCCTAAACATTACACTACCCTAGGGCTGATGCTAACCCTAACCCTAACACTATCCTAGGGCTGAGGCTAACCCTAACCCTAACTCTAACACTATCCTAGGGCTGATGCTATCCCTAACCCTAAATTTAACACAATCCTAGGGCTGATGATAACCCTAACCCTAATCCTAACAGTATCCTAGGGCTGATGCTAACCCTAACCCTAACACTATCCTAGGGCTGCTGTTAACCCTAACACTAACTCTATCCTACGGCTGATGCTAACCCTATCCCTAACACTAATACTATCCTAGGGCTGATGCTAAACCTATCCAAAACCCTAACACTATCCAAGGGCTGATGCTAACCCTAAACCTAACAGTATTCTAGGGCTGATGCTAACCCTAACCCTAACCCTAACACTATCCTATGGCTGATGCTAACCCTAACCCTAACACTATACTAGGGCTGATGCTAACCCTAACTCTAACCCTAACACTATCCTAGAGCTGATGCTAACCCTATCCCTAACCCTAACACTATCCTTGGTCTGATGCTAACCCTAACCATAACACTATCCTAGGGCTGATGCTAAACCTAACCTTAAAACTATCCTATGGCTGATGCTAACGCTAACCCTAACCCTAACAGTATCCTAGGGCTGATGCTAACCCTAACCCTAACACTATCTTGGGGCGGATGTTAACCCTAACCCTAACTCTATCCTAGGGCTGATGCTAACCCTAACCCTAACCCTAACACTATCCTAGGGCTGATGATATCCCTAACCCTAACTCTATCCTAGGGCTGATGCTAACCCTAACTCTAACCCTAACACTATCCTAGGGCTGATGCTATCCCTAACCCTAACAATATTTTAGGGCTGATGCTAACCCTAACACTAACCCTAACACTATCCTATGGCTGATGCTATCCCTAACCTTAACACTATCCTAGGGCTGA
Organism: Lemur catta; assembly: GCF_020740605.2. Lineage (NCBI taxonomy): Eukaryota > Metazoa > Chordata > Mammalia > Primates > Lemuridae > Lemur > Lemur catta. The sequence continues at coordinate 38,280,553 of NC_059129.1, read as the reverse complement.
TGCTAACCCTAACCTTAACACTATCCTAGGGCTGATGCTAACCCTAACCCTAACCCTAACACTATCCTAGGGCTGATGCTGACCCTAACCCTAACACTATCCTAGGGCTGAAGCTAACCCTAACCCTAACCCTAACCCTAACACTATCCTAGGGCAGATGCTAACCCTAACACTAACCCTAACGCTTTCCTACGACTGATGCTAACCCTAACCCTAACGCTTTCCTACGACTGATGCTAAGCCTAACCCTAAAACTATCCTTGGGCTGATGCTAACCATAACCCTAACACTATCCTAGGGCTGATGCTAACCCTAACCCTAACCCTAACACTATCCTAGGGCTGATCTAACCCTACCCCTAACACTAACCTAGGGCTGATGCTAACCCTAACCCTAACCCTAACACTATCCTAGGGCTGAGGCTAACCCTAACCATAACACTATACTTGGGCTGATGATAACCCTCACCCTAAAACTAACACTATGCTAGGGCTGATCATGAACCTAACCCTAACCTGACTATCCCTAAACCTAACAGTATCGTAGAGCTGATGCTAACCCTAACCCTAACCCTAACACTATCCTTGGTCTGATGCTAACCCTATCCCTAACACTATCCTAGGTCTGATGCTAGCCCTAACCTTAACACTATCCTACGGCTGATGCTAACCCTAACCCTAAACCTAACACTATCCTAGGGCTGATGCTAACCCTAACCCTAACACTATCCATGTCTGATTCTAACCCTAGCCCTAACACTATCTTAGGGCTGATGCAAACCCTAACCCTAACACTATCCTAGGGATGATGCTAACCCTAACCCTAACCCTAACACTATCCTAGGGCTGATGCTAACACTAACCCTAACCCTGACTCTATCCTAGGGCTGACGCTAACCCTAACCCTAACGCTATCCTAGGGCTGTTGCTAACCCTAACCCTAACCCTAACGCTATCCTAGGGTTGATGCTAACCCTAAACCTAACGGTATCCTAGGGCTGATGCTAACCCTAACCCTAACCCTAACACTATCCTAGGGCTGATGCTAACCCTAACCATAACACTATCCTAGGGCTGATCTAACCCTATCCCTAACCCTAACATTATCCTAGGGCTGATGCTAACCCTAACCCTAACAGTATTCTAGGGCTGATGCTAACCCTAACCGTAACACTATCCTAGTGCTGATGCTAACCCTAACCCTAACCCTAACACTATCCTCGGGCTGATGCTAACCCTAACCCTAACACTGTCCTAGGGCTGATGATAACCCTAACCCTAACAATAACACTATCCTGGGTCTGATGGTGAACCTAACCCTAAAACTATCTTAGGGGTGATGCTATCCCTAACCCTATCACTATCCTAGGGCTGATGCTTACCCTAACCCTAACCCTAACACCATCCTATGGCTGATGCTAACCCTACACCCACCCCTTACACTATCCTAGGGCTGATGCTAACTCTAACCCTAACACTATCCTATGGCTGATGCTAACCCTAACTCTAACCCTAACACTATCCTAGAGCTGATGCTAACCCTAACCCTAACACTAACAGTATCCTTGGTCTGATGCAAACATTAACCCTAACACTATCCTAGGGCTGATATTAACCCTAACCTTAACACTATCCTAGGGCTGATGCTAACCCTAACTCTAACCCTAACACTATCCTAGGGCTGATCCTAACCCTAACCCTAACACTATCATAGGGCTGATGCTAACCCTAACCCTAACTCTAACACTATTCTAGGGCTGATGCTGAACCTAACACTAACCCTAACACTATTCTAGGGCTGATGCTAACGCTAGCCGTAACACTATCCTAGGGCTGATGCTAACCCTATCCCTAACACTATCCTAGGGCTGATTCTAACCCTAACCCTAAGCCTAACACTAGCCTAGGGCTGATGCTAACACTAACCCTAACACTAACACTTTCCTAGGGCTGATGCTAACCCTAACCCTAACACTATACTAGGGCTGATGCTAACCCTAACCCTAACCCTAACACTATCCTAGGGCTGATGCTAACCCTAACCCTAACACTATCCTAGGGCTGATGCTAACTCTAACCCTAACGCTATCCTAGGGGTGATGCTAACCCTAACCCTAACTCTAACACTATTCTAGGGCTGATGCTATCCCTAACCCTAACACTATCCTGGGGCTGATGCTAACCCTAACCCTAACACTACCCTAGAGCTGATGCTAACCCTAACACTAACCCTAACACTATCCTTGGTATCATGCTAACCCTAAACCTAACAATATCCTAGGGCTGATGCTAACCCTAATCCTAAATTTAACACTATCCTAGGGCTGATGATAACCCTAACCCTAACCCTAACACTATCCTAGGGCTGCTGTTAACCCTAACACTAACTCTATCCTACGGCTGATGCTAACCCTATCCCTAACACTAACACTATCCTAGGGCTGATGCTAACCCTATCCCTAACCCTAACACTATACAAGGGCTGCTGCTAACCCTAAACCTAACGGTATTCTAGGGCTGATGCTAACCTTAACCCTAACACTATCCTAGGGCTGATGCTAACCCTAACCCTAACCCTAACACTATCCTAGGGCTGATGCTAACTCTAACCCTAACACTATCCTAGGGCTGGTGCTAACCCTATCCCTAACCCTAACACTATCCAAGGGCTGCTGCTAACCCTAAACCTAACAGTATTCTAGGGCTGATGATAACCCTAACCCTAACACTATCCTAGGGCTGATGCTAACCCTAACTCTAACCCTAACACTATCGTAGAGCTGATGCTAACCCTAACCCTAACCCTAACACTATCCTTGGTCTGATGCTAACCCTATCCCTAACACTATCCTAGGGCTGATGCTAGCCCTAACTCTAAACCTAACACTATCCTAGTGCTGATGCTAACCCTAACCCTAACACTATCCATGTCTGATGCTAACCCTAGCCCTAACATTATCCTAGGGCTGATGCTAACCCTAACCCTAACACTATCCTAGGGATGATGCTAACCCTGACCCTAATCCTAACACTATCCTAGGGCTTATGCTAACCCTAACCCTAACAGTATTCTAGGGCTGATGCTAAACCTAACCCTTACCCTAACACTATCCTTGGGCTGATGCTAACCCTAACCCTAACAATAACACTATCCTTGTTCTGATCCTAACCCTAACCCTAACACTATAATAGCGGTGATGCTAACCCTAACCCTAACACTATCCTAGGGCTGATGCTAACACTAACAGTAACCCTGAATCTATCCTAGGGCTGATGCTAACCCTAACCCTAACGCTATCCTAGGGCTGTTGCTAACCCTAACCGTAACCCTAACGCTATCCTAGGGTTGATGCTAACCCTAAACCTAACGGTATCCTAGGGCTGATGCTAACCCTAACCCTAACCCTAACACTATCCTAGGGCTGATGCTAACCCTAACCCTAACACTATCCTAGGGCTGATGCTAACCCTTTCCCTAACCCTAACACTATCCTAGGGCTGATGCTAACCCTAACCCTAACAGTATTCTAGGGCTGATGCTAACCCTAACCGTAACACTATCCTAGGGCTGATGCTAACCCTAACCCTAACCCTAACACTATCCTCGGGCTGATGCTAACCCTAACCCTAACACTATCCTAGGGCTGATGATAACCCTAACCCTAACAATAACACTATCCTGGGTCTGATGGTAAACCTAACCCTAACACTATCCTAGGGGTGATGCTATCCCTAACCCTAACACTATCCTAGGGCTGATGCTTACCCTAACCCTAACCCTAACACTATCCTATGGCTGATGCTAACCCTACACCTACCCCTGACACTATCCTAGGGCTGATGCTAACTCTAACCCTAACACTATCCTATGGCTGATGCTAACCCTAACTCTAACCCTAACACTATCCTAGAGCTGATGCTAACCCTAACCCTAACCCTAACAGTATCCTTGGTCTGATGCGAACCCTAACCCTAACACTATCGTAGGGCTGATATTAACCCTAACCTTAACACTATCCTAGGGCTGATGCTAACCCTAACTCTAACAATAACACTATCCTAGGGCTGATCCTAACCCTAACCCTAACACTATCATAGGGCTGATGCTAACCCTAACCCTAACTCTAACACTATTCTAGGGCTGATGCTGAACCTAACACTAACCCTAACACTATCCTAGGGCTGATGCTAACGCTAGCCGTAACACTATCCTAGGGCTGATGCTAACCCTATCCCTAACACTATCCTAGGGCTGATTCTAACCTTAACCCTAAGACTAACACTATCCTAGGGCTGATGCTAACACTAACCCTAACACTAACAGTATCCTAGGGCTGATGCTAACCCTAACCTTAACACTATACTAGGGCTGATGCTAACCCTAACCCTAACCCTAACACTATCCTAGGGCTGATGCTAACCCTAACCCTAACACTATCCTAGGGCTGATGCTAACCCTAACCCTAACTCTAACACTATCCTAGGGCTGATGCTATCCCTAACCCTAACACTATCCTGGGGCTGATGCTAACCCTAACCCTAACACTACCCTAGAGCTGATGCTAACCCTAACCCTAACCCTAACACTATCCTTGGTATCATGCTAACCCTAAACCTAACAATATCCTAGGGCTGATGCTAACCCTAATCCTAAATTTAACACTATCCTAGGGCTGATGATACCCCTAACCCTAACCCTAACACTATCCTAGGGCTTATGCTAACCCTAACCCTAACACTATCCTAGGGCTGCTGTTAACCCTAACACTAACTCTATCCTACGGCTGATGCTAACCCTATCCCTAACACTAACACTATCCTAGGGCTGATGCTAACCCTATCCCTAACCCTAACACTATCCAAGGGCTGCTGCTAACCCTAAACCTAACAGTATTCTAGGGCTGATGCTAACCCTAACCCTAACACTATCCTAGGGCTGATACTAACCCTAACCTTAACCCTAACACTATCCTAGGGCTGATGCTAACCCTAACCCTAACACTATCCTAGGGCTGATGCTAACCCTAACTCTAACCCTAACACTATCCTTGGTCTGATGCTAACCCTAACCCTAACACTGTCCTAGGGCTGATGCTAACAATAAGCTTAAAACTATCCTAGGGCTGATGCTAACCCTAACCCTAACCCTAACAGTATCCTAGGGCTGATGCTAACCCTAACCCTAACACTACCTTGGGGCGTATGTTAACCCTAACCCTAACTCTATCCTAGGGCTGATGCTAACCCTAACCCTAACCCTAACACTATCCTAGGGCTGATGCTATCCCTAACCCTAACACTATTTTAGGGCTGATGCTAACCCTAACACTAACCCTAACACTATCCTATGGCTGATGCTAACCCTAACCCTAACACTATCCTAGGGCTGATGCTAACCCTAACCTTAACACTATCCTAGGGCTGATGCTAACCCTAACCCTAACCCTAACACTATCCTAGGGCTGATGCTGACCCTAACCCTAACACTATCCTAGGGCTGATGCTAACCCTAACCCTAACCCTAACCCTAACACTATCCTAGGGCAGATGCTGACCCTAACCCTAACCCTAACGCTTTCCTGCGACTGATGCTAACCCTAACCCTAACGCTTTCCTACGACTGATGCTAAGCCTAACCCTAAAACTATCCTTTTGCTGATGCTAACCATAACCCTAACACTATCCTAGGGCTGATGCTAACCCTAACCCTAACCCTAACACTATCCTAAGCTGATCTAACCCTAACCCTAACACTATGCTAGGGCTGATGATGAACCTAACCCTAACCCTAACACTATCCTAGGGCTGATGCTAACCCTAACCATAACACTATCTTTGGGCTGATGATAACCCTCACCCTAACACTATCCTAGGCCTCATGATAACCCTAACCCTAACACTAACACTATCCTTGGTCTGATGCTACCCTAACCCTAACACTATCCTAGGGCTGATGCTAACAATACCCCTAACACTAACACTCTCCTAGGGCTGATGCTAACCCTAACACTAACAGTATCCTAGGGCTGTTGCTCTCCCTAACCCTAACACTATCCTAGGGCTGATGCTAACCCTACCCCTAACACTAACACTATCCTAGGGCTGATGATAGCCCTAACCCTAACACTATCCTACGGCTGATGCTAACCCTAACCCTAAACCTAACACTATCCTAGGGCGGATGCTAACCCTAACCCTAACACTATCCATGTCTGATGCTAACCCTAGCCCTAACATTATCCTAGGGCTGATGCTAACCCTAACCCTAACACTATCCTAGGGATGATGCTAACCCTAACCCTAATCCTAACACTATCCTAGGGCTTATGCTAACCCTAACCCTAACAGTATTCTAGGGCTGATGCTAAACCTAACCCTTACCCTAACACTATCCTAGGGCTGATGCTAACCCTAACCGTAACAATAACACTATCCTTGTTCTGATCCTAACAGTAACCCTAACACTATAATAGCGGTGATGCTAACCCTAACCCTAACACTATCCTATGGCTGATGGTAACCCTAAACCTAACCCTAACACTATCCTAGGGCTGATGCTAACACTAACCCCAACCCTGACTCTATCCTAGGGCTGATGCTAACCCTAACACTAACGCTATCCTAGGGCTGTTGCTAACCCTAACCCTAACCCTAACGGTATCCTAGGGTTGATGCTAACCCTAAACCTAACGGTATCCTAGGGCTGATGGTAACCCTAACCCTAACCCTAACACTATCCTAGGGCTGTTGCTAACCCTAACCCTAACACTATCCTAGGGCTGATGCTAACCCTATCCCTAACCCTAACACTATCCTAGGGCTGATGCTAACCCTAACCCTAACAGCATTCTAGGGCTGACGCTAACCCTTACCGTAACACGATCCTAGGGCTGATGCTGACCCTAACCCTAACCATAACACTATCCTCAGGCTGATGCTAACCCTAACCATAACACTATCCTAGGGCTGATGATAACCCTAACCCTAACAATAACACTATCCTGGGTCTGATGGTAAACCTAACCCTAACACTGTCCTAGGCGTGATGCTATCCCTAACCCTAACACAATCCTAGGGCTGATGCTTACCCTAACCCTAACCCTAACACTATCCTATGGCTGATGCTAACCCTACACCTACCCCTGACACTATCCTAGGGCTGATGCTAACTCTAACCCTAACACTATCCTATGGCTGATGCTAACATTAACTCTAACCCTAACACTATCCTAGAGCTGATGCTAACCCTAACCCTAACCCTAACACTATCCTTGGTCTGATGCGAACACTAACCCTAACACTATCCTAGGGCTGATACTAACCCTAACCTTAACACTATCCTAGGGCTGATGCTAACCCTAACTCTAACCCTAACACTATCCTAGGGCTGATGCTAACCCTAACCCTAACTCTATCCTGGGGCGGATGTTAACCCTAACCCTAACTCTATCCTAGGGCTGATGCTAACCCTAACCCTAACACTAACACTATCCTAGGGCTGATGCTAACCCTAACCGTAACACTATTTTAGGGCTGATGCTAACCCTAACACTAACCCTAACACTATCCTATGGCTGATCCTAACCCTAACCCTAACACTATCCTAGGGCTGATGCTAACCCTAACCCTAACTCTAACACTATTCTAGGGCTGGTGCTGAACCTAACACTAACCCTAACACTATCCTAGGGCTGATGCTAACCCTATCCCTAACACTATCCTAGGGCTGATTCTAACCCTAACCCTAAGCCTAACACTATCCTAGGGCTGATGCTAACACTAACCCTAACACTAACACTATCCTAGGGCTGATGCTAACCCTAACCGTAACACTATACTAGGGCTGATGCTAACCCTCACCCTAACCCTAACACTATCCTAGGGCTGATGGTAACCCTAACCCTAACACTATCCTAGGGCTGATGCTAACCCTAACCCTAACCCTAACACTATCCTAGGGCAGATGCAAACCCTAACCCTAAACCTAACGCTATCCTACGGCTGATGCTAACCCTAACCCTAACACTATCCTAGGTCTGATGCTAACCCTATCCCTAACCCTAACACTATCCTAGGGATGATGCTAACACTAACACTATCCTCGGTCTGATGCTAACCCTAACCCTAACTGTATCCTAGGACTGATGCTAAACCTAATCCTATCACTAACCTAGGGCTGATGCTAACCCTAACCCTAACCCTAACACTATCCTAGGGCTGACTCTAACCCTATCCTTAACCCTAACATTATCCTAGGGCTGATGCTAAACCTAACCCTAACCATAACACTATCCTAGGGCTGATGCTAACCGTAACCCTAACGCTAACACTATCCTAGCGCTGATGTTAACCCTAACCCTAACACTATCCTAGGGCTGATGCTAACCCTAACCCTAATCCTAACACTATCCTAGGGCTTATGCTAACCCTAACCCTAACAGTATCATATGGCTGATGCTAACCCTTACCCTAACACTATCCTAGGGATGATACTAACCCTAACCCTAAACCTAACACTATCCTAGGGCTGATGCTAACCCTAACCCTAACGCTATCCTACGGCTGTTGCTAACCCTAACCCTAACCCTAACGCTATCCTAGGGTTGATGCTAACCCTAACCCTAACAATAACACTATCCTGGGTCTGATGGTAAACCTAACCCTAACACTATCCTAGGGCTGATATTAACCCTAACCTTAACACTATCCTAGGGCTGATGCTAACCCTAACTCTAACCCTAACACTATCCTAGGGCTGATGCTAACCCTAACCCTAACACTATCCTGGGGCGGATGTTAACCCTAACCCTAACTCTATCCTAGGGCTGATGCTAACCCTAACCTTAACACTAACACTATCCTAGGGCTGTTGCTAACCCTAACCCTAACACTATTTAAGGTCTGATGCTAACCCTAACCCTAACCCTAACACTATCCTAGGGCTGATGCTAACCCTAACCTTAAAACTATCCTAGGGCTGATGCTAACCCTAACCCTAATCCTAACAGTATCCTAGGGCTGATGCTAACCCTAACCCTAACACTATCCTGGGGCGGATGTTAACCCTAACCCTAACTCTATCCTAGGGCTGATGCTAACCCTAACCCTAACCCTAACCATAACAATATCCTAGGGCTGATGCTAACCATAACCATAACACTATTTTAGGGCTTATCCTAACCCTAACACTAACCCTAACACTATGCTATCGCTGATGCTAACCCTAACCCTAACACTATCCTAGGGCTGATGCTAACCCTAACCTTAACACTATCCTAGGGCTGATGCTAACCCTAACCCTAACACTATCCTAGGGCTGATGCTAACCCTAACCCTAACCCTAACCCTAACACTATCCTAGGGCAGATGCTAACCCTAACCCTAACCCTAACGCTTTCCTACGACTGATGCTAACCCTAACCCTAACGTTTTCCTACGACTGATGCTAACCCTAACCCTAACCCTAACACTATCCTAGGGCTGATCTAACCCTAACCCTAACACTAACCTAGGGCTGATGCTAACCCTAACCCTAACCCTAACACTATCCTAGGGCTGATGCTAACCCTAACCATAACACTATCCTTGGGCTGATGCTAACCCTCACCCTAAAACTAACACTATCCTAGGGCTGACGCTGAACCTAACCCTAACCCTAACACTATCCTAGGGCTGATGCTAACGCTAACCCTAACACTATCCTAGGGCTGATGCTAACCCTATCCCTAACACTACCCTAGGGCTGATTCTAACCCTAACCCTAAGCCTAACACTATCCTAGGGCTGATGCTAACCCTAACACTAACCCTAACACTATCCTAGGGCTGATGGTAACCCTAAACCTAACACTATCCTAGGGCTGATGCTAACCCTAACCCTAACACTAACACTGTCCTAGGGGTGATGCTGAACTTAACCCTATCCCTGACACTATCCTAGTGCTGATGATGACGCTAGCCCTAACACTATCCTAGGGCTGATACTAACCCTATCCCTAACACTATCCTAGGCCTGATGATAACCCTAAACCTAACACTATCCTAGGGCTGATCCTAACCCTAACCCTAACCCTAACACTATCCTAGGGCTGATGCTAACCCTAACCCTCAGCCTAACACTATCCTAGGGCTGATGCTAACACTAACCATAACACTAACACTATCCTAGGGCTGATGCTAACCCTAACCCTAACACTAACACTATCGTAGGGCTGATGCTAACCCTAACCCTAACACTATCCTAGGGCTGATGCTAACCCTAACCCTAATCCTATCACTATCCTAGGGCTGATGCTAACCCTAACCCTAACCCTAGCACTATCTTAGGGCTGACTCTAACCCTATCCCTAACCCTAACACTATCCTAGGGCTGATGCTAACCCTAACCCTAACCATAACACTATCCTAGCGCTGATGTTAACCCTAACCCTTACACTACCCTAGGGCTGATGTTACCCCTAACCCTAACCCTAACACTATCCTAGGGCTTATGCTAACCCTAACCCTAACAGTATCATATGGCTGATGCTAACCCTAACCCTAACCCTAACACTATCCTAGGGCTTATGCTAACCCTAACCCTAACAGTATCATATGGCTGATGCTAACACTTATCCTAACACTATCCTAGGGCTCATGCTAACCCTAACCCTAACCTTAACACTATCCTAGGGCTGATGGTAACCCTACCCCTAACCCTAACACTATCCTAGGGCTGATGCTAACCCTATCCCTAACACTATCCTGGGGCGGATGTTAACCCTAACCCTAACTCTATCCTAGGGCTGATGCTAACCCTAACCCTAACACTATTTTAGGGCTGATGCTAACCCTAACACTGACCCTAACACTATCCTATGGCTGATGCTAAGCCTAACACTAACACTATCCTAGGGCTGATGCTAACCCTAACCCTAACACTATCCTAGGGCTGATGCTAACCCTAACCCTAACACTAACACTATCCTATGGCTGATGCTAACCCTAACCCTAACACTATCCTAGGGCTGATGCTAACCCTAACCCTAACACTATCCTAGGGCTGATGCTAACCCTAACCCTAACCCTAACACTATCCTAGGGCAGATACTAACCCTAACCCTAACCCTAACACTACCCTAGGTCTGATGCTAACCCTATCACTAACCCTAACACTATCCTAGGGATGATGCTAACACTAACACTATCCTCGGGCTGATGCTAACCCTAACCCTAACAGTATCCTAGGGCTGATGCTAACTCTAACCCTAACATTATCGTAGGGCTGATGCTAACCCTAAAGCCAACCCTAACACTATCCTCGGTCTGATGCTAACCCTAACCCTAACTGTATCAAAGGACTGATGCTAACCCTAATCCTATCACTATCCTAGGGCTGATGCCAACCCTAACCCTAAACCTAACACTATCCTAGGGCTGACTCTAACCCTATCCCTAACCCTAACACTATCCTAAGGCTGATGCTAACCCTAACCCTAACCATAACACTATCCTAGGGCTGATGCTAACCGTAACCCTAACCCTAACACTATCCTAGCTCTGATGTTAACCCTAACCTTAACACTATCCTAGGGCGGATGCTAACCCTAATCCTAACCCTAACAGTATCCTAGGGCTTATGCTAACCCTAACCCTAACAGTATCATATGGCTGATGCTAACCCTTACCCTAACACTATCCTAGGGCTGATGCTAACCCTAACCATAACACTATCCTTGGGCTGATGCTAACCCTCACCCTAAAACTAACACTATCCTAGGGCTGACGCTGAACCTAACCCTAACCCTAACACTATCCTAGGGCTGATGCTAACGCTAACCCTAACACTATCCTAGGGCTGATGCTAACCCTATCCCTAACACTACCCTAGGGCTGATTCTAACCCTAACCCTAAGCCTAACACTATCCTAGGGCTGATGCTAACCCTAACCCTAACCCTAACACTAACCTAGGGCTGATGCTAACCCTAACTCTAACACTATCCTAGGGCTGATGCTAACCCTAACCCTAACACTATCCTAGGGCTGATGCTAACCCTAAACCTAACTCTAACACTATCCTAGGGCTGATGCTATCCCTAACCCTAACAATATCCTGGGGCTGATGCTAACCCTAACCCTAACACTACCCTAGAGCTGATGCTAACCCTAACCCTAACCCTAACACTATCCTAGGGCTGATTCTAACCCTAACCCTAACACTATCCTAGGGCTGATGCTAACCCTAACTCTAAACCTAACACTATCCTAGAGCTGATGCTAACCCTAACCCTAACCCTAACACTATCCTTTGTCTGATGCTAACCCTAACCCTAACACTATCCTAGGGCTGATGCTAACCCTAACCCTAATCCTAACAGTATCCTAGGGCTGATGCTAACCCTAACCCTAACACTATCCTGGGGCGGAGGTTAACCCTAACCCTAACTCTATCCTAGGGCTGATGCTAACCCTAACCCTAACCCTAACCCTAACAATATCCTAGGGCTGATGCTAACCCTAACCATAACACTATTTTAGGGCTTCTCCTAAGCCTAACACTAACCCTCACACTATCCTATCGCTGATGCTATCCCTAACCCTAACACTATCCTAGGGCTGATGCTAACCCTAACCTTAACACTATCCTAGGGCTGATGCTAACCCTAACCCTAACACTATCCTAGGGCTGATGCTAACCCTAACCCTAACCCTAACCCTAACACTATCCTAGGGCAGATGCTAACCCTAACCCTAACCCTAACGCTTTCCTACGACTGATGCTAACCTTAACCCTAACTTTTTCCTGCGACTGATGCTAACCCTAACCCTAACCCTAACACTATCCTAGGGCTGATCTAACCCTAACCCTAACACTAACCTAGGGCTGATGCTAACCCTAACCCTAACCCTAACACTATCCTAGGGCTGATGCTAACCCTAACCATAACACTATCCTTGGGCTGATGCTAACCCTCACCCTAAAACTAACACTATCCTAGGGCTGACGCTGAACCTAACCCTAACCCTAACACTATCCTAGGGCTCATGCTAACGCTAACCCTAACACTATCCTAGGGCTGATGCTAACCCTATCCCTAACACTACCCTAGGGCTGATTCTAACCCTAACCCTAAGCCTAACACTATCCTAGGGCTGATGCTAACCCTAACACTAACCCTAACACTATCCTAGGGCTGATGCTAACCCTAAACCTAACACTATCCTAGGGCTGATGCTAACCCTAACCCTAACACTAACACTGTCCCAGGGGTGATGCTGAACTTAACCCTAACCCTTACACTATCCTAGTGCTGATGATGACGCTAGCCCTAACACTATCCTAGGGCTGATACTAACCCTATCGCTAACACTATCCTAGGCCTGATGATAACCCTAAACCTAACACTATCCTAGGGCTGATCCTAACCCTAACCCTAACCCTAACACTATCCTAGGGCTGATGCTAACCCTAACCCTCAGCCTAACACTATCCTAGGGCTGATGCTAACACTAACCATAACACTAACACTATCCTAGGGCTGATGCTAACCCTAACCCTAACCCTAACACTATCCTAGGGCTGATGCTAACCCTAACCCTAACACTATCCTAGGGCTGATGCTAACCCTAACCCTAATCCTATCACTATCCTAGGGCTGATGCTAACCCTAACCCTAACCCTAACACTATCTTAGGGCTGACTCTAACCCTATCCCTAACCCTAACACTATCCTAGGGCTGATGCTAACCCTAACCCTAACCATAACACTATCCTAGCGCTGATGTTAACCCTAACCCTTACACTACCCTAGGGCTGATGTTACCCCTAACCCTAACCCTAACACTATCCTAGGGCTTATGCTAACCCTAACCCTAACAGTATCATATGGCTGATGCTAATCCTAACCCTAACCCTAACACTATCCTAGGGCTTATGCTAACCCTAACCCTAACAGTATCATATGGCTGATGCTAACACTTATCCTAACACTATCCTAGGGCTGATGCTAACCCTAACCCTAACCTTAACACTATCCTAGGGCTGATGGTAACCCTACCCCTAATCCTAACACTATCCTAGGGCTGATGCTAACCCTATCCCTAACACTATCCTGGGGCGGATGTTAACCCTAACCCTAACTCTATCCTAGGGCTGATGCTAACCCTAACCCTAACACTATTTTAGGGCTGATGCTAACCCTAACACTGACCCTAACACTATCCTATGGCTGATGCTAAGCCAAACCCTAACACTATCCTAGGGCTGATGCTAACCCTAACCCTAACACTATCCTAGGGCTGATGCTAACCCTAACCCTAACCCTAACACTATCCTATGGCTGATGTTAACCCTAACCCTAACACTATCCTAGGGCTGATGCTAACCCTAACCCTAACACTATCCTAGGGCTGATGCTAACCCTAACCCTAACCCTAACACTATCCTAGGGCAGATGCTTACCCTAACCCTAACCCTAACACTACCCTAGGTCTGATGCTAACCCTATCACTAACCCTAACACTATCCTAGGGATGATGCTAACACTAACACTATCCTCGGGCTGATGCTAACCCTAACCCTAACAGTATCCTAGGGCTGATGCTAACTCTAACCCTAACATTATCGTAGGGCTGATGCTAACCCTAAAGCCAACCCTAACACTATCCTCGGTCTGATGCTAACCCTAACCCTAACTGTATCAAAGGACTGATGCTAACCCTAATCCTATCACTATCCTAGGGCTGATGCCAACCCTAACCCTAAACCTAACACTATCCTAGGGCTGACTCTAACCCTATCCCTAACCCTAACACTATCCTAGGGTTGATGCTAACCCTAACCCTAACCATAACACTATCCTAGGGCTGATGCTAACCGTAACCCTAACCCTAACACTATCCTAGCGCTGATGTTAACCCTAACCCTAACACTATCCTAGGGCGGATGCTAACCCTAATCCTAACCCTAACAATATCCTAGGGCTTATGCTAACCCTAACCCTAACAGTATCATATGGCTGATGCTATCCCTTACCCTAACACTATCCTAGGGCTGATGCTAACCCTACCCCTAACCCTAACACTAACCTAGGGCTGATGCTAACCCTAACTCTAACACTATCTTAGGGCTGATGCTAACCCTAACCCTAACACTATCCTAGGGCTGATGCTAACCCTAAACCTAACTCTAACACTATCCTAGGGCTGATGCTATCCCTAACCCTAACAATATCCTGGGGCTGATGCTAACCCTAACCCTAACACTACCCTAGAGCTGATGCTAACCCTAACCCTAACCCTAACACTATCCTAGGGCTGATTCTAACCCTAACCCTAACACTATCCTAGGGCTGATGCTAACCCTAACTCTAACCCTAACACTATCCTAGAGCTGATGCTAACCCTAACCCTAACCCTAACACTATCCTTTGTCTGATGCTAACCCTAACCCTAACACTATCCTAGGGCTGATGCTAACCCTAACCTTAAAACTATCCTAGGGCTGATGCTAACCCTAACTCTAATCCTAACAGTATTTTAGGGCTGATGCTAACCCTAACCCTAACACTATCCTGGGGCGGATGTTAACCCTAACCCTAACTCTATCCTAGGGCTGATGCTAACCCTAACCCTAACCCTAACAATATCCTAGGGCTGATGCTAACCCTAACCATAACACTATTTTAGGGCTTATCCTAACCCTAACACTAACCCTAACACTATCCTATCGCTGATGCTAACCCTAACCCTAACACTATCCTAGGGCTGATGCTAACCCTAACCTTAACACTATCCTAGGGCTGATGCTAACCCTAACCCTAACACTATCCTAGGGCTGATGGTAACCCTAACCCTAACCCTAACCCTAACACTATCCTAGGGCAGATGCTAACCCTAACCCTAACCCTAACGCTTTCCTACGACTGATGCTAACCCTAACCCTAACGTTTTCCTACGACTGATGCTAACCCTAACCCTAACCCTAACACTATCCTAGGGCTGATCTAACCCTAACCCTAACACTAACCTAGGGCTGATGCTAACCCTAACGCTAACCCTAACACTATCCTAGGGCTGATGCTAACCCTAACCATAACACTATCCTTGGGCTGATGCTAACCCTCACCCTAAAACTAACACTATCCTAGGGCTGACGCTGAACCTAACCCTAACCCTAACACTATCCTAGGGCTGATGCTGACGCTAACCCTAACACTATCCTAGGGCTGATGCTAACCCTATCCCTAACACTACCCTTTGGCTGATTCTAACCCTAACCCTAAGCCTAACACTATCCTAGGGCTGATGCTAACCCTAACACTAACCCTAACACTATCCTAGGGCTGATGCTAACCCTAAACCTAACACTATCATAGGGCTGATGCTAACCCTAACCCTAACACTAACACTATCCTAGGGGTGATGCTGAACTTAACCCTAACCCTGACACTATCCTAGTGCTGATGATGACGCTAGCCCTAACATTATCCTAGGGCTGATACTAACCCTATCCCTAACACTATACTAGGCCTGATGATAACCATAAACCTAACACTATCCTAGGGCTGATCCTAACCCTAACCCTAACACTAACACTATCCTAGGGCTGATGGTAACCCTACCCCTAACCCTAACACTATCCTAGGGCTGATGCTAACCCTATCCCTAACACTATCCTGGGGCGGATGTTAACCCTAACCCTAACTCTATCCTAGGGCTGATGCTAACCCTAACCCTAACACTATTTTAGGGCTGATGCTAACCCTAACACTGACCCTAACACTATCCTATGGCTGATGCTAAGCCTAACCCTAACACTATCCTAGGGCTGATGCTAACCCTAACCCTAACACTATCCTAGGGCTGATGCTAACCCTAACCCTAACCCTAACACTATCCTATGGCTGATGCTAACCCTAACCCTAACACTATCCTAGGGCTGATGCTAACCCTAACCCTAACACTATCCTAGGGCTGATGCTAACCCTAACCCTAACCCTAACACTATCCTAGGGCAGATGCTAACCCTAACCCTAACCCTAACACTACCCTAGGTCTGATGCTAACCCTATCACTAACCCTAACATTATCCTAGGGATGATGCTAACACTAACACTATCCTCGGGCTGATGCTAACCCTAACCCTAACAGTATCCTAGGGCTGATGCTAACTCTAACCCTAACATTATCGTAGGGCTGATGCTAACCCTAAAGCCAACCCTAACACTATCCTCGGTCTGATGCTAACCCTAACCCTAAGTGTATCAAAGGACTGATGCTAACCCTAATCCTATCACTATCCTAGGGCTGATGCCAACCCTAACCCTAAACCTAACACTATCCTAGGGCTGACTCTAACCCTATCCCTAACCCTAACACTATCCTAGGGCTGATGCTAACCCTAACCCTAACCATAACACTATCCTAGGGCTGATGCTAACCGTAACCCTAACCCTAACACTATCCTAGCGCTGATGTTAACCCTAACCCTAACACTATCCTAGGGCGGATGCTAACCCTAATCCTAACCCTAACAATATCCTAGGGCTTATGCTAACGCTAACCATAACAGTATCATATGGCTGATGCTAACCCTTACCCTAACACTATCCTAGGGCTGATGCTAACCCTAACCCTAACCCTAACACTAACCTAGGGCTGATGCTAACCCTAACTCTAACACTATCCTAGGGCTGATGCTAACCCTAACCCTAACACTATCCTAGGGCTGATGCTAACCCTAAACCTAACTCTAACACTATCCTAGGGCTGATGCTATCCCTAACCCTAACAATATCCTGGGGCTGATGCTAACCCTAACCCTAACACTACCCTAGAGCTGATGCTAACCCTAACCCTAACCCTAACACTATCCTAGGGCTGATTCTAACCCTAACCCTAACACTATCCTAGGGCTGATGCTAACCCTAACTCTAAACCTAACACTATCCTAGAGCTGATGCTAACCCTAACCCTAACCCTAACACTATCCTTTGTCTGATGCTAACCCTAACCCTAACACTATCCTAGGGCTGATGCTAACCCTAACCCTAATCCTAACAGTATCCTAGGGCTGATGCTAACCCTAACCCTAACACTATCCTGGGGCGGAGGTTAACCCTAACCCTAACTCTATCCTAGGGCTGATGCTAACCCTAACCCTAACCCTAACCCTAACAATATCCTAGGGCTGATGCTAACCCTAACCATAACACTATTTTAGGGCTTCTCCTAAGCCTAACACTAACCCTAACACTATCCTATCGCTGATGCTATCCCTAACCCTAACACTATCCTAGGGCTGATGCTAACCCTAACCTTAACACTATCCTAGGGCTGATGCTAACCCTAACCCTAACACTATCCTAGGGCTGATGCTAACCCTAACCCTAACCCTAACCCTAACACTATCCTAGGGCAGATGCTAACCCTAACCCTAACCCTAACGCTTTCCTACGACTGATGCTAACCTTAACCCTAACTTTTTCCTGCGACTGATGCTAACCCTAACCCTAACCCTAACACTATCCTAGGGCTGATCTAACCCTAACCCTAACACTAACCTAGGGCTGATGCTAACCCTAACCCTAACCCTAACACTATCCTAGGGCTGATGCTAACCCTAACCATAACACTATCCTTGGGCTGATGCTAACCCTCACCCTAAAACTAACACTATCCTAGGGCTGACGCTGAACCTAACCCTAACCCTAACACTATCCTAGGGCTCATGCTAACGCTAACCCTAACACTATCCTAGGGCTGATGCTAACCCTATCCCTAACACTACCCTAGGGCTGATTCTAACCCTAACCCTAAGCCTAACACTATCCTAGGGCTGATGCTAACACTAACACTAACCCTAACACTATCCTAGGGCTGATGCTAACCCTAAACCTAACACTATCCTAGGGCTGATGCTAACCCTAACCCTAACACTAACACTGTCCCAGGGGTGATGCTGAACTTAACCCTAACCCTTACACTATCCTAGTGCTGATGATGACGCTAGCCCTAACACTATCCTAGGGCTGATACTAACCCTATCCCTAACACTATCCTAGGCCTGATGATAACCCTAAACCTAACACTATCCTAGGGCTGATCCTAACCCTAACCCTAACCCTAACACTATCCTAGGGCTGATGCTAACCCTAACCCTCAGCCTAACACTATCCTAGGGCTGATGCTAACACTAACCATAACACTAACACTATCCTAGGGCTGATGCTAACCCTAACCCTAACCCTAACACTATCCTAGGGCTGATGCTAACCCTAACCCTAACACTATCCTAGGGCTGATGCTAACCCTAACCCTAATCCTATCACTATCCTAGGGCTGATGCTAACCCTAACCCTAACCCTAACACTATCTTAGGGCTGACTCTAACCCTATCCCTAACCCTAACACTATCCTAGGGCTGATGCTAACCCTAACCCTAACCATAACACTATCCTAGCGCTGATGTTAACCCTAACCCTTACACTACCCTAGGGCTGATGTTACCCCTAACCCTAACCCTAACACTATCCTAGGGCTTATGCTAACCCTAACCCTAACAGTATCATATGGCTGATGCTAATCCTAACCCTAACCCTAACACTATCCTAGGGCTTATGCTAACCCTAACCCTAACAGTATCATATGGCTGATGCTAACACTTATCCTAACACTATCCTAGGGCTGATGCTAACCCTAACCCTAACCTTAACACTATCCTAGGGCTGATGGTAACCCTACCCCTAATCCTAACACTATCCTAGGGCTGATGCTAACCCTATCCCTAACACTATCCTGGGGCGGATGTTAACCCTAACCCTAACTCTATCCTAGGGCTGATGCTAACCCTAACCCTAACACTATTTTAGGGCTGATGCTAACCCTAACACTGACCCTAACACTATCCTATGGCTGATGCTAAGCCTAACCCTAACACTATCCTAGGGCTGATGCTAACCCTAACCCTAACACTATCCTAGGGCTGATGTTAACCCTAACCCTAACACTATCCTAGGGCTGATGCTAACCCTAACCCTAACACTATCCTAGGGCTGATGCTAACCCTAACCCTAACCCTAACACTATCCTAGGGCAGATGCTAACCCTAACCCTAACCCTAACACTACCCTAGGTCTGATGCTAACCCTATCACTAACCCTAACACTATCCTAGGGATGATGCTAACACTAACACTATCCTCGGGCTGATGCTAACCCTAACCCTAACAGTATCCTAGGGCTGATGCTAACTCTAACCCTAACATTATCGTAGGGCTGATGCTAACCCTAAAGCCAACCCTAACACTATCCTCGGTCTGATGCTAACCCTAACCCTAACTGTATCAAAGGACTGATGCTAACCCTAATCCTATCACTATCCTAGGGCTGATGCCAACCCTAACCCTAAACCTAACACTATCCTAGGGCTGACTCTAACCCTATCCCTAACCCTAACACTATCCTAGGGTTGATGCTAACCCTAACCCTAACCATAACACTATCCTAGGGCTGATGCTAACCGTAACCCTAACCCTAACACTATCCTAGCGCTGATGTTAACCCTAACCCTAACACTATCCTAGGGCGGATGCTAACCCTAATCCTAACCCTAACAATATCCTAGGGCTTATGCTAACCCTAACCCTAACAGTATCATATGGCTGATGCTAACCCTTACCCTAACACTATCCTAGGGCTGATGCTAACCCTAACCCTAACCCTAACACTAACCTAGGGCTGATGCTAACCCTAACTCTAACACTATCTTAGGGCTGATGCTAACCCTAACCCTAACACTATCCTAGGGCTGATGCTAACCCTAAACCTAACTCTAACACTATCCTAGGGCTGATGCTATCCCTAACCCTAACAATATCCTGGGGCTGATGCTAACCCTAACCCTAACACTACCCTAGAGCTGATGCTAACCCTAACCCTAACCCTAACACTATCCTAGGGCTGATTCTAACCCTAACCCTAACACTATCCTAGGGCTGATGCTAACCCTAACTCTAACCCTAACACTATCCTAGAGCTGATGCTAACCCTAACCCTAACCCTAACACTATCCTTTGTCTGATGCTAACCCTAACCCTAACACTATCCTAGGGCTGATGCTAACCCTAACCTTAAAACTATCCTAGGGCTGATGCTAACCCTAACTCTAATCCTAACAGTATTTTAGGGCTGATGCTAACCCTAACCCTAACACTATCCTGGGGCGGATGTTAACCCTAACCCTAACTCTATCCTAGGGCTGATGCTAACCCTAACCCTAACCCTAACAATATCCTAGGGCTGATGCTAACCCTAACCATAACACTATTTTAGGGCTTATCCTAACCCTAACACTAACCCTAACACTATCCTATCGCTGATGCTAACACTAACCCTAACACTATCCTAGGGCTGATGCTAACCCTAACCTTAACACTATCCTAGGGCTGATGCTAACCCTAACCCTAACACTATCCTAGGGCTGATGGTAACCCTAACCCTAACCCTAACCCTAACACTATCCTAGGGCAGATGCTAACCCTAACCCTAACCCTAACGCTTTCCTACGACTGATGCTAACCCTAACCCTAACGTTTTCCTACGACTGATGCTAACCCTAACCCTAACCCTAACACTATCCTAGGGCTGATCTAACCCTAACCCTAACACTAACCTAGGGCTGATGCTAACCCTAACGCTAACCCTAACACTATCCTAGGGCTGATGCTAACCCTAACCATAACACTATCCTTGGGCTGATGCTAACCCTCACCCTAAAACTAACACTATCCTAGGGCTGACGCTGAACCTAACCCTAACCCTAACACTATCCTAGGGCTGATGCTGACGCTAACCCTAACACTATCCTAGGGCTGATGCTAACCCTATCCCTAACACTACCCTAGGGCTGATTCTAACCCTAACCCTAAGCCTAACACTATCCTAGGGCTGATGCTAACCCTAACACTAACCCTAACACTATCCTAGGGCTGATGCTAACCCTAAACCTAACACTATCATAGGGCTGATGCTAACCCTAACCCTAACACTAACACTATCCTAGGGGTGATGCTGAACTTAACCCTAACCCTGACACTATCCTAGTGCTGATGATGACGCTAGCCCTAACATTATCCTAGGGCTGATACTAACCCTATCCCTAACACTATACTAGGCCTGATGATAACCATAAACCTAACACTATCCTAGGGCTGATCCTAACCCTAACCCTAACACTAACACTATCCTAGGGCTGATGGTAACCCTACCCCTAACCCTAACACTATCCTAGGGCTGATGCTAACCCTATCCCTAACACTATCCTGGGGCGGATGTTAACCCTAACCCTAACTCTATCCTAGGGCTGATGCTAACCCTAACCCTAACACTATTTTAGGGCTGATGCTAACCCTAACACTGACCCTAACACTATCCTATGGCTGATGCTAAGCCTAACCCTAACACTATCCTAGGGCTGATGCTAACCCTAACCCTAACACTATCCTAGGGCTGATGCTAACCCTAACCCTAACCCTAACACTATCCTATGGCTGATGCTAACCCTAACCCTAACACTATCCTAGGGCTGATGCTAACCCTAACCCTAACACTATCCTAGGGCTGATGCTAACCCTAACCCTAACCCTAACACTATCCTAGGGCAGATGCTAACCCTAACCCTAACCCTAACACTACCCTAGGTCTGATGCTAACCCTATCACTAACCCTAACATTATCCTAGGGATGATGCTAACACTAACACTATCCTCGGGCTGATGCTAACCCTAACCCTAACAGTATCCTAGGGCTGATGCTAACTCTAACCCTAACATTATCGTAGGGCTGATGCTAACCCTAAAGCCAACCCTAACACTATCCTCGGTCTGATGCTAACCCTAACCCTAAGTGTATCAAAGGACTGATGCTAACCCTAATCCTATCACTATCCTAGGGCTGATGCCAACCCTAACCCTAAACCTAACACTATCCTAGGGCTGACTCTAACCCTATCCCTAACCCTAACACTATCCTAGGGCTGATGCTAACCCTAACCCTAACCATAACACTATCCTAGGGCTGATGCTAACCGTAACCCTAACCCTAACACTATCCTAGCGCTGATGTTAACCCTAACCCTAACACTATCCTAGGGCGGATGCTAACCCTAATCCTAACCCTAACAATATCCTAGGGCTTATGCTAACCCTAACCCTAACAGTATCATATGGCTGATGCTAACCCTTACCCTAACACTATCCTAGGGCTGATGCTAACCCTAACCCTAACCCTAACACTAACCTAGGGCTGATGCTAACCCTAACTCTAACACTATCCTAGGGCTGATGCTAACCCTAACCCTAACACTATCCTAGGGCTGATGCTAACCCTAAACCTAACTCTAACACTATCCTAGGGCTGATGCTATCCCTAACCCTAACAATATCCTGGGGCTAATGCTAACCCTAACCCTAACACTACCCTAGAGCTGATGCTAACCCTAACCCTAACCCTAACACTATCCTAGGGCTGAATCTAACCCTAACCCTAACACTATCATAGGGCTGATGCTAACCCTAACTCTAACCCTAACACTATCCTAGAGCTGATGCTAACCCTAACCCTAACCCTAACACTATCCTTTGTCTGATGCTAACCCTAACCCTAACACTATCCTAGGGCTGATGCTAACCCTAACCTTAAAACTATCCTAGGGCTGATGCTAACCCTAACCCTAATTCTAACAGTATCCTAGGGCTGATGCTAACCCTAACCCTAACACTATCCTGGGGCGGATGTTAACCCTAACCCTAACTCTATCCTAGGGCTGATGCTAAC
Organism: Lemur catta; assembly: GCF_020740605.2. NCBI lineage: Eukaryota > Metazoa > Chordata > Mammalia > Primates > Lemuridae > Lemur > Lemur catta. The sequence continues at coordinate 38,256,740 of NC_059129.1, read as the reverse complement.
CCTAACCCTAACCCTAACCCTAACAATATCCTAGGGCTGATGCTAACCCTAACCATAACACTATTTTAGGGCTTATCCTAACCCTAACACTAACCCTAACACTATCCTATCGCTGATGCTAACCCTAACCCTAACACTATCCTAGGGCTGATGCTAACCCTAACCTTAACACTATCCTAGGGCTGATGCTAACCCTAACCCTAACACTATCCTAGGGCTGATGCTAACCCTAACCCTAACCCTAACCCTAACACTATCCTAGGGCAGATGCTAACCCTAACCCTAACCCTAACACTTTCCTACGACTGATGCTAACCCTAACCCTAACGTTTTCCTACGACTGATGCTAACCCTAACCCTAAACCTAACACTATCCTTGGGCTGATCTAACCCTAACCCTAACACTAACCTAGGGCTGATGCTAACCCTAACCCTAACCCTAACACTATCCTAGGGCTGATGCTAACCCTAACCATAACACTATCCTTGGGCTGATGCTAACCCTCACCCTAAAACTAACACTATCCTAGGGCTGACGCTGAACCTAACCCTAAACCTAACACTATCCTAGGGCTGATGCTAACGCTAACCCTAACACTATCCTAGGGCTGATGCTAACCCTATCCCTAACACTACCCTAGGGCTGATTCTAACCCTAACCCTAAGCCTAACACTATCCTAGGGCTGATGCTAACCCTAACACTAACCCTAACACTATCCTAGGGCTGATGCTAACCCTAAACCTAACACTATCCTAGGGCTGATGCTAACCCTAACCCTAACACTAACACTATCCTAGGGGTGATGCTGAACTTAACCCTAACCCTGACACTATCCTAGTGCTGATGATGACGCTAGCCCTAACATTATCCTAGGGCTGATACTAACCCTATCCCTAACACTATACTAGGCCTGATGTTAACCATAAACCTAACACTATACTAGGGCTGATCCTAACCCTAACCCTAACCCTAACACTATCCTAGGGCTGATGCTAACCCTAACCCTCAGCCTAACACTATCCTAGGGCTGATGCTAACACTAACCATAACACTAACACTATCCTAGGGCTGATGCTAGCCCTAACCCTAACCCTAACACTATCCTAGGGCTGATGCTAACCCTAACCCTAACACTATCCTAGGGCTGATGCTAACCCTAACCCTAAACCTAACACTATCCTAGGGCTGATGCTAACCCAAACCCTAACACTATCCTAGGGCAGATGCTAACCCTAACCCTAACCCTAACACTACCCTAGGTCTGATGCTAAGCCTATCCCTAACACTAACACTATCCCAGGGATGATGCTAACACTAACACTATGCTCGGGCTGATGCTAACCCTAACCCTAACAGTATCCTAGGTCTGATGCTAACTCTAACCCTAACACTATCCTATGGCTGATGCTAACCCTATCTCTAACCCTAACACTATCCTAGAGCTGATGCTAACCCTAACACTAACCCTAACACTATCCTTGGTCTGATGTGAACACTAACCCTAACAATATCCTAGGGCTGATATTAACCCTAACCTTAACACTATCCTAGGGCTGATGCTAACCCTAACTCTAACCCTAACACTATCCTAGGGCTGATGCTAACCCTAACCCTAACACTATCCTGGGGCGGATGTTAACCCTAACCCTAACTCTATCCTAGGGCTGATGCTAACCCTAACCCTAACACTAACACTATCCTAGGGCTGATGCTAACCCTAACACTAACACTATTTTAGGGCTGATGCTAACCCGAACACTAACCCTAACACTATCCTATGGCTGATCCTAACCCTAACCCTAACACTATCCTAGCGCTGATGCTAACGCTAGCCGTAACACTATCCTAGGGCTGATGCTAACCCTATCCCTAACACTATCCTAGGGCTGATTCTAACCCTAACCCTAAGCCTAACACTATCCTAGGGCTGATGCTAACACTAACCCTAACACTAACACTATCCTAGCGCTGATGCTAACCCTAACCCTAACACTATACTAGGGCTGATGCTAACCCTAACCCTAACCCTAACACTATCCTAGGGCTGATGCTAACCCTAACCCTAACACTATAATAGGGCTGATGCTAACCCTAACCCTAACCCTAACACTATCCTAGAGCTGATGCTAACCCTAACTGTAACCCTAACGCTATCCTACGGCTGATGCTAACCCTAACCCTAACACTATCCTAGGTCTGATGCTAACCCTATCCCTAACCCTAACACTATCCCAGGGATGATGCTAACACTAACACTCTCCTCGGGCTGATGCTAACCCTAACCCTAACAGTATCCTAGGGCTGATGCTAACTCTAACCCTAACATTATCGTAGGGCTGATACTAACCCTAAACCCAACCCTAACACTATCCTCGGTCTGATGCTAACCCTAACCCTAACTGTATCCTAGGACTGATGATAACCCTAATCCTATCACTATCCTAGGGCTGATGCTAACCCTAACCCTAACCCTAACACTATCCTAGGGCTGACTCTAACCCTATCCCTAACCCTAACACTATCCTAGGGCTGATGCTAACCCTAACCCTAACCATAACACTATCCTAGGGCTGATGCTAACCGTAACCCTAACCCTAACACTGTTCTAGCGCTGATGTTAACCCTAACCCTAACACTATCCTAGGGCTGATGCTAACCCTAAACCTAACCCTAACACTATCCTAGGGCTTTTGCTAACCCTAACCCTAACAGTATCATATGGCTGATGCTAACCCTTACCCTAACACTATCCTAGGGATGATGCTAACCCTAACCCTAACCCTAACACTAACCTAGGGCTGATGCTAACCCGAACTCTAACACTATCCTAGGGCTGATGCTAGCCCTAACCCTAACACTATGCTAGGGCTGATGCTAACCCTAACCCTAACTATAACACTATCCGAGGGCTGATGCTATCCCTAACCGTAACACTATATTTGGGCTGATGGTAACCCTCACCCTAACACTAACACTATCATATGGCTGATGCTGAACCTAACCATAAACCTGACACTATCCTTGGGCTGATGCTAACCCTAGCCCTAACACTATCCTATGGCGGATGCTAACCCTAACCCTAACACTATACTAGGGCTGATGCTAACACTAACCCTAACCCTAACACTATAGTAGGGCTGATGCTAACCCTAACCCTAACCCTGACACTATCCTAGGGCTGATGCTAACCCTATCCCTAACACTATCCTAGGGCTGTTGCTAACCCTAAACCTAACCCTAACACTATCCTAGGGTTGATGCTAACCCTAAACCTAACAGTATCCTAGGGCTGATGCTAACCCTAACCCTAACCCTAACACTATCCTAGGGCTGATGCTAATGCTAACCCTATAACTAACAGTATCCGAGGGCTGACGCTAACCCTAACCCTAACACTATCCTAGGGCTGATGCTAACCATAACCCTAACCCTAACACTATCCTAGGGCTAATGCTAACCCTAACCCTAACACTATCCTAGGGCTGATGCTAACCCTACCCCTAACACTATCCTAGGGCTGATTCTAACCCTAACCCTAAGCCTAACACTAGCCTATGGCTGATGCTAACACTAACCCTAATACTAACACTATCCTAGGGCTGATGCTAACCCTAACACTAACCCTAACACTATCCTAGGGCTGATGCTAACCCTAACCCTAACACGATTCTAGGGCTGATGCTAACCCTAACCCTAACCCTAACACTATCCTAGGAGTGATGCTGATCCTAACCTTAACCCTGACACTATCCTAGGGATGATGCTAACGCTAGCCCTACCACTATCCTAGGGCTGATATTAACCCTATCCGGAACACTATCCTAGGCCTGGTGGTAACCCTAACCCTAAACCTAACACTATCCTTGTCTGATGCTAACCCTAACCCTAACACTACCCTAGGGCTGATTCTAACCCTAACCCTAAGCCTAACACTATCCTAGGGCTGATGCTAACCCTAACACTAACCCTAACACTATCCTAGGGTTGATGCTAACCCTAAACCTAACAGTATCCTAGGGCTGATGCTAACCCTAACCCTAACCCTAACACTACCCTAGGTCTGATGCTAACCCTATCCCTAACCCTAACACTATCCTAGGGATGATGCTAACACGAACACTATCCTCGGGCTGATGCTAACCCTAACCCTAACAGTATCCTAGGGCTGATGCTAACTCTAACCCTAACATTATCGTAGGGCTGATGCTAACCCTAAACCCAACCCTAACACGATCCTCGACCTGATGCTAACCCTAACCCTCACTGTATCCTAGGACTGATGCTAACCCTAATCCCATCACTATCCTAGGGCTGAAGCCAACCCTAACCCTAACCCTAACACTATCCTAGGGCTGACTCTAACCCTATCCCTAACCCTAACACTATCCTAGGGCTGATGCTAACCCTAACCCTAACCGTAACACTATCCTAGGGCTGATGCTAACCGTAACCCTAACCCTAACACTATCCTAACGCTGATGTTAACCCTAACCCTAACACTATCCTAGGGCTGATGCTAACCCTAATCCTAACCCTAACAATATCCTAGGGCTTATGCTAACCCTAACCCTAACAGTATCATATGGCTGATGCTAACCCTTACCCTAACACTATCCTAGGGCTGATGCTAACCCTAACCCTAACCCTAACAGTAACCTAGGGCTGAAGCTAACCCTAACTCTAACACTATCCTAGGGCTGATGCTAACCCTAATCCTAACACTATGCTAGGGCTGATGCTAACCCTAAACCTAACTCTAACACTATCCTAGGGCTGATGCTATCCCTAACCCTAACAATATCCTGGGGCTGATGCTAACCCTAACCCTAACACTACCCTAGAGCTGATGCTAACCCTAACCTTAACCCTAACACTATCCTTGATATCATGCTAACCCTAAACCTAACAATATCCTAGGGCTGATGCTAACCCTAATCCTAAATTTAACACTATCCTAGGGCTGATCATAACCCTAACCCTAACCCTAACACTATCCTAGGGCTGATGCTAACCCTAACTCTAACCCTAACACTATTCTAGAGCTGATGCTAACCCTAACCCTAACCCTAACACTATCCTTTGTCTGATGCTAACCCTAACCCTAACACTATCCTAGGGCTGATGCTAACCCTACCTTAAAGCTATCCTAGGGCTGATGCTAACCCTAACCCTAATCCTAACAGTATCCTAGGGCTGATGCTAACCCTAACCCTAACACTATCCTGGGGCGGATGTTAACCCTAACCCTAACTCTATCCTAGGGCTGATGCTAACCCTAACCCTAACCCTAACCCTAACACTATCCTAGGGCTGATGCTAACCCTAACCCTAACACTATTTTAGGGCTGATCCTAACCCTAACACTAGCCCTAACACTATCCTATCGCTGATGCTAACCCTAACCCTAACACTATCCTAGGGCTGATGCTAACCCTAACCCTAACCCTAACACTATCCTAGGGATGATGCTAACCCTAACCCTAACACTATCCTAGGGCTGATGCTAACCCTAACCCTAACACTAACCCTAACACTATCCTAGGGCAGATGCTAACACTAACCCTAACCCTAACGCTTTCCTACGACTGATGCTAACCCTAACCCTAACCCTAACACTATCCTAGGGCTGATCTAACCCTAACCCTAACACTAACCTAGGGCTGATGCTAACCCTAACCCTAACCCTAACACTATCCTAGGGCTGATGCTAACCCTAACCGTAACACCATCCTTGGGCTGATGCTAACACTCACCCTAAAACTAACACTATCCTAGGGCTGACGCTGAACCTAACCCTAACCCTAACACTATCCTAAGGCTGATGCTAACGCTAACCCTAACACTATCCTAGGGCTCATGCTAACCCTATCCCTAACACTACCCTAGGGCTGATTCTAACCCTAACCCTAAGCCTAACACTATCCTAGGGCTGATGCTAACCCTAACCCTAACCCTAACAGTATCCGAGGGCTGATGCTAACTCTAACCCTAACATTATCGTAGGGCTGATGCTAACCCTAAACCCAACGCTAACACTATCATCGGTCTGATGCTAACCCTAACCCTAACTGTATCCTAGGACTGATGCTAACCCTAATCCTATCACTATCCTAGGGCTGATGCTAACCATAACCCTAACCCTAACACTATCTTAGGGCTGACTCTAACCCTATCCCTAACCCTAACACTATCCTAGGGCTGATGCTAACCCTAACCCTAACCATAACACTATCCTAGCGCTGATGTTAACCCTAACCCTTACACTATCCTAGGGCTGATGCTACCCCTAACTCTAACCCTAACTCTATCCTAGGGCTTATGCTAACCCTAACCCTAACAGTATCATATGGCTGATGCTAACCCTAACCCTAACCCTAATACTATCCTAGGGCTTATGCTAACCCTAACCCTACCAGTATCATATGGCTGATGCTCACACTTACCCTAACACTATCCTAGGGGTGATGCTAACCCTAACCCTAACCTTAACGCTATCCTAGGGCTGATGGTAACCCTACCCCTAACCCTAACACTTTCCTAGGGCTGATGCTAACCCTAACCCTAACCCTAACACTATCCTAGGGCTGATGCTAACCCTAACCCTAACACTATTTTAGGGCTGATGCTGACCCTAACACTATCCTATGGCTGATGCTAACCCTAACCCTAACACTATCCTAGGGCTGATGCTAACCCTAACCCTAACACTATCCTAGGGCTGATGCTTACCCTAACCCTAACCCTAACACTATCCTATGGCTGATGCTAACCCTAACCCTAACACTATCCTAGGGCTGATGCTAACCCTAACCCTAACACTATCCTAGGGCTGATGCTAACCCTAACCCTAACCCTAACACTATCCTAGGGCTGTTGCTAACCCTAACCCTAACACTATCCTAGGGCAGATGCTAACCCTAACCCTGACCCTAACACTACCCTAGGTCTGATGCTAACCCTATCCCTAACCCTAACACTATCCTAGGGATGATGCTAACGCTAACACTATCCTCGGGTTGATGCTAACCCTAACCCTAACAGTATCCTAGGGCTGATGCTAACTCTAACCCTAACATTATCGTAGGGCTGATGCTAACCCTAAACCCAACCCTAACACTATCCTCGACCTGATGCTAACCCTAACCCTAACTGTATCCTAGGACTGATGCTAACCCTAATCCTATCACTATCCTAGGGCTGATGCCAACCCTAACCCTAACCCTAACACTATCTTGGGCTGACTCTAACCCTATCCCTAACCCTAACACTATCCTAGGGCTGATGCTAACCCTAACCCTAACCATAACACTATCCTAGGGCTGATGCTAACCCTAACCCTAACACTATCCTAGGGCTGATGCTAACCCTAACCCTAACCATAACACTATCCTAGGGCTGATGCTAACCGTAACCCAAACCCTAACACTATCCTAACGCTGATGTTAACCCTAACCCTAACACTATCCTAGGGCTGATGCTAACCCTAATCCTAACCCTAACAATATCCTAGGGCTTATGCTAACCCTAACCCTAACAGTATCATATGGCTGATGCTAACCCTTACCCTAACACTATCCTAGGGCTGATGCTAACCCTAACCCTAACCCTAACACTAACCTAGGGCTGATGCTAACCCTAACTCTAACGCTATCCTAGGGCTGATGCTAACCCTAATCCTAACACTATGCTAGGGCTGATGCTAACCCTAAACCTAACTCTAACACTATCCTAGGGCTGATGCTATCCCTAACCCTAACAATATCCTGGGGCTGATGCTAACCCTAACCCTAACACTACCCTAGAGCTGATGCTAACCCTAACCCTAACCCTAACACTATCCTTGGTATCATGCTAACCCTAAACCTAACAATATCCTAGGGCTGATGCTAACCCTAATCCTAAATTTAACACTATCCTAGGGCTGATAATAACCCTAACCCTAACCCTAACACTATCCTAGGGCTGATGCTCACCCTAAACCTAACACTATCCTAGCGCTGATGCTAACCCTAACTCTAACCCTAACACTATCCTAGAGCTGATGCTAACCCTAACCCTAACCCTAACACTATCCTTTGTCTGATGCTAACCCTAACACTAACACTATCCTAGGGCTGATGCTAACCCTACCTTAAAACTATCCTAGGGCTGATGCTAACCCTAACCCTAATCCTAACAGTATCCTAGGGCTGATGCTAACCCTAACCCTACCACTATCCTGGGGCGGATGTTAACCCTAACCCTAACTCTATCCTAGGGCTGATGCTAACCCTAACCCTAACCCTAACCCTAACACTAACCTAGGGCTGATGCTAACCCTAACCCTAACACTATTTTAGGGCTGATCCTAACCCTAACACTAGCCCTAACACTATCCTATCGCTGATGCTAACCCTAACCCTAACACTATCCTAGGGCTGATGCTAACCCTAACCTTAACACTATCCTAGGGCTGATGCTAACCCTAACCCTAACCCTAACACTATCCTAGGGCTGATGCTAACCCTAACCCTAACACTATCCTAGGGCTGATGCTAACCCTAACCCTAACCCTAACCCTAACACTATCCTAGGGCAGATGCTAACCCTAACCCTAACCCTAACGCTTTCCTACGACTGATGCTAACCCTAACCCTAACGTTTTCCTACGACTTATGCTAACCCTAACCCTAACCCTAACACTATCCTAGGGCTGATCTAACCCTAACCCTAACACTAACCTAGGGCTGATGCTAACCCTAACCCTAACCCTAACACTATCCTAGGGCTGATGCTAACCCTAACCATAACACTATCCTTGGGCTGATGCTAACACTCACCCTAAAACTAACACTATCTTAGGGCTGACGCTGAACCTAACCCTAACCCTAACACTATCCTAGGGCTGATGCTAACGCTAACCCTAACACTATCCTAGGGCTCATGCTAACCCTATCCCTAACACTACCCTAGGGCTGATGCTAACCCTAACCCTAACACTAACACTATCCTAGGGGTGATGCTGAACTTAACCCTAACGCTGACACTATCCTAGTGCTGATGATGATGCTAGCCCTAACACTATCCTAGGGCTGATACTAACCCTATCCCTAACACTATCCTAGACCTGATGATAACCCTAAACCTAACACTATCCTAGGGCTGATCCTAACCCTAACCCTAACCCTAACACTATCCTAGGGCTGATGCTAACCCTAACCCTCAGCCTAACACTATCCTAGGGCTAATGCTAACACTAACCATAACACTAACACTATCCTAGGGCTGATGCTATCCCTAACCCTAACCCTAACACTATCCTAGGGCTGATGCTAACCCTAACCCTAACACTATCCTAGGGCTGATGCTAACCCTAACCCTAAACCTAACACTATCCTAGGGCTGATGCTAACCCAAACCCTAACACTATCCTAGGGCAGATGCTAACCCTAACCCTATCCCTAACACTACCCTAGGTCTGATGCTAAGCCTATCCCTAACACTAACACTATCCTAGGGATGATGCTAACACTAACACTATCGTCGGGCTGATGCTAACACTAACCCTAACAGTATCCTACGGCTGCTGCTAACTCTAACCCTAACATTATCGTAGGGATGATGCTAACCCTAAACCCAACCCTAACACTATCCTCGGTCTGATGCTAACCCTAACCCTAACTGTATCCTAGGACTGATGCTAACCCTAATCCTATCACTATCCTAGGGCTGATGCCAACCCTAACCCTAACCCTAACACTATCCTAGGGCTGACTCTAACCCTATCCCTAACCCTAACACTATCCTAGGGCTGATGCTAACCCTAACCCTAACCATAACACTATCCTAGGGCTGATGCTAACCGTAACCCTAACCCTAACACTATCCTAGCGCTGATGTTAATCCTAACCCTAACACTATCCTAGGGCTGATGCTAACCCTAACTCTAACCCGAACACTATCCTAGGGCTTATGCTAACCCTAACCCTAACAGTATCATATGGCTGATGCTAAGCCTTACCCTAACACTATCCTAGGGCTGATGCTCACCCTAACCCTAACCCTAAACCTAACACTATCCTAGGGCTGATGCTAACCCTAACCCTAACACTATTTTAGGGCTGATGCTAAACCTAACACTAACCCTAACACTATCCTATGGCTGATGCTAACCCTAACCCTAACACTATCCTAGGGCTGATGCTAACCCTAACCTTATCACTATCCTAGGGCTGATGCTAACCCTAATCCTAACACTAACACTATCCTAGGGCTGATGCTAACCCTAACCCTAACACTATCCTAGGGCTGATGCTAACCCTAACCCTAACCCTAACACTATCCTAGGGCTGTTGCTAACACTAACCCTAACCCTGACTCTATCCTGGGGCTGATGCTAACCCTAACCCTAACGCTATCCTAGGGCTGTTGCTAACCCTAACCCTAACCCTAACGCTATCCTAGGGCTGATGCTAACACTAACCCTAACCCTGACTCTATCCTAGGACTGATGCTAACGCTAACCCTAACGCTCTCCTAGGGCTGTTGCTAACCCTAACCCTAACCCTAACGCTATCCTCGGGTTGATGCTAACCCTAAACCTAACGGTATCCTAGGGCTGATGCTAACCCTAACCCTAATCCTAACACTATCCTAGGGCTGATGCTAACCCTAACCCTAACACTATCCTAGGGCTGATGCTAACCCTATCCCTAACCCTAACACTATCCTAGGGCTGATGCCAACCCTAACCCTAACAGCATTCTAGGGCTGATCCTAACCCTAACCGTAACACTATCCTAGGGCTGATGCTAACCCTAACCCTAACCCTAACACTATCCTCGGGCTGATGCTAACCCTAACCCTAACACTATCCTAGGGCTGATGATAACCCTAACCCTAACAATAACACTATCCTGGGTCTGATGGTAAACCTAACCCTAACACTATCCTAGGGGTGATGCTATCCCTAATTCTAACACTATCCTAGGGCTGATGCTAACTCTAACCCTAACACTATCCTATGGCTGATGCTAACCCTAACTCTAACCCTAACACTATCCTAGAGCTGATGCTAACCCTAACACTAACCCTAACACTATCCTTTGTCTGATGCGAACACTAACCCTAACACTATCCTAGGGCTGATATTAACCCTAGCCTTAACACTATCCTAGAGCTGATGCTAACCCTAACTCTAACCCTAACACTAACCTAGGGCTGATGCTAACCCTTACCCTAACCCTATCCTGCAGCGGATGTTAACCCTAACCCTAACTCTATCCTAGGGCTGATGCTAACCCTAACCCTAACACTATTTTAGGGCTGATGCCTACCCTAACACTAACTCTAACACTATCCTATGGCTGATCCTAACCCTAACCCTAACACTATCATAGGGCTGATGCTAACCCTAACCCTAACTCTAACACTATTCTAGGGCTGATGCTGAACCTAACACTAACCCTAACACTATCCTAGGGCTGATGCTAACGCTAGCCGTAACACTATCCTAGGGCTGATGCTAACCCTATCCCTAACACTATCCTAGGGCTGATTCTAACCCTAACCCTAAGCCTAACACTATCCTAGGGCTGATGCTAACACTAACCCTAACACTATACTAGGGCTGATGCTTACCCTAAACCTAACCCTAACACTATCCTATGGCTGATGCTAACCCTACACCTACCCCTGACACTATCCTAGGGCTGATGCTAACCCTAACCCTAACCCTAACACTATCGTAGGGCTGATGCTAACCCTAACCCTAACCCTAACACTATCCTAGGGCTCATGCTAACCCTACCCCTAAAACTAACACTATCCGAGGGCTGACGCTAACCCTAACCCTAACACTATCCTAGGGCTGATGCTTACCATAACCCTAACCCTAACACTATCCTAGGACTAATGCTAACCCTAACCCTAACACTATCCTAGGGCTGATGCTAACCCTATCCCTAACACTATCCTAGGGCTGATTCTAACCCTAACCTTAAGCCTAACACTATCCTATGGCTGATGCTAACACTAACCCTAATACTAACACTATCCTAGGGCTGATGCTAACCCTAACACTAACCCTAACACTATCCTAGGGCTGATGCTAACCCTAACCCTAACACTATCCTAGGGCTGATGCTAACCATAACCCTAACACTAACACTATCCTAGGAGTGATGCTGATCCTAACCCTAACCCTGACACTATCCTAGGGCTGATGCTAACGCTAGCCCTACCACTATCCTAGGGCTGATACTAACCCTATCCTTAACACTATCCTAGGCCTGGTGATAACCCTAACCCTAACCCTAACACTATCCTTGGTCTGATGCTAACCCTAAACCTAACACTATCCTAGGGCTGATCCTAACCCTAACCCTAACCCTAACAGTATCAGAGGGCTGATGCTAACCCTAACCCTCAGCCTAACACTATCCTCGGGCTGATGCTAACCCTAACCCTAACCCTAACACTATCCTAGGGCTGATGCTAACACTAACCCCAACACTATCCTACGGCTGATGCTAACACTAACCCTAACCCTAACACTATCCTAGGGCTGATGCTAACCCTAACCCTAACACTATCCTAGGGCTGATGCTAACCCTTAGCCTAACCCTAACACTATCCTAGGGCAGATGCTAACCCTAATCCTAAAACTAACGCTATCCTACGGCTGATGCTAACCCTAACCCTAACACTATCCTAGGTCTGATGCTAACCCTATCCCTAACCCTAACACTATCCTAGGGATGATGCTAACCCTAACACTATCGTCGGGCTGATGCTAACACTAACCCTAACAGTATCCTAGGGCTGCTGCTAACTCTAACCCTAACATTATCGTAGGGCTGATGCTAAACCTAAACCCAACCCTAACACTATCCTCGGTCTGATGCTAACCCTAACCCTAACTGTATCCTAAAACTGATGCTAACCCTAATCCTATCACTATCCTAGGGCTGATGCCAACCCTAACCCTAACCCTAACACTATCCTAGGGCTGACTCTAACCCTATCCCTAACCCTAACACTATCCTAGGGCTGATGCTAACCCTAACCCTAACCATAACACTATCCTAGGGCTGATGCTAACCGTAACCCTAACCCTAACACTATCCTAGCGCTGATGTTAATCCTAACCCTAACACTATCCTAGGGCTGATGCTAACCCTAACTCTAACCCGAACACTATCCTAGGGCTTATGCTAACCCTAACCCTAACAGTATCATATGGCTGATGCTAAGCCTTACCCTAACACTATCCTAGGGCTGATGCTCACCCTAACCCTAACCCTAAACCTAACACTATCCTAGGGCTGATGCTAACCCTAACCCTAACACAATTTTAGGGCTGATGCTAAACCTAACACTAACCCTAACACTATCCTATGGCTGATGCTAACCCTAACCCTAACACTATCCTAGGGCTGATGCTAACCCTAACCTTAACACTATCCTAGGGCTGATGCTAACCCTAATCCTAACCCTAACACTATCCTAGGGCTGATGCTAACCCTAACCCTAACACTATCCTACGGCTGATGCTAACCCTAACCCTAACCCTAACACTATCCTAGGGCTGTTGCTAACACTAACCCTAACCCTGACTCTATCCTGGGGCTGATGCTAACCCTAACCCTAACGCTATCCTAGGGCTGTTGCTAACCCTAACCCTAACCCTAACGCTATCCTAGGGCTGATGCTAACACTAACCCTAACCCTGACTCTATCCTAGGACTGATGCTAACGCTAACCCTAACGCTATCCTAGGGCTGTTGCTAACCCTAACCCTAACCCTAACGCTATCCTCGGGTTGATGCTAACCCTAAACCTAACAGTATCCTAGGGCTGATGCTAACCCTAACCCTAACCCTAACACTATCCTAGGGCTGATGCTAACCCTAAACCTTACACTATCCTAGGGCTGATGCTAACCCTATCCCTAACCCTAACACTATCCTAGGGCTGATGCCAACCCTAACCCTAACAGCATTCTAGGGCTGATCCTAACCCTAACCCTAACCCTAACAGTATCCTAGGGCTGATGCTAACCCTAACCCTCAGCCTAACACTATCCTCGGGCTGATGCTAACCCTAACCCTAACCCTAACACTATCCTAGTGCTGATGCTAACACTAACCCCAACACTATCCTACCGCTGATGCTAACACTAACCCTAACCCTAACACTATCCTAGGGCTGATGCTAACCCTAACCCTAACGCTATCCTAGGGCTGATGCTAACCCTTAGCCTAACCCTAACACTATCCTAGGGCAGATGCTAACCCTAATCCTAAAACTAACGCTATCCTACGGCTGATGCTAACCCTAACCCTAACACTATCCTAGGTCTGATGCTAACCCTATCCCTAACCCTAACACTATCCTAGGGATGATGCTAACACTAACACTATCCTCGGGTTGATGCTAACCCTAACCCTAACAGTATCCAAGGGCTGATGCTAACTCTAACCCTAACATTATCGTAGGGCTGATGCTAACCCTAAACACAACCCTAACACTATCCTCGGTCTGATGCTAACCCTAACCCTAACTGTATCCTAGGACTGATGCTAACCCTAATCCTATCACTATCCTAGGGCTGATGCTAACCCTAACCCTAACCCTAACACTATCCTAGGGCTGACTCTAACCTTATCCCTAACCTTAACATTATCCTAGGGCTGATGCTAACCCTAACCCTAGGCATAACACTATCCTAGCGTTGATGTTAACCCTAACCCTTACACTATCCTAGGGCTGATGCTACCCCTAACCCTAACCCTAACACTATCCTAGGGCTTATGCTAACCCTAACCCTAACAGTATCATATGGCTGATGCTAACACTTACCCTAACACTATCCTAGGGCTGATGCTAACCCTAACCCTAACCTTAACACTATCCTAGGGCTGATGGTAACCCCAACCCTAACCCTATCACTATCCTAGGGTTGATGCTAACCCTATCCCTAACAGTATCCTGGGGCGGATGTTAACAATAACCCTAACTCTATCCTAGGGCTGATGCTAACCCTAACCCTAACCCTAACACTATCCAAGGGCTGATGCTAACCCTAACCCTAACACTATTTTAGGGCTGATACTAACCCTAACACTGACCCTAACACTATCCTATGGCTGATGCTAACCCTAACCCTAACACTATCCTAGGGCTGATGCTAACCCTAACCCTAACACTATCCTAGGGCTGATGCTAACCCTAACCCTAACCCTAACAATATCCTAGGGCTGATGCTAACCCTAACCCTAACACTATCCTAGGGCTGATGCTAACCCTAACCCTAAACCTAACACTATCCTAGGGCAGATGCTAACCCTAAGCCTCACCCTAACGCTATCCTACGACTTATGCTAACCCTAACCCTAACACTATCCTAGGGCTGATGCTAACGATAACCCTAACACTATCCTAGGGCTGATGCTAACCCTAACCCTAACCCTCACACTATCCTAGGGCTGATGCTAACCCTAACCATAACACTATCCTTGGGCTGATGCTAACCCTCACCCTAAAACTAACACTATCCTAGGGCTGACGCTGAACCTAACCCTAACCGTAACACTATCCTAGGGCTGATGCTAACGCTAGCCCTAACACTATCCTAGGTCTGATGCTAACCCTATCCCTAACACTACCCTAGGGCTGATTCTAACCCTAACCCTAAGCCTAACACTATCCTAGGGCTGATGCTAACCCTAACACTAACCCTAACACTATCCTAGGGCTGATGCTAACCCTAAACCTAACACTATCCTAGGGCTGATGCTAACCCTAACCCTAACACTGACACTATCCTAGGGGTGATGCTGAACCTAACCCTAACCCTGAAACTATTCTAGGGCTGATGCTAACGCTAGCCCTAACACTCTCCTAGGGCTGATACTAACCCTATCCCTAACACTATCCTAGGCCTGATGATAACCCTAAACCTAACCCGAACACTATCCTTGGTCTGATGCTAACCCTAAACCTAACACTATCCTAGGGCTGATCCTAAACCTAACCCTAAACCTAACACTATCATAGGGCTGATGCTAACCCTAACCCTCAGGCTAACACTATCCTAGGGCTGATGCTAACACTACCCATAACACTAACACTATCCTAGGGCTGATGCTAACCCTAACCCTAACCCTAACACTATCCTAGGGCTGATGCTAACCCTAAACCTAACACTATCCTAGGGCTGATGCTAACCCTAACCCTAACCCTAACACTATCCTAGGGCTGATGCTAACCCTAACCCTAACACTAACCTAGGGCAGATGCTAATCCTATCCCTAACAGTATTCTAGGGCTGATGGTAACCCTAACCCTAACACTATCCTAGGGCTGATGCTAACCCTAACCCTAACCCTAACCCTATCCTAGGGCTCATGCTAACCCTAACCCTAACACTATCCTAGGGCTGATGCTAACCCTAACTCTAACCCTAACACTATCCTGGAGCTGATGCTAACCCTAACCCTAACCCTAACACTATCCTTGGTCTGATGCTAACCCTAACCCTAACTGTATCCTAGGACTGATGCTAACCCTAATCCTATCACTATCCTAGGGCTGACTTTAACCCTATCCCTAACCTTAACATTATCCTAGGGCTGATGCTAACCCTAACCCTAAGCATAACACTATCCTAGCGTTGATGTTAACGCTAACCCTTACACTATCCTAGGGCTGATGCTACCCCTAACCCTAACCCTAACACTATCCTAGGGCTTATGCTAACCCTAACCCTAACAGTATCATATGGCTGATGCTAACACTTACCCTAACACTATCCTAGGGCTGATGCTAACCCTAACCCTAACCTTAACACTATCCTAGGGATGCTGGTAACCCTAACCCTAACCCTAACACTATCCTAGGGTTGATGCTAACCCTATCCCTAACACTATCCTGGGGCGGATGTTAACAATAACCCTAACTCTATCCTAGGGCTGATGCTAACCCTAACCCTAACCCTAACACTAACCTAGGGCTGATGCAAACCCTAACCCTAACACTATTTTAGGGCTGATGCTAACCCTAACACTGACCCTAACACTATCCTATGGCTGATGCTAACCCTAACCCTAACACTATCCTAGGGCTGATGCTAACCCTAACCCTAACACTATCCTAGGGCTGATGCTAACCCTAACCCTAACCCTAACAATATCCTAGGGCTGATGCTAACCCTAACCCTAACATTATCCTAGGGCTGATGCTAACCCTAACCCTAACCCTAACACTATCCTAGGGCAGATGCTAACCCTAAGCCTAACCCTAACGCTATCCTACGACTTATGCTAACCCTAACCCTAACACTATCCTAGGGCTGATGCTAACGATAACCCTAACACTATCCTAGGGCTGATGCTAACCCTAACCCTAACGCTAACACTATACTAGGGGTGATGCTGAACCTAACCCTAACCCTGAAACTATCCTAGGGCTGATGCTAACGCTAGCCCTAACACTCTCCTATGGCTGATACTAACCCTATCCCTAACACTATCCTAGGCCTGTTGATAACCCTAAACCTAACCCGAACACTATCCTTGGTCTGATGCTAACCCTAAACCTAACACTATCCTAGGGCTGATCCTAAACCTAACCCTAAACCTAACACTATCCTAGGGCTGATGCTAACCCTAACCCTCAGCCTAACACTATCCTAGGGCTGATGCTAACACTAACCATAACACTAACACTATCCTAGGGCTGATGCTAACCCTAACCCTAACCCTAACACTATCCTAGGGCTGATGCTAACACTAACCCTAACACTATCCTAGGGCTGATGCTAACCCTAACCCTAACCCTAACACTATCCTAGGGCTGATGCTAACCCTAACCCTAACACTAACCTAGGGCAGATGCTAACCCTATCCCTAACAGTATTCTAGGGCTGATGGTAACCCTAACCCTAACACTATCCTAGGGCTGATGCTAACCCTAACCCTAACCCTAACCCTACCCTAGGGCTCATGCTAACCCTATCCCTAACACTACCCTAGGGCTGATTCTAACCCTAACCCTAAGCCTAACACTATCATAGGGCTGATGCTAACCCTAACACTAACCCTAACACTATCCTAGGGCTGATGCTAACCCTAAACCTAACACTATCCTAGGGCTGATGCTAACCCTAACCCTAACGCTAACACTATACTAGGGGTGATGCTGAACCTAACCCTAACCCTGAAACTATCCTAGGGCTGATGCTAACGCTAGCCCTAACACTCTCCTAGGGCTGATACTAACCCTATCCCTAACACTATCCTAGGCCTGATGATAACCCTAAACCTAACCCGAACACTATCCTTGGTCTGATGCTAACCCTAAACCTAACACTATCCTAGGGCTGATCCTAAACCTAACCCTAAACCTAACACTATCCTAGGGCTGATGCTAACCCTAACCCTCAGCCTAACACTATCCTAGGGCTGATGCTAACACTAACCATAACACTAACACTATCCTAGGGCTGATGCTAACCCTAACCCTAACCCTAAAACTATCCTAGGGCTGATGCTAACACTAACCCTAACACTATCCTAGGGCTGATGCTAACCCTAACCCTAACCCTAACACTATCCTAGGGCTGATGCTAACCCTAACCCTAACACTAACCTAGGGCAGATGCTAACCCTATCCCTAACAGTATTCTAGGGCTGATGGTAACCCTAACCCTAACACTATCCTAGGGCTGATGCTAACCCTAACCCTAACCCTAACCCTATCCTAGGGCTCATGCTAACCCTAACCCTAACACTATCCTAGGGCTGATGCTAACCCTAACTCTAACCCTAACACTATCCTAGAGCTTATGCTAACCCTAACCCTAACCCTAACACTATCCTTGGTCTGATGCTAACCCTAACCCTAACACTATCCTAGGGCTGATGCTAACACTAACCTTAAAACTATCCTAGCGCTGATGCTAACCCTAACCCTAACCCTAACAGTATCCTAGGGCTGATGCTAACCCTAGCCCTAACACTATCCTGGGGCGGATGTTAACCCTAACCCTAACTCTATCCTAGGGCTGATGCTAACCCTAACCCTAACCCTAACCCTAACCCTAACACTATCCTAGGGCTGATGCTAACCCTAACCCTAACACTATTTTAGGGCTGATGCTAACCCTAACACTAACCCTAACACTGTCCTAGGGCTGATGCTAACCATAACCCTAACACTATCCTAGGGCTGATGCTAACCCTAACCTTAACACTATCCTAGGGCTAATGCTAACCCTAACCCTAACCCTAACACTATCCTAGGGCTGATGCTAACCCTAACCCTAACGCTATCCTAGTGCTGATGCTAACACTAACCCTAACCCTAACACTATCCTAGGGCTGATGCTAACACTAACCCTAACCCTGACTCTATCCTAGGGCTGATGCTAACCCTAACCCTAACGCTATCCTAGGGCTGTTGCTAACCCTAACCCTAACCGTAACGCTATCCTAGGGCTGATGCTAACACTAACCTTAACCCTGACTCTATCCTAGGGCTGATGCTAACCCTAACCCTAACGCTATCCTAGGGCTGTTGCTAACCCTAACCCTAACCCTAACGCTATCCTAGGGTTGATGCTAACCCTAAACCTAACGGTATCCTAGGGCTGATGCTAACCCTATCCCTAACCCTAACACTATCCTAGGGCTGATGCTAACCCTAACCCTAACAGCATTCTAGGGCTGATGCTAACCCTAACCGTAACACTATCCTAGGGCTGATGATAACCCTAACCCTAACAATAACACTATCCTGGGTCTCATGGTAAACCTAACCCTAACACTATCCTAGGGTTGATGCTATCCCTAACCCTAACACTATCCTATGGATGATGCTTACCCTAACCCTAACCCTAACACTATCCTATGGCTGATGCTAACCCTACAACTACCCCTGACACTATCCTAGGGCTGATGCTAACTCTAACCCTAACACTGTCCTATGGCTGATGCTAACCCTAACTCTAACCCTAACACTATCCTTGGTCTGATGCGAACACTAAACCTAACACTATCCTAGGGCTGATATTAACCCTAACCTTAACACTATCCTAGGGCTGATGCTAACCCTAACTCTAACCCTAACACTATCCTAGGGCTGATGCTAACCCTAACCCTAACACTATCCTGGGGCAGATGTTAACCCTAACCCTAACTCTATCCTAGGGCTGATGCTAACCCTAACCCTAACACTAACACTATCCTAGGGCTGATGCTAACCGTAACCCTAACACTATTTTAGGGCTGATGCTAACCCTAACACTAACCCTAACACTATCCTATGGCTGATCCTAACCCTAACCCTAACACTATTATAGGGCTGATGCTAACCCTAACCCTAACTCTAACACTATTCTAGGGCTGATGCTGAACCTAACACTAACCCTAACACTATCCTAGGGCTGATGCTAACCCTATCCCTAACACTATCCTAGGGCTGATTCTAACCTTAACCCTAAGCCTAACACTATCCTAGGGCTGATGCTAACACTAACCCTAACACTAACACTATCCTAGGGCTGGTGCTAACCCTAACCCTAACACTGTACTAGGGCTGATGCTAACCCTAACCCTAACCCTAACACTATCCTAGGGCTGATGCTATCCCTAACCCTAACACTATCCTAGGGCTGATGCTAACCCTAACCCTAACCCTAACACTATCCTAGGGCAGATGCTAACCCTAACCCTAACCCTAACGCTATCCTACGGCTGATGTTAACCCTAACCCTAACACTATCCTAGGTCTGATGCTAACCCTATCCCTAAATCTAACACTATCCCAGGGATGATGCTAACACTAACCCTATCCTCGGGCTGATGCCAACCCTAACCCTAACAGTATCATAGGGCTGATGCTAACTCTAACCCTAACATTATCGTAGGGCTGATACTAACCCTAAACCCAACCCTAACACTATCCTCGGTCTGATGCTAACCCTAATCCTAACTGTATCCTAGGACTGATGCTAACCATAATCCTATCACTATCCTAAGGCTGATGCTAACCCTAACCCTAACGCTAACACTATCCTAGGGCTGACTCTAACCCTATCGCTAACCCTAACACTATCCTAGGGCTCATGCTAACCCTAACCCTAACCATAACACTATCCTAGGGCTGATGCTAACCGTAACCCTAACCCTAACACTATCCTAGCGCTGATGTTAACCCTAACCCTAACACTATCCTAGGGCTGATGCTAACGCTAACCCTAACCCTAACACTATCCTAGGGCTTATGCTAACCCTAACCCTAACAGTATCATATGGCTGATGCTAACCCTTACACTAACACTATCCTAGGGATGATGCTAACCCTAACCCTAACCCTAACACTAACCTAGGGCTGATGCTAACCCTAACTCTAACACTATTATAGGGCTGATGCTAGCCCTAACCCTAACACTATCCTAGGGCTGATGCTAACCCTAACCCTAACTCTAACACTATCCGAGGGCTGATGCTATCCCTAACCGTAACACTATATTTGGGCTGATCCTAACCCTCACCCTAACACTAACACTATCATAGGGCTGATGCTGAACCTAACCATAAACCTGACAGTATCCTTGGGCTGATGCTAACCCTAGCCCTAACACTTTCCTATGGCGGATGCTAACCCTAACCCTAACACTATCCTAGGGCTGATGCTAACCCTAACCCTAACCCTAACACTATCGTAGGGCTGATGCTAACCCTAACCCTAACCCTGACACTATCCTAGGGCTGATGCTAACCCTATCCCTAACACTATCCTAGGGCTGTTGCTAACCCTAAACCTAACCCTAACACTATCCTAGGGTTGATGCTAACCCTAACCCTAACCCTAACACTATCCTAGGGCTGATGCTAACCCTAACCTTAAAACAAATACTATCCGAGGGCTGACGCTAACCCTAACCCTAACACTATCCTAGGGCTGATGCTAACCGTAAGCCTAACCCTAACACCATCCTAGGGCTGATGCTAACCATAACCCTAACCCTAACACTATCCTAGGGCTAATGCTAACCCTAACCCTAACACTATCCTAGGGCTGATGCTAACCCTATCCCTAAAAATATCCTAGGGCTGATTCTTACCCTAACCCTAAGCCTAACACTATCCTATGGTTGATGCTAACACTAACACTAATACTAACACTATCCTAGGGCTGATGCTAACCCTAACCCTAACCCTAACACTATCCTAGGGCTGATGCTAACCCTAACCCTAACACTATCCTAGGGCTGATGCTAACCCTAACCCTAACCCTAACCCTAACACTATCCTAGGGCAGATGCTAACCCTAACCCTAACCCTAACGCTTTCCTACGACTGATGCTAACCCTAACCCTAACGTTTTCCTACGACTGATGCTAACCCTAACCCTAACCCTAACACTATCCTAGGGCTGATGCTAACCCTAACCCTAACACTATCGTAGGGCAGATGCTAACCCTAACCCTAACCCTAACACTACCCTAGGTCTGATGCTAACCCTATCCCTAACCCTAACACTATCCTAGGGATGATGCTAACACTAACACTATCCTCGGGCTGATGCTAACCCTAACCCTAACAGTATCCTAGGACTGAAGCTAACTCTAACCCTAACATTATCGTAGGGCTGATGCTAACCCTAAACCCAACCCTAACACAATCCTCGGTCTGATGCTAACCCTAACCCTAACTGTATCCTAGGACTGATGCTAACCTTAATCCTATCATTATCCTAGGGCTGATGCCAACCCTAACCCTAACCCTAACACTATCATAGGGCTGACTCTAACCCTATCCCTGACGCTAACACTATCCTAGGGCTGATGCTAACCCTAACCCTAACCCTAACACTATCCTAGCGCTGATGTTAACCCTAACTCTAACACTATCCTAGGGCTTATGCTAACCCTAACCCTAACAGTATCGTATGGCTGATGCTAACCCTTACCCTAACACTATCCTAGGGCTGATGCTAACCCTAACCCTAACCCTAACACTAACCTAGGGCTGATGCTAACCCTAACTCTAACACTATCCTAGGGCTGATGCTAACCCTAACTCTAACACTATCCTAGGGCTGATGCTAACCCTAACCCTAACTCTAACACTATCCTAGGGCTGATGCTATCCCTAACCCTAACACTATCCTGGGGCTGATGCTAACCCTAACCCTAACAATACCCTAGAGCTGATGCTAACCCTAACCCTAACCCTAACACTATCCTTGGTATCATGCTAACCCTAAACCTAACAATATCCTAGGGCTGATGCTAACCCTAATCCTAAATTTAACACTATCCTAGGGCTGATGATAACCCTAACCCTAACCCTAACACTATCCTAGGGCTGATGCTAACCCTAACCCTAACACTATCCTAGGGCTGCTGTTAACCCTAACACTAACTCTATCCTACGGCTGATGCTAACCCTATCCCTAACACTAACACTATCCTAGGGCTGATGCTAACCCTATCCCTAACCCTAACACAATCCAAGGGCTGATGCTAACCCTAACCCTAACAGTATTCTAGGGCTGATGCTAACCCTAACCCTAACACTATCCTAGGGCTGATGCTAACCCTAACCCTAACCCTAACACTATCCTGGTGCGGATGTTAACCCTAACCTTAACTCTATCCTAGGGCTGATGCTAACCCTAACCCTAACCCTAACACTATCCTAGGGCTGATGCTAACCCTAACCCTAACACTATTTTAGGCCTGATGCTAACCCTAACACTAACCCTAACACTATCCTATGGCTGATCCTAACCCTAACCCTAACACTATCATAGTGCTGATGCTAACCCTAACCATAACTCTAACACTATTCTAGGGCTGATGCTGAACCTAACCCTAACCCTAACACTATCCTTGGGCTGATGCTAACGCTAGCCGTAACACTATCCTAGGGCTGATGTTAACCCTATCCCTAACACTATCCTAGGGCTGATTCTAACCCTAACCCTAAGCATAACACTATCCTAAGGCTGATGCTAACACTAACCCTAAGAATATCCTAGGGCTGCTGTTAACCATAACACTAACTCTATCCTACCGCTGATGCTAACCCTATCCCTAACACTAACACTATCGTAGGGCTGATGCTAACCCTATCCCTAACCCTAACACTATCCAAGGGCTGATGCTAACCCTAACCCTAACAGTATTCTAGGGCTGATGCTAACCCTAACCCTAACCCTAACAGTATCCTAGGGCTGATGCTAACCCTAACCCTAACACTATCCTGGGGCGGATGGTAACCCTAACCCTAACTCTATCCTAGGGCTGATGCTAACCCTAACCCTAACCGTAACCCTAACACTATCCTAGGGCTGATGCTAACCCTAACCCTAACACTATTTTAGGGCTGATGCTAACCCTAACACTAACCCTAACACTATCCAATGGCTGATGCTAACCCTAACCCTAACACTATCCTAGGACTGATGCTAACCCTAACCTTAACACTATCCTAGGGCTGATGCTAACCCTAACCCGAACCCTAACACTATCCTAGGGCTGATGCTAACCCTAACCCTAACACTATCCTAGGGCTGATGCTAACCCTAACCCTAACCCTAACCCGAACACTATCCTAGGGCAGATGCTAACCCTAACCCTAACCCTAACGCTTTCCTACGACTGATGCTAACCCTAACCCTAACACTATCCTAGGGCTGATGCTAACCCTAACCCTAACCCTAACACTATCCTAGGGCTGATGCTAACCCTAACCATAACACTATCCTTGGGCTGATGCTAACCCTATCCCTAAAACTAACACTATGCTAGGGCTGATGATGAACCTAACCCTAAACCTGACACTATCCTAGGGCTGATGCTAACCCTAACCCTAACACTATCCTAGGCCTCATGATAACCCTAACCCTAACACTAACATTATCCTAGGGCTGATGCTAACCCTAACCCTAACAGTATCCTAGGGCTGTTGCTCTCCCTAACCCTAACACTATCCTAGGGCTGATGCTAACCCTAACCCTAACACTAACACTATCCTAGGGCTGATGCTAACCATAACCCTAACACTATCGTAGAGCTGATGCTAACCCTAACACTAACCCTAACACTATCCTTGGTCTGATGCCAACCCTATCCCTAACACTATCCTAGGGCTGATGCTAGCCCTAACCCTAACACTATCCTACGGCTGATGCTAACCCTAACCATAAACCTAACACTATCCTAGGGCTGATGCTAACCCTAACCCTAACACTATCCTAGGGCTGATGCTAACCCTAGCCCTAACACTATCCTAGGGCTGATGCTAACCCTAACCCTAACACTATCCGAGGGATGATGCTAACCCTAACCCTAATCCTAACACTATCCTAGGGCTTATGCTAACCCTAACCCTAACAGTATTCTAGGGCTGATGCTAAACCTAACCCTTACCCTAACACTATCCTAGGGCTGATGCTAACCCTAACCCTAACACTATCCTATGGCTGATGCTAACCCTAACCCTAAAACTATCCTAGGGCTGATGCTAACCATAACCTTAACACTATCCTAGGGCTGATGCTAACCCTAACCCTAACCCTAACACTATCCTAGGGCTGATGCTAACCCTAACCCTAACACTATCCTAGGGCTGATGCTAACCCTAACCCTAACCCTAACCCTAACACTATCCTAGGGCAGATGCTAACACTAACGCTAACCCTAACGCTTTCCTACGACTGATGCTAACCCTAACCCTAACGCTTTCCTACGACTGATGTTAACCC
This sequence comes from Lemur catta, assembly GCF_020740605.2. NCBI lineage: Eukaryota > Metazoa > Chordata > Mammalia > Primates > Lemuridae > Lemur > Lemur catta. The sequence goes on along the minus strand of NC_059129.1, from coordinate 38,230,980 downwards.
TAACCCTAACCCTAACACTATCCTAGGGCTGATCTAACCCTAACCCTAACACTAACCTAGGGCTGATGCTAACCCTAACCCTAACCCTAACACTATCCTAGGGCTGATGCTAACCCTAACCATAACACTATCCTTGGGCTGATGCTAACCCTATCCCTAAAACTAACACTATGCTAGGGCTGATGATGAACCTAACCCTAAACCTGACACTATCCTAGGGCTGATGCTAACCCTAGCCGTAACACTATCCTATGGCTGATGCTAACCCTAACCCTAACACTATCCTAGGCCTCATGATAACCCTAACCCTAACACTAACACTATCCTAGGGCTGATGCTAACCCTAACCCTAACAGTATCCTAGGGCTGTTGCTCTCCCTAACCCTAACACTATCCTAGGGCTGATGCTAACCCTAACCCTAACACTCACAGTATCCTAGGGCTGATGCTAACCCTAACCCTAACACTATCGTAGAGCTCATGCTAACCCTAACACTAACCCTAACACTATCCTTGGTCTGATGCCAACCCTATCCCTAACACTATCCTAGGGCTGATGCTAGCCCTAACCCTAACACTATCCTACGGCTGATGCTAACCCTAACCATAAAGCTAACACTATCCTAGGGCTGATGCTAACCCTAACCCCAACACTATCCTAGGGCTGATGCTAACCCTAGCCCTAACACTATCCTAGGGCTGATGCTAACCCTAACCCTAACACTATCCTAGGGATGATGCTAACCCTAACCCTAATCCTAACACTATCCTAGGGCTTATGCTAACCCTAACCCTAACAGTATTCTAGGGCTGATGCTAACCCTAACCCTAACCCTAACAGTATCCTAGGGCTGATGCTAACCCTAACCCTAACACTATCCTGGGGCGGATGGTAACCCTAACCCTAACTCTATCCTAGGGCTGATGCTAACCCTAACCCTAACCGTAACCCTAACACTATCCTAGGGCTGATGCTAACCCTAACCCTAACACTATTTTAGGGCTGATGCTAACCCTAACACTAACCCTAACACTATCCTATGGCTGATGCTAACCCTAACCCTAACACTATCCTAGGGCTGATGCTAACCATAACCTTAACACTATCCTAGGGCTGATGCTAACCCTAACCCTAACCCTAACACTATCCTAGGGCAGATGCTAACACTAACCCTAACCCTAACGCTTTCCTACGACTGATGCTAACCCTAACCCTAACGCTTTCCTACGACTGATGTTAACCCTAACCCTAACCCTAACACTATCCTAGGGCTGATCTAACCCTAACCCTAACACTAACCTAGGGCTGATGCTACCCTAACCCTAACCCTAACACTATCCTGGGGCTGATGCTAACCCTAACCATAACACTATCCTTGGGCTGATGCTAACCCTATCCCTAAAACTAACACTATGCTAGGGCTGATGATGAACCTAACCCTAAACCTGACACTATCCTAGGGCTGATGCTAACCCTAGCCGTAACACTATCCTATGGCTGATGCTAACCCTAACCCTAACAATATCCTAGGCCTCATGATAACCCTAACCCTAACACTAACACTATCCTAGGGCTGATGCTAACCCTAACCCTAACAGTATCCTAGGGCTGTTGCTCTCCCTAACCCTAACACTATCCTAGGGCTGATGCTAACCCTAACCGTAACACTATCGTAGAGCTCATGCTAACCCTAACACTAACCCTAACACTATCCTTGGTCTGATGCCAACCCTATCCCTAACACTATCCTAGGGCTGATGCTAGCCCTAACCCTAACACTATCCTACGGCTGATGCTAACCCTAACCATAAACCTAACACTATCCTAGGGCTGATGCTAACCCTAACCCTAACACTATCCTAGGGCTGATGCTAACCCTAGCCCTAACACTATCCTAGGGCTGATGCTAACCCTAACCCTAACACTATCCTAGAGATGATACTAACCCTAACCCTAATCCTAACACTATCCTAGGGCTTATGCTAACCCTAACCCTAACAGTATTCTAGGGCTGATGCTAAACCTAACCCTTACCCTAACACTATCCTAGGGCTGATGCTAACCCTAACCCTAACAATAACACTATCCTTGTTCTGATCCTAACCCTAACCCTAACACTATAATTGCGGTGATGCTAACCCTAACCCTAACACTATCCTAGGGCTGATGCTTACCCTAACCCTAACCCTAACACTATCCTATGGCTGATGCTAACCCTAAACCTAAACCTGACACTATCCTAGGGCTGATGCTAACTCTAACCCTAACACTATCCTATGGCTGATGCTAACCCTAACTCTAACCCTAACACTATCCTAGAGCTGATGCTAACCCTAACCCTACCCATAACACTATCCTTGGTCTGATGCGAACAATAACCCTAACACTATCCTAGTGCTGATATTTACCCTAACCTTAACACTATCCTAGGGCTGATGCTAACCCTAACTCTAACCCTAACACTATCCTAGGGCTGATGCTAACCCTAACCCTAACACTATCCTGGGGCGGATGTTAACCCTAACCCTAACACTATCCTAGGGCTGATGCTAACCCTAACCCTAACACTATTTTAGGGCTGATGCTAACCCTAACACTAACCCTAACACTATCCTATGGCTGATGCTAACCCTAACCCTAACACTATCCTAGGGCTGATGCTAACCATAACCTTAACACTATCCTAGGGCTGATGCTAACCCTAACCCTATCCCTAACACTATCCTAGGGCTGATGCTAACCCTAACCCTAACACTATCCTAGGGCTGATGCTAACCCTAACCCTAACCCTAACCCTAACACTATCCTATGGCTGATGCTAACACTAACCCTAACCCTAACGCTTTCCTACGACTGATGCTAACCCTAACCCTAACGCTTTCCTACGACTGATGTTAACCCTAACCCTAACCCTAACACTATCCTAGGGCTGATCTAACCCTAACCCTAACACTAACCTAGGGCTGATGCTAACCCTAACCCTAACCCTAACACTATCCTAGGGCTGATGCTAACCCTAACCATAACACTATCCTTGGGCTGATGCTAACCCTATCCCTAAAACTAACACTATGCTAGGGCTGATGATGAACCTAACCCTAAACCTGACACTATCCTAGGGCTGATGCTAACCCTAGCCGTAACACTATCCTATGGCTGATGCTAACCCTAACCCTAACACTATCCTAGGCCTCATGATAACCCTAACCCTAACACTAACACTATCCTAGGGCTGATGCTAACCCTAACCCTAACAGTATCCTAGGGCTGTTGCTCTCCCTAAACCTAACACTATCCTAGGGCTGATGCTAACCCTAACCCTAACACTAACAGTATCCTAGGGCTGTTGCTCTCCCTAACCCTAACACTATCCTTGGTCTGATGCCAACCCTATCCCTAACACTATCCTAGGGCTGATGCTAGCCCTAACCCTAACACTATCCTACGGCTGATGCTAACCCTAACCATAAAGCTAACACTATCCTAGGGCTGATGCTAACCCTAACCCTAACACTATCCTAGGGCTGATGCTAACCCTAGCCCTAACACTATCCTAGGGCTGATGCTAACCCTAACCCTAACACTATCCTAGTGATGATGCTAACCCTAACCCTAATCCTAACACTATCCTAGGGCTTATGCTAACCCTAACCCTAACAGTATTCTAGGGCTGATGCTAAACCTAACCCTTACCCTAACACTAACCTAGGGCTGATGCTAACCCTAACCCTAACAATAACACTATCCTTGTTCTGATCCTAACCCTAACCCTAACACTATAATTGCTGTGATGCTAACCCTAACCCTAACACTATCCTAGGGCTGATGCTTACCCTAACCCTAACCCTAACACTATCCTATGGCTGATGCTAACCCTAAACCTAACCCTGACACTATCCTAGGGCTGATGCTAACTCTAACCCTAACACTATCCTATGGCTGATGCTAACCCTAACTCTAACCCTAACACTATTCTAGAGCTGATGCTAACCCTAACCCTAACCATAACACTATCCTTGGTCTGATGCAAACACTAACCCTAACACTATCCTAGTGCTGACATTTACCCTAACCTTAACACTATCCTAGGGCTGATGCTAACCCTAACTCTAACCCTAACACTATCCTAGGGCTGATGCTAACCCTAACCCTAACACTATCCTGGGGCGGATGTTAACCCTAACCCTAACTCTATCCTAGGGCTGATGCTAACCCTAACCCTAACCCTAACACTATCCTAGGGCTGATGCTAACCCTAACCCTAACACTATTTTAGGGCTGATGCTAACCCTAACACTAACCCTAACACTATCCTTTGGCTGATCCTAACCCTAACCCTAACACTATCATAGGGCTGATGCTAACCCTAACCCTAACACTAACACTATTCTAGGGCTGATGCTGAACCTAACCCTAACCCTAACACTATCCTAGGGCTGATGCTAACGCTAGCCGTAACACTATCCTAGGGCTGATGCTAACCCTATCCCTAACACTATCCTAGGGCTGATTCTAACCCTAACCCTAAGCCTAACACTATCCTATGGCTGATGCTAACACTAACCCTAACACTAACACTATCCTAGGCCTGATGCTAACCCTAACCCTAACACTATCCTAGGGCTGATGCTAACCCTAACCTTAACCCTAACACTATCCTAGGGCTGATGCTAACCCTAACCCTAACACTATCCTAGGGCTGCTGTTAACCCTAACACTAACTCTATCCTTCGGCTGATGCTAACCCTATCCCTAACACTAACACTATCGTAGGGCTGATGCTAACCCTATCCCTAACCCTAACACTATCCAAGGGATGATGCTAACCCTAACCCTAACAGTATTCTAGGGCTGATGCTAACCCTAACGCTAACACTATCCTAGGGCTGATGCTAACCCTAACACTAACCCTAACACTACCCTAGGGCTGATGCTAACCCTAACCCTAACACTATCCTAGGGCTGATGCTAACCCTAACTCTAACCCTAACACTATCCTAGAGCTGATGCTAACCCTAACCCTAACCCTAACACTATCATTGGTCTGAGGCTAACCCTAACCCTAACACTATCCTAGGGCTGATGCTAACCCTAACCTTAAAACTATCCTAGGGCTTATGCTAACCCTAACCCTAACCCTAACAGTATCCTAGGGCTGATGCTAACCCTAACCCTAACATTATCCTGGGGCGGATGTTAACCCTAACCCTAACTCTATCCTAGGGCTGATGCTAACCCTAACCCTAACCCTAACACTATCCTAGGGCTGATGCTAACCCTAACCCTAACACTATTTTAGGGGTGATGCTAACCCTAACACTAACCCTAACACTATCCTATGGCTGATGCTAACCCTAACACTAACTCTATCCTAGGGCTGATGCTAACCCTAACCTTAACACTATCCTAGGGCTGATGCTAACCCTAACCCTAACCCTAACACTATCCTAGGGCTGATGCTAACCCTAACCCTAACACTATCCTAGGTCTGATGCTAACCCTATCCCTAACCCTAACACTATCCTAGGGATGATGCTAACACTAACACTATCCTCGGGTTGATGCTAACCCTAACCCTAACAGTATCCTAGGGCTGATGCTAACTCTAACCCTAACATTATCGTAGGGCTGATGCTAACCCTAAACACAACCCTAACACTATCCTCGGTCTGATGCTAACCCTAACCCTAACTGTATCCTAGGACTGATGCTAACCCTAATCCTATCACTATCCTAGGGCTGATGCTAACCCTAACCCTAACGCTAACACTATCCTAGGGCTGACTCTAACCCTATCCCTAACCGTAACATTATCCTAGGGCTGATGCTAACCCTAACCCTAAGCATAACACTATCCTAGCGTTGATGTTAACCCTAACCCTTACACTATCCTAGGGCTGATGCTACCCCTAACCCTAACCCTAACACTATCCTAGGGCTTATGCTAACCCTAACCCTAACAGTATCATATGGCTGATGCTAACCCTAACCCTAACCCTAACACTATCCTAGGGCTTATGCTAACCCTAACCCTAACAGTATCATATGGCTGATGCTAACACTTACCCTAACACTATCCTAGGGCTGATGCTAACCCTAACCCTAACCTTAACACTATCCTAGGGCTGATGGTAACCCTAACCCTAACCCTAACACTTTCCTAGGGTTGATGCTAACCCTATCCCTAACACTATCCTGGGGCGGATGTTAACAATAACCCTAACTCCATCCTAGGGCTGATGCTAACCCTAACCCTAACCCTAACACTATCCAAGGGCTGATGCTAACCCTAACCCTAACAGTATTTTAGGGCTGATGCTAACCCTAACACTGACCCTAACACTATCCTATGGCTGATGCTAACCCTAACCCTAACACTATCCTAGGGCTGATGCTAACCCTAACCCTAACACTATCCTAGGGCTGATGCTAACCCTAACCCTAACCCTAACAATATCCTAGGGCTGATGCTAACCCTAACCCTAACACTATCCTAGGGCTGATGCTAACCCTAACCCTAAACCTAACACTATCCTAGGGCAGATGCTAACCCTAAGCCTCACCCTAACGCTATCCTACGACTTATGCTAACCCTAACCCTAACACTATCCTAGGGCTGATGCTAACGATAACCCTAACACTATCCTAGGGCTGATGCTAACCCTAACCCTAACCCTAACACTATCCTAGGGCTGATGCTAACCCTAACCATAACACTATCCTTGGGCTGATGCTAACCCTCACCCTAAAACTAACACTATCCTAGGGCTGACGCTGAACCTAACCCTAACCCTAACACTATCCTAGGGCTGAAGCTAACGCTAGCCCTAACACTATCCTAGGTCTGATGCTAACCCTATCCCTAACACTACCCTAGGGCTGATTCTAACCCTAACCCTAAGCCTAACACTATCCTAGGGCTGATGCTAACCCTAACGCTAACCCTAACACTATCCTAGGGCTGATGCTAACCCTAAACCTAACACTATCCTAGGGCTGATGCTAACCCTAACCCTAACACTAACACTATCCTAGGGGTGATGCTGAACCTAACCCTAACCCTGAAACTATCCTAGGGCTGATGCTAACGCTAGCCCTAACACTCTCCTAGGGCTGATACTAACCCTATCCCTAACACTATCCTAGGCCTGATGATAACCCTAAACCTAACCCGAACACTATCCTTGGTCTGATGCTAACCCTAAACCTAACACTATCCTAGGGCTGATCCTAAACCTAACCCTAAACCTAACACTATCCTAGGGCTGATGCTAACCCTAACCCTCAGCCTAACACTATCCTAGGGCTGATGCTAACACTAACCATAACACTAACACTATCCTAGGGCTGATGCTAACCCTAACCCTAACCCTAACACTATCCTAGGGCTGATGCTAACCCTAACCCTAACACTATCCTAGGGCTGATGCTAACCCTAACCCTAACCCTAACACTATCCTAGGGCTGATGCTAACCCTAACCCTAACACTATCCTAGGGCAGATGCTAACCCTATCCCTAACAGTATTCTAGGGCTGATGGTAACCCTAACCCTAACACTATCCTAGGGCTGATGCTAACCCTAAACCTAACCCTAACACTATCCTAGGGCTGATGCTAACCCTAACCCTAACACTATCCTAGGGGTGATGCTAACCCTAACCCTAACCCTAACACTATCCTAGGGCTGATGCTAACCCTAACCCTAACACTATCCTAGGGCAGATGCTAACCCTATCCCTAACAGTATTCTAGGGCTGATGGTAACCCTAACCCTAACACTATCCTAGGGCTGATGCTAACCCTAAACCTAACCCTAACACTATCCTAGGGCTGATGCTAACCCTAACCCTAACACTATCCTAGGGCTGATGCTAAACCTAACTCTAACCCTAACACTATGCTAGAGCTGATGCTAACCCTAACCCTAACCCTAACACTATCCTTGGTCTGATGCTAACCCTAACCCTAACACTATCCTAGGGCTGATGCTAACCCTAACCTTAAAATTATCCTAGCGCTGATGCTAACCCTAACCCTAACCCTAACAGTATCCTAGGGCTGATGCTAACTCTAACCCTAACATTATCGTAGGGCTGATGCTAACCCTAAACACAACCCTAACACTATCCTCGGTCTGATGCTAACCCTAACCCTAACTGTATCCTAGGACTGATGCTAACCCTAATCCTATCACTATCCTAGGGCTGATGCTAACCCTAACCCTAACGCTAACACTATCCTAGGGCTGACTCTAACCCTATCCCTAACCTTAACATTATCCTAGGGCTGATGCTAACCCTAACCCTAAGCATAACACTATCCTAGCGTTGATGTTAACCCTAACCCTTACACTATCCTAGGGCTGATGCTACCCCTAACCCTAACCCTAACACTATCCTAGGGCTTATGCTAACCCTAACCCTAACAGTATCATATGGCTGATGCTAACCCTAACCCTAACCCTAACACTATCCTAGGGCTTATGCTAACCCTAACCCTAACAGTATCATATGGCTGATGCTAACACTTACCCTAACACTATCCTAGGGCTGATGCTAACCCTAACCCTAACCTTAACACTATCCTAGGGCTGATTGTAACCCTAACCCTAACCCTAACACTTTCCTAGGGTTGATGCTAACCCTATCCCTAACACTATCCTGGGGCGGATGTTAACAATAACCCTAACTCCATCCTAGGGCTGATGCTAACCCTAACCCTAACCCTAACACTATCCAAGGGCTGATGCTAACCCTAACCCTAACAGTATTTTAGGGCTGATGCTAAACCTAACACTGACCCTAACACTATCCTATGGCTGATGCTAACCCTAACCCTAACACTATCCTAGGGCTGATGCTAACCCTAACCCTAACACTATCCTAGGGCTGATGCTAACCCTAACCCTAACCCTAACAATATCCTAGGGCTGATGCTAACCCTAACCCTAACACTATCCTAGGGCTGATGCTAACCCTAACCCTAAACCTAACACTATCCTAGGGCAGATGCTAACCCTAAGCCTCACCCTAACGCTATCCTACGACTTATGCTAACCCTAACCCTAACACTATCCTAGGGCTGATGCTAACGATAACCCTAACACTATCCTAGGGCTGATGCTAACCCTAACCCTAACCCTAACACTATCCTAGGGCTGATGCTAACCCTAACCATAACACTATCCTTGGGCTGATGCTAACCCTCACCCTAAAACTAACACTATCCTAGGGCTGACGCTGAACCTAACCCTAACCCTAACACTATCCTAGGGCTGAAGCTAACGCTAGCCCTAACACTATCCTAGGTCTGATGCTAACCCTATCCCTAACACTACCCTAGGGCTGATTCTAACCCTAACCCTAAGCCTAACACTATCCTAGGGCTGATGCTAACCCTAACGCTAACCCTAACACTATCCTAGGGCTGATGCTAACCCTAAACCTAACACTATCCTAGGGCTGATGCTAACCCTAACCCTAACACTAACACTATCCTAGGGGTGATGCTGAACCTAACCCTAACCCTGAAACTATCCTAGGGCTGATGCTAACGCTAGCCCTAACACTCTCCTAGGGCTGATACTAACCCTATCCCTAACACTACCCTAGGCCTGATGATAACCCTAAACCTAACCCGAACACTATCCTTGGTCTGATGCTAACCCTAAACCTAACACTATCCTAGGGCTGATCCTAAACCTAACCCTAAACCTAACACTATCCTAGGGCTGATGCTAACCCTAACCCTCAGCCTAACACTATCCTAGGGCTGATGCTAACACTAACCATAACACTAACACTATCCTAGGGCTGATGCTAACCCTAACCCTAACCCTAACACTATCCTAGGGCTGATGCTAACCCTAACCCTAACACTATCCTAGGGCTGATGCTAACCCTAACCCTAACCCTAACACTATCCTAGGGCTGATGCTAACCCTAACCCTAACACTATCCTAGGGCAGATGCTAACCCTATCCCTAACAGTATTCTAGGGATGATGGTAACCCTAACCCTAACACTATCCTAGGGCTGATGCTAACCCTAAACCTAACCCTAACACTATCCTAGGGCTGATGCTAACCCTAACCCTAACACTATCCTAGGGCTGATGCTAAACCTAACTCTAACCCTAACACTATGCTAGAGCTGATGCTAACCCTAACCCTAACCCTAACACTATCCTTGGTCTGATGCTAACCCTAACCCTAACACTATCCTAGGGCTGATGCTAACCCTAACCTTAAAATTATCCTACCGCTGATGCTAACCCTAACCCTAACCCTAACAGTATCCTAGGGCTGATGCTAACCCTACCCCTAACACTTTCCTAGGGCGGATGTTAACGCTAACCCTAACTCTATCCTAGGGCTGATGCTAACCCTAACCCTAACCCTAACCCTAACACTATCCTAGGGCTGATGCTAACCCTAACCCTAACACTATTTTAGGGCTGATGCTAACCCTAACACTAACCCTAACACTATCCTATGGCTGATGCTAACCATAACCCTAACACTATCCTAGGGCTGATGCTAACCCTAACCTTAACACTATCCTAGGGCTGATGCTAACCCTAACCCTAACCCTAACACTATCCTAGGGCTGATGCTAACCCTAACCCTAACACTATCCTAGTGCTGATGCTAACCCTAACCTTAACCCTAACACTATCCTAGGGCTGATGCTAACACTAACCCTAACCCTGACTCTATCCTAGGGCTGATGCTAACCCTAACCCTAACGCTATCCTAGGGCTGTTGCTAACCCTAACCCTAACCCTAACGCTATCCTAGGGTTGATGCTAACCCTAAACCTAACGGTATCCTAGGGCTGATGCTAATCCTATCCCTAACCCTAACACTATCCTAGGGCTGATGCTAACCCTAACCCTAACAGCATTCTAGGGCTGATGCTAACCCTAACCGTAACACTATCCTAGGGCTGATGCTAACTCTAACCCTAACCCTAACACTATCCTCGGGCTGATGCTAACCCTAACCTTAACACTATCCTAGGGCTGATGATAACCCTAACCCTAACAATAACACTATCCTGGGTCTGATGGTAAACCTAACCCTAACACTATCCTAGGGGTGATGCTATCCCTAACCCTAACACTATCCTAGGGCTGATGCTTACCCTAACCCTAACCCTAACACTATCCTATGGCTGATGCTAACCCTACACCTACCCCTGACACTATCCTGGGGCTGATGCTAACTCTAACCCTAACACTATCCTATGGCTGATGCTAACCCTAACTCTAACCCTAACACTATCCTTGGTCTGATGCGAACACTAACCCTAACACTATCCTAGGGCTGATATTAACCCTAACCTTAACACTATCCTAGGGCTGATGCTAACCCTAACTCTAACCCTAACACTATCCTAGGGCTGATGCTAACCCTAACCCTAACACTATCCTGGGGCGGATGTTAACCCTAACCCTAACTCTATCCTAGGGCTGATGCTAACCCTAACCCTAACACTAACACTATCCTAGGGCTGATCCTAACCCTAACCCTAACACTATTATAGGGCTGATGCTAACCCTAACCCTAACTCTAACACTATTCTAGGGCTGATGCTGAACCTAACACTAACCCTAAAACTATCCTAGGGCTGATGCTAACCCTATCCCTAACACTATCCTAGGGCTGATTCTAACCCTAACCCTAAGCCTAACACTATCCTAGGGCTGATGCTAACACTAACCCTAACACTAACACTATCCTAGGGCTGATGCTAACCCTAACCCTAACACTATACTAGGGCTGATGCTAACCCTAACCCTAACCCTAACACTATCCTAGGGCTGATGCTAACCCTAACCCTAACACTATCCTAGGGCTGATGCTAACCCTAACCCTATCCCTAACACTATCCTAGGGCAGATGCTAACCCTAACCCTAACCCTAACGCTATCCTACGGCTGATGCTAACCCTAACCCTAACACTATCCTAGGTCTGATGCTAACCCTATCCCTAACCCTAACACTATCCCAGGGATGATGCTAACACTAACACTATCCTCGGGCTGATGCCAACCCTAACCCTAACAGTATCATAGGGCTGATGCTAACTCTAACCCTAACATTATCGTAGGGCTGATACTAACCCTAAACCCAACCCTAACACTATCCTCGGTCTGATGCTATCCCTAACCCTAACTGTATCCTAGGACTTATGCTAACCATAATCCTATCACTATCCTAGGGCTGATGCTAACCCTAACCCTAACGCTAACACTATCCTAGGGCTGACTCTAACCCTATCCCTAACTCTAACACTATCCTAGGGCTCATGCTAACCCTAACCCTAACCATAACACTATCCTAGGGCTGATGCTAACCGTAACCCTAACCCTAACACTATCCTAGCGCTGATGTTAACCCTAACCCTAACACTATCCTAGGGCTGATGCTAACGCTAACCCTAACCCTAACACTATCCTAGGACTTATGCTAACCCTAACCCTAACAGTATCATATGGCTGATGCTAAACCTTACCCTAACACTATCCTAGGGATGATGCTAACCCTAACCCTAACACTAACACTAACCTAGGGATGATGCTAACCCTAACTCTAACACTATTATAGGGCTGATGCTAGCCCTAACCCTAACACTATCCTAGGGCTGATGCTAACCCTAACCCTAACTCTAACACTATCCGAGGGCTGATGCTATCCCTAACCGTAACACTATATTTGGGCTGAACCTAACCCTCACCCTAACACTAACACTATCATAGGGCTGATGCTGAACCTAACCATAAACCTGACACTATCCTTGGGCTGATGCTAACCCTAGCCCTAACACTATCCTATGGCTGATGCTAACCCTAAACCTAACCCTGACACTATCCTAGGGCTGATGCTAACTCTAACCCTAACACTATCCTATGGCTGATGCTAACCCTAACTCTAACCCTAACACTATTCTAGAGCTGATGCTAACCCTAACTCTAACCATAACACTATCCTTGGTCTGATGCGAACACTAACCCTAACACTATCCTAGTGCTGATATTTACCCTAACCTTAACACTATCCTAGGGCTGATGCTAACCCTAACTCTAACCCTAACACTATCCTAGGGCTGATGCTAACCCTAACCCTAACACTATCCTGGGGCGGATGTTAACCCTAACCCTAACTCTATCCTAGGGCTGATGCTAACCCTAACCCTAACCCTAACACTATCCTAGGGCTGATGCTAACCCTAACCCTAACACTATTTTAGGGCTGATGCTAACCCTAACACTAACCCTAACACTATCCTATGGCTGATCCTAACCCTAACCCTAACACTATCATAGGGCTGACGCTAACCCTAACCCTAACACTAACACTATTCTAGGGCTGATGCTGAACCTAACCCTAACCCTAACACTATCCTAGGGCTGATGCTAACGCTAGCCGTAACACTATCCTAGGGCTGATGCTAACCCTATCCCTAACACTATCCTAGGGCTGATTCTAACCCTAACCCTAAGCCTAACACTATCCTATGGCTGATGCTAACACTAACCCTAACACTAACACTATCCTAGGCCTGATGCTAACCCTAACCCTAACACTATCCTAGGGCTGATGCTAACCCTAACCTTAACCCTAACACTATCCTAGGGCTGATGCTAACCCTAACCCTAACACTATCCTAGGGCTGCTGTTAACCCTAACACTAACTCTATCCTACGGCTGATGCTAACCCTATCCCTAACACTAACACTATCGTAGGGCTGATGCTAACCCTATCCGTAACCCTAACACTATCCAAGGGATGATGCTAACCCTAACCCTAACAGTATTCTAGGGCTGATGCTAACCCTAACGCTAACACTATCCTAGGGCTGATGCTAACCCTAACCCTAACCCTAACACTATCCTAGGGCTGATGCTAACCCTAAACCTAACACTATCCTAGGGCTGATGCTAACCCTAACTCTAACCCTAACACTATCCTAGAGCTGATGCTAACCCTAACCCTAACCCTAACACTATCATTGGTCTGAGGCTAACCCTAACCCTAACACTATCCTAGGGCTGATGCTAACCCTAACCTTAAAACTATCCTAGGGCTGATGCTAACCCTAACCCTAACCCTAACAGTATCCTAGGGCTGATGCTAACCCTAACCCTAACACTATCCTGGGGCGGATGTTAACCCTAACCCTAACTCTATCCTAGGGCTGATGCTAACCCTAACCCTAACCCTAACACTATCCTAGGGCTGATGCTAACCCTAACCCTAACACTATTTTAGGGGTGATGCTAACCCTAACACTAACCCTAACACTATCCTATGGCTGATGCTAACCCTAACCCTAACCCTATCCTAGGGCTGATGCTAACCCTAACCTTAACACTATCCTAGGGCTGATGCTAACCCTAACCCTAACCCTAACACTATCCTAGGGCTGATGCTAACCCTAACCCTAACACAATCCTAGGTCTGATGCTAACCCTATCCCTAACCCTAACACTATCCTAGGGATGATGCTAACACTAACACTATCCTCGGGTTGATGCTAACCCTAACCCTAACACTATCCTAGGGCTGATGCTAACTCTAACCCTAACATTATCGTAGGGCTGATGCTAACCCTAAACACAACCCTAACACTATCCTCGGTCTGATGCTAACCCTAACCCTAACTGTATCCTAGGACTGATGCTAACCCTAATCCTATCACTATCCTAGGGCTGATGCTAACCTAACCCTATCCCTAACACTACCCTAGGGCTGATGCTAACCCTAACCCTAAGCATAACACTATCCTAGCGTTGATGTTAACCCTAACCCTTACACTATCCTAGGGCTGATGCTACCCCTAACCCTAACCCTAACACTATCCTAGGGCTTATGCTAACCCTAACCCTAACAGTATCATATGGCTGATGCTAACCCTAACCCTAACCCTAACACTATCCTAGGGCTTATGCTAACCCTAACCCTAACAGTATCATATGGCTGATGCTAACACTTACCCTAACACTATCCTAGGGCTGATGCTAACCCTAACCCTAACCCTAACACTTTCCTAGGGTTGATGCTAACCCTATCCCTAACACTATCCCGGGGCGGATGTTAACAATAACCCTAACTCCATCCTAGGGCTGATGCTAACCCTAACCCTAACCCTAACACTATCCAAGGGCTGATGCTAACCCTAACCCTAACAGTATTTTAGGGCTGATGCTAACCCTAACACTGACCCTAACACTATCCTATGGCTGATGCTAACCCTAACCCTAACACTATCCTAGGGCTGATGCTAACCCTAACCCTAACACTATCATAGGGCTGATGCTAACCCTAACCCTAACCCTAACAATATGCTAGGGCTGATGCTAACCCTAACCCTAACACTATCCTAGGGCTGATGCTAACCCTAACCCTAAACCTAACACTATCCTAGGGCAGATGCTAACCCTAAGCCTCACCCTAACGCTATCCTACGACTTATGCTAACCCTAACCCTAACACTATCCTAGGGCTGATGCTAACGATAAACCTAACACTATCCTAGGGCTGATGCTAACCCTAACCCTAACCCTAACACTATCCTAGGGCTGATGCTAACCCTAACCATAACACTATCCTTGGGCTGATGCTAACCCTCACCCTAAAACTAACACTATCCTAGGGCTGACGCTGAACCTAACCCTAACCCTAACACTATCCTAGGGCTGAAGCTAACGCTAGCCCTAACACTATCCTAGGTCTGATGCTAACCCTATCCCTAACACTACCCTAGGGCTGATTCTAACCCTAACCCTAAGCCTAACACTATCCTAGGGCTGATGCTAACCCTAACGCTAACCCTAACACTATCCTAGGGCTGATGCTAACCCTAAACCTAACACTATCCTAGGGCTGATGCTAACCCTAACCCTAACACTAACACTATCCTAGGGGTGATGCTGAACCTAACCCTAACCCTGAAACTATCCTAGGGCTGATGCTAACGCTAGCCCTAACACTCTCCTAGGGCTGATACTAACCCTATCCCTAACACTATCCTAGGCCTGATGATAACCCTAAACCTAACCCGAACACTATCCTTGGTCTGATGCTAACCCTAAACCTAACACTATCCTAGGGCTGATCCTAAACCTAACCCTAAACCTAACACTATCCTAGGGCTGATTCTAACCCTAACCCTCAGCCTAACACTATCCTAGGGCTCATGCTAACACTAACCATAACACTAACACTATCCTAGGGCTGATGCTAACCCTAACCCTAACCCTAACAATATCCTAGGGCTGATGCTAACCCTAACCCTAACACTATCCTAGGGCTGATGCTAACCCTAACCCTAACCCTAACACTATCCTAGGGCTGATGCTAACCGTAACCCTAACACTATCCTAGGGCAGATGCTAACCATATCCCTAACAGTATTCTAGGGCTGATGGTAACCCTAACCCTAACACTATCCTAGGGCTGATGCTAACCCTAAACCTAACCCTAACACTATCCTAGGGCTGATGCTAACCCTAACCCTAACACTATCCTAGGGCTGATGCTAAACCTAACTCTAACCCTAACACTATGCTAGAGCTGATGCTAACCCTAACCCTAACCCTAACACTATCCTTGGTCTGATGCTAACCCTAACCCTAACACTATCCTAGGGCTGATGCTAACCCTAACCTTAAAATTATCCTAGCGCTGATGCTAACCCTAACCCTAACCCTAACAGTATCCTAGGGTCGATGCTAACCCTACCCCTAACACTTTCCTGGGGCGGATGTTAACGCTAACCCTAACTCTATCCTAGGGCTGATGCTAACCCTAACCCTAACCCTAACCCTAACACTATCCTAGGGCTGATGCTAACCCTAACCCTAACACTATTTTAGGGCTGATGCTAACCCTAACACTAACCCTAACACTATCCTATGGCTGATGCTAACCATAACCCTAACACTATCCTAGGGCTGATGCTAACCCTAACCTTAACACTATCCTAGGGCTGATGCTAACCCTAACCCTAACACTATCCTAGTGCTGATGCTAACCCTAACCTTAACCCTAACACTATCCTAGGGCTGATGCTAACACTAACCCTAACCCTGACTCTATCCTAGGGCTGATGCTAACCCTAACCCTAACGCTATCCTAGGGCTGTTGCTAACCCTAACCCTAACCCAAACGCTATCCTAGGGTTGATGCTAACCCTAAACCTAACGGTATCCTAGGGCTGATGCTAATCCTATCCCTAACCCTAACACTATCCTAGGGCTGATGCTAACCCTAACCCTAACAGCATTCTAGGGCTGATGCTAACCCTAACCGTAACACTATCCTAGGGCTGATGCTAACCCTAACCCTAAACCTAACACTATCCACGGGCTGATGCTAACCTTAACCCTAACACTATCCTAGGGCTGATGATAACCCTAACCCTAACAATAACACTATCCTGGGTCTGATGGTAAACCTAACCCTAACACTATCCTAGGGGTGATGCTATCCCTAACCCTAACACTATCCTAGGGCTGATGCTTACCCTAACCCTAACCCTAACACTATCCTATGGCTGATGCTAACCCTACACCTACCCCTGACACTATCCTAGGGCTGATGCTAACTCTAACCCTAACACTATCCTATGGCTGATGCTAACCCTAACTCTAACCCTAACACTATCCTTGGTCTGATGCGAACACTAACCCTAACACTATCCTAGGGCTGATATTAATCCTAACCTTAACACTATCCTAGGGCTGATGCTAACCCTAACTCTAACCCTAACACTATCCTAGGGCTGATGCTAACCCTAACCCTAACACTATCCTGGGGCGGATGTTAACCCTAACCCTAACTCTATCCTAGGGCTGATGCTAACACTAACCCTAACACTAACACTATCCTAGGGCTGATGATAACCGTAACCCTAACACTATTTTAGGGCTGATGCTAACCCTAACACTAACCCTAACACTATCCTATGGCTGATCCTAACCCTAACCCTAACACTATTATAGGGCTGATGCTAACCCTAACCCTAACTCTAACACTATTCTAGGGCTGATGCTGAACCTAACACTAACCCTAAAACTATCCTAGGGCTGATGCTAACCCTATCCCTAACACTATCCTAGGGCTGATTCTAACCCTAACCCTAAGCCTAACACTATCCTAGGGCTGATGCTAACACTAACCCTAACACTAACACTATCCTAGGGCTGATGCTAACCCTAACCCTAACACTATACTAGGGCTGATGCTAACCCTAACCCTAACCCTAACACTATCCTAGGGCTGATGCTAACCCTAACCCTAACACTATCCTAGGGCTGATGCTAACCCTAACCCTATCCCTAACACTATCCTAGGGCAGATGCTAACCCTAACCCTAACCCTAACGCTATCCTACGGCTGATGCTAACCCTAACCCTAACACTATCCTAGGTCTGATGCTAACCCTATCCCTAACCCTAACACTATCCCAGGGATGATGCTAACACTAACACTATCCTCGGGCTGATGCCAACCCTAACCCTAACAGTATCATAGGGCTGATGCTAACTCTAACCCTAACATTATCGTAGGGCTGATACTAACCCTAAACCCAACCCTAACACTATCCTCGGTCTGATGCTATCCCTAACCCTAACTGTATCCTAGGGCTGATGCTAACCATAATCCTATCACTATCCTAGGGCTGATGCTAACCCTAACCCTAACGCTAACACTATCCTAGGGCTGACTCTAACCCTATCCCTAACTCTAACACTATCCTAGGGCTCATGCTAACCCTAACCCTAACCATAACACTATCCTAGGGCTGATGCTAACCGTAACCCTAACCCTAACACTATCCTAGCGCTGATGTTAACCCTAACCCTAACACTATCCTAGGGCTGATGCTAACGCTAACCCTAACCCTAACACTATCCTAGGACTTATGCTAACCATAACCCTAACAGTATCATATGGCTGATGCTAAACCTTACCCTAACACTATCCTAGGGATGATGCTAACCCTAACCCTAACACTAACACTAACCTAGGGCTGATGCTAACCCTAACTCTAACACTATTATAGGGCTGATGCTAGCCCTAACCCTAACACTATCCTAGGGCTGATGCTAACCCTAACCCTAACTCTAACACTATCCGAGGGCTGATGCTATCCCTAACCGTAACACTATATTTGGGCTGAACCTAACCCTCACCCTAACACTAACACTATCATAGGGCTTTTGCTGAACCTAACCATAAACCTGACACTATCCTTGGGCTGATGCTATCCCTAGCCCTAACACTATCCTATGGCTGATGCTAACCCTAAACGTAACCCTGACACTATCCTAGGGCTGATGCTAACTCTAACCCTAACACTATCCTATGGCTGATGCTAACCCTAACTCTAACCCTAACACTATTCTAGAGCTGATGCTAACCCTAACCCTAACCATAACACTATCCTTGGTCTGATGCGAACACTAACCCTAACACTATCCTAGTGCTGATATTTACCCTAACCTTAACACTATCCTAGGGCTGATGCTAACCCTAACTCTAACCCTAACACTATCCTAGGGCTGATGCTAACCCTAACCCTAACACTATCCTGGGGCGGATGTTAACCCTAACCCTAACTCTATCCTAGGGCTGATGCTAACCCTAACCCTAACCCTAACACTATCCTAGGGCTGATGCTAACCCTAACCCTAACACTATTTTAGGGCTGATGCTAACCCTAACAATAACCCTAACACTATCCTATGGCTGATCCTAACCCTAACCCTAACACTATCATAGGGCTGATGCTAACCCTAACCCTAACACTAACACTATTCTATGGCTGATGCTGAACCTAACCCTAACCCTAACACTATCCTAGGGCTGATGCTAACGCTAGCCGTAACACTATCCTAGGGCTGATGCTAACCCTATCCCTAACACTATCCTAGGGCTGATTCTAACCCTAACCCTAAGCCTAACACTATCCTATGGCTGATGCTAACACTAACCCTAACACTAACACTATCCTAGGCCTGATGCTAACCCTAACCCTAACACTATCCTAGGGCTGATGCTAACCCTAACCTTAACCCTAACACTATCCTAGGGCTGATGCTAACCCTAACCCTAACACTATCCTAGGGCTGCTGTTAACCCTAACACTAACTCTATCCTACGGCTGATGCTAACCCTATCCCTAACACTAACACTATCGTAGGGCTGATGCTAACCCTATCCCTAACCCTAACACTATCCAAGGGATGATGCTAACCCTAACCCTAACAGTATTGTAGGGCTGATGCTAACCCTAACGCTAACACTATCCTAGGGCTGATGCTAACCCTAACCCTAACCCTAACACTATCCTAGGGCTGATGCTAACCCTAACCCTAACACTATCCTAGGGCTGATGCTAACACTAACTCTAACCCTAACACTATCCTAGAGCTGATGCTAACCCTAACCCTAACCCTAACACTATCATTGGTCTGAGGCTAACCCTAACCCTAACACTATCCTAGGGCTGATGCTAACCCTAACCTTAAAACTATCCTAGGGCTGATGCTAACCCTAACCCTAACCCTAACAGTATCCTAGGGCTGATGCTAACCCTAACCCTAACACTATCCTGGGGCGGATGTTAACCCTAACCCTAACTCTATCCTAGGGCTGATGCTAACCCTAACACTAACCCTAACACTATCCTAGGGCTGATGCTAACCCTAACCCTAACACTATTTTAGGGGTGATGCTAACCCTAACACTAACCCTAACACTATCCTATGGCTGATGCTAACCCTAACCCTAACCCTATCCTAGGGCTGATGCTAACCCTAACCTTAACACTATCCTAGGGCTGATGCTAACCCTAACCCTAACCCTAACACTATCCTAGGGCTGATGCTAACCCTAACCCTAACACAATCCTAGGTCTGATGCTAACCCTATCCCTAACCCTAACACTATCCTAGGGATGATGCTAACACTAACACTATCCTCGGGTTGATGCTAACCCTAACCCTAACAGTATCCTAGGGCTGATGCTAACTCTAACCCTAACATTATCGTAGGGCTGATGCTAACCCTAAACACAACCCTAACACTATCCTCGGTCTGATGCTAACCCTAACCCTAACTGTATCCTAGGACTGATGCTAACCCTAATCCTATCACTATCCTAGGGCTGATGCTAACCCTAACCCTAACCCTAACACTATCCTAGGGCTGACTCTAACCCTATCCCTAACCTTAACATTATCCTAGGGCTGATGCTAACCCTAACCCTAAGCATAACACTATCCTAGCGTTGATGTTAACCCTAACCCTTACACTATCCTAGGGCTGATGCTACCCCTAACCCTAACCCTAACACTATCCTAGGGCTTATGCTAACCCTAACCCTAACAGTATCATATGGCTGATGCTAACCCTAACCCTAACCCTAACACTATCCTAGGGCTTATGCTAACCCTAACCCTAACAGTATCATATGGCTGATGCTAACACTTACCCTAACACTATCCTAGGGCTGATGCTAACTCTAACCCTAACCTTAACACTATCCTAGGGCTGATGGTTACCCTAACCCTAACCCTAACACTTTCCTAGGGTTGATGCTAACCCTATCCCTAACACTATCCTGGGGCGGATGTTAACAATAACCCTAACTCCATCCTAGGGCTGATGCTAACCCTAACCCTAACCCTAACACTATCCAAGGGCTGATGCTAACCCTAACCCTAACAGTATTTTAGGGCTGATGCTAACCCTAACACTGACCCTAACACTATCCTATGACTGATGCTAACCCTAACCCTAACACTATCCTAGGGCTGATGCTAACCCTAACCCTAACACTATCCTAGGGCTGATGCTAACCCTAACCCTAACCCTAACAATATCCTAGGGCTGATGCTAACCCTAACCCTAACACTATCCTAGGGCTGATGCTAACCCTAACCCTAAACCTAACACTATCCTAGGGCAGATGCTAACCCTAAGCCTCACCCTAACGCTATCCTACGACTTATGCTAACCCTAACCCTAACACTATCCTAGGGCTGATGCTAACGATAACCCTAACACTATCCTAGGGCTGATGCTAACCCTAACCCTAACCCTAACACTATCCTAGGGCTGATGCTAACCCTAACCATAACACTATCCTTGGGCTCATGCTAACCCTCACCCTAAAACTAACACTATCCTTGGGCTGACGCTGAACCTAACCCTAACCCTAACACTATCCTAGGGCTGAAGCTAACGCTAGCCCTAACACTATCCTAGGTCTGATGCTAACCCTATCCCTAACACTACCCTAGGGCTGATTCTAACCCTAACCCTAAGCCTAACACTATCCTAGGGCTGATGCTAACCCTAACGCTAACCCTAACACTATCCTAGGGCTGATGCTAACCCTAAACCTAACACTATCCTAGGGCTGATGCTAACCCTAACCCTAACACTAACACTATCCTAGGGGTGATGCTGATCCTAACCCTAACCCTGAAACTATCCTAGGGCTGATGCTAACGCTAGCCCTAACACTCTCCTAGGGCTGATACTAACCCTATCCCTAACACTATCCTAGGCCTGATGATAACCCTAAACCTAACCCGAACACTATCCTTGGTCTGATGCTAACCCTAAACCTAACACTATCCTAGGGCTGATCCTAAACCTAACCCTAAACCTAACACTATCCTAGGGCTGATGCTAACCCTAACCCTCAGCCTAACACTATCCTAGGGCTGATGCTAACACTAACCATAACACTAACACTATCCTAGTGCTGATGCTAACCCTAACCCTAACCCTAACAATATCCTAGGGCTGATGCTAACCCTAACCCTAACACTATCCTAGGGCTGATGCTAACCCTAACCCTAACCCTAACACTATCCTAGGGCTGATGCTAACCCTAACCCTAACACTATCCTAGGGCAGATGCTAACCCTATCCCTAACAGTATTCTAGGGCTGATGGTAACCCTAACCCTAACACTATCCTAGGGCTGATGCTAACCCTAAACCTAACCCTAACACTATCCTAGGGCTGATGCTAACCTTAACCCTAACACTATCCTAGGGCTGATGCTAAACCTAACCCTAACCCTAACACTATCCTTGGTCTGATGCTAACCCTAACCCTAACACTATCCTAGGGCTGATGCTAACCCTAACCTTAAAATTATCCTAGCGCTGATGCTAACCCTAACCCTAACCCTAACAGTATCCTAGGGTCGATGCTAACCCTACCCCTAACACTTTCCTGGGGCGGATGTTAACGCTAACCCTAACTCTATCCTAGGGCTGATGCTAACCCTAACCCTAACCCTAACCCTAACACTATCCTAGGGCTGATGCTAACCCTAACCCTAACACTATTTTAGGGCTGATGCTAACCCTAACACTAACCCTAACACTATCCTATGGCTGATGCTAACCATAACCCTAACACTATCCTAGGGCTGATGCTAACCCTAACCTTAACACTATCCTAGGGCTGATGCTTACCCTAACCCTAACACTATCCTAGTGCTGATGCTAACCCTAACCTTAACCCTAACACTATCCTAGGGCTGATGCTAACACTAACGCTAACCCTGACTCTATCCTAGGGCTGATGCTAACCCTAACCCTAACGCTATCCTAGGGCTGTTGCTAACCCTAACCCTAACCCAAACGCTATCCTAGGGTTGATGCTAACCCTAAACCTAACGGTATCCTAGGGCTGATGCTAATCCTATCCCTAACCCTAACACTATCCTAGGGCTGATGCTAACCCTAACCCTAACAGCATTCTAGGGCTGATGCTAATCCTAACCGTAACACTATCCTAGGGCTGATGCTAACCCTAACCCTAACCCTAACACTATCCACGGGCTGATGCTAACCCTAACCCTAACACTATCCTAGGGCTGATGATAACCCTAACCCTAACAATAAAACTATCCTGGGTCTGATGGTAAACCTAACCCTAACACTATCCTAGGGGTGATGCTATCCCTAACCCTAACACTATCCTAGGGCTGATGCTTACCCTAACCCTAACCCTAACACTATCCTATGGCTGATGCTAACCCTACACCTACCCCTGACACTATCCTAGGGCTGATGCTAACTCTAACCCTAACACTATCCTATGGCTGATGCTAACCCTAACTCTAACCCTAACACTATCCTTGGTCTGATGCGAACACTAACCCTAACACTATCCTAGGGCTGATATTAACCCTAACCTTAACACTATCCTAGGGCTGATGCTAACCCTAACTCTAACCCTAACACTATCCTAGGGCTGATGCTAACCCTAACCCTAACACTATCCTAGGGCTGATGCTAACCCTAACCCTAACACTAACACTATCCTAGGGCTGATGCTAACCGTAACCCTAACACTATTTTAGGGCTGATGCTAACCCTAACACTAACCCTAACAC